>NC_056543.1:19105291-19416541 GCF_910596095.1 Thunnus maccoyii | reverse complement strand
AGATTCCACTAAACAATAAATATTACAGACATCTATAAAACGGTTTAAAAACTCAAAATATACAGCGGGTTTCTAGTGAAATACGCAGGTTCTTGGCCCTATCTCAAACACTAAGCCTATAACGGCAAATAAACTAGAGTCATTTTGTCTGTACACATTTACAGTCATTCAACAGGGGAAAGGAAATGTTGTGACTGTCCTCCTTGATCCGTGAATTATTACCCCCATTAGCCTACAACATCTTATCTGGGAGGACATGTTATGATCATGTGATTAACTTGGTCATTGTATATGCTGCCATTGATTCCAACAGGTTTGTCAAGCAGGTGCAACTTGGAAAAACAGAAGAAAAAAAAAAAGATAGAAATCGAACAGGGTACCTTTCAAAAATGAGTATTCACAAACTGCTCTGACACCTGCCATCCTTTAGTCCTTTTCCCTCTGGGTTGTGAGAGGTGATGGCTGAGTAATAATAGATTAGAGAGTTCTCTAAATAAGCATTACCTTATAGATAAAGGCATTAATCAATATACATACACATGTGATATCGCAGACGACGAGCACTTCATCACATGTACAAGTTTGTGCATGCATAATAAAACTCTTGCATGGATAGCTTTTTTTTGTTTGTTTTGTTTTGTTTGTCTTGTTTTCACATTTCATTTTCTTTGAAGTCCAAAGCGGGCCTATCATAATGCCGCAGCATATGCAGGGTACGGTTCAAGTTGAGGCTTTCCCATCCCGGGCAGGAGGATGTATGCTAAGGGCGGCTGGAGT
Source organism: Thunnus maccoyii (assembly GCF_910596095.1). Classification (NCBI taxonomy): domain Eukaryota; kingdom Metazoa; phylum Chordata; class Actinopteri; order Scombriformes; family Scombridae; genus Thunnus; species Thunnus maccoyii. The sequence goes on along the minus strand of NC_056543.1, from coordinate 19,415,764 downwards.
CCTGCTGAGGGCCAGGTCGTACAGTTACAGGGGATCATGTAGCCTGGGTTTCCCGGGGACGGGTGTGAGTGAGTGTGGGTGTGCGTCCCGCCACCTACACTGCCAGTCCCGGTGAAAGCCGTGGCGCCTCCCGGCGGGTAGCCCAACGGAGACGCGTACGGAAACGAATGCGGGGAAAGCTCGGTCATCTTGGATCCCAGGTCGAAAAAGGAATAAGGGTTCGTGGTCATGGATGGGTTGAAGAATACCCTGGCCGCTGCGGCCGCTGCAGCCGCTGCCGCCTTATCAGGGTTCCCAATGACGGACTCGGAAAGTGGTCCACCGGTAAGCCCGCTAACTTTGAGCGCGTCGTGCTCCCCGAGATTGTAGGGCACCGGGAAAGAAAACTTATCTTTTTTCATCAGAGTCTTGGGCTTCCGCCTCGGTCTGTATTTATAGTCTGGGTGTTCCTTCATGTGCATCGCTCGCAGTCTTTTGGCTTCGTCGATGAATGGCCTTTTCTCAGACTCGGTGAGAAGTTTCCACTCCGCTCCCAACCTCTTGCTGATCTCGGAGTTGTGCATTTTCGGGTTCTCCTGAGCCATTTTTCTTCGCTGGGCTCTGGACCAAACCATGAAAGCATTCATCGGGCGTTTGACGTGATCCATTGGTTTAGACATGTTCTGACAAACTCTCTGGGAAAATAAATAAATAAATAAAAAAAAATCAGCCAAAGCAGATAGATAACTTGCACAAAATTCAGCACAAAATCACACACATGGATCCTTTATAAAGTGTAACATTCAGTCACGGATTCATAACAAGCCGAAGCTGGTGTTTTTGGGCTACTTACTGAAAGACTTCAATTCTTCATCCCACCGCTGATTATCTTCTGAAAAGTACAAGTGGCAGCGTCCTTACGAGTGCTCAATTTATGTTTTCTGCTCCATGGTGGCATCCATCAGTTGTAGGCTACGCCTTTAGCAAACGGGAGAGAGAGAGAGAGAGAGGAAGAAGAAAAAAACCCCGCTGTCTTGTTTTCCTCTTGTCGCCTGAGACTGTCAACCACCACTCAGCAGCTGCTTTTACGCAAGTGGATGATAACTCCCGGTTGCCCCATGTGAAATACAGGATTGTGTGGCAGGTAGTGAAAGTGCCACTAGCGCATGCGCAGTAGCGTTAAGCACGCAGACGACTGCTGGACGTTTTTTTTTTTTTTTTTTAATTTCCCACCCTGAGTTTGAAAGGGAAACGCGTCATGTATTATAGAAGCTATCTTTATTTACAATATCAGTGTTTCAACTCAGACTGGTGACCTCGGTGTTATTTGCACTAATTAGCCTACCTTTATATTCTAATGAACAACGGACGTCGCAGCTGTTAAGTTCAATTAAAGTCGTTAACTTCTTTACCTGGCGCATCTACGTATGGCAGCATGTGCTGACAGATTTGGTGAGAGTGGCTGCAGATGACAGGTAAATATCGCTGAAGTTGAGGCTCAACTTGCTTTGAATCTGAGCCATTAAATACTTGAAAAACACGCAGGCGTTGTCCTTTTTTTGTGTAAAAACATTTATCACCACGCGCCTAATCGCGTCTTCCGTGTCACTTTTTGTTTCATTTAACAATCAAACCAGCTCGTACTCGCCGGTGTCTTCTCTTTACTTCCTCACCTTTCATCCTCACCGGTTCCCCCAAATGGGTGCCACTTGCCATTGAAAAAAGCATTGCGTGAAGTAGACGACAAGAAAGGTGAAGAATGTCTTCTTTAATTTTCTGATATTGTGGCATTTTGTCGTAAATACGCAAACGTCGAGGAGGTCTGAAGTGTTTCTAATCGTGCTTGGTGAAATTAATTACTTCCCTGAAATCCCCCCTTTTCACTTTCACTTCAAAGGACTTTCCCAAGGGCAGCGAATCGACAACTGAAATGAGGTTGTCGAATATTCAACTAAGCAATTACAGTTATCTGCAGGACTTGTTGAGTAAATTGTAGGTTTAAGTGGTTTGTTCTCGCACCTTCTCCGTTGTACATAATTATATATGTACACACACACACACACACACACACACACACACACACACACAAAGAAATAGAGAAGGGCTGTACTGAACAATAATATAAATGAGGAATTAGGCTGTAGGTCGAGCGTTTCAATTAGGATATGAATGAATGTCAAATTCAATTCACCATACTGTTTTTCTTTTTTATTTATTTCCTATTCTTTAGACAGTTTCCTCAATAAATAATAATAATAATAATAACAACAATAATAATAATAATAATAATAATTTGGACTAAAAATTACTTTTGATATAAAATATGTGGTCGATTATTGACAGGGTGAAAGTTGAGTGATGACGCGAACCTATCCCAAAGTGATGCGCAATTTACAAGCGCCTCTTTGATTGCTGCATGTTGAGTTTGTTTTTAAAATTCTGTTAACAAGGATTAGAGTTGTTTTTATTGCAGCGGGGGTGAAACATCACTGAGAGATCGCTCTTTTGTCTCAAGTACGAAACCTGACAAGGTGGGGATGATCCGCGCCAGAAAGGACCAGATGAGAGACAAACCTGCTGCCTGAACTGAGTCGCAGCATCTCTCAACACCGTGCGCCCTTTTTTTGTCGGCTTGTCATTCACCCCGATAACATTCCTTGCAATGAAGCGCTCCACTTACTCTGCAGGAGCATATGCCTCTCATGACACAAAACGGGCAAAAAAATTGCTATGAATTATATGAATAAGTTACGGTGGGAAGTTCTTATCGGGAGGTTTTAGTGCAATTCATAGTGTGTGTGTGTGTGTGTGTGTGTATGTGTGTGCGTGTGTGCGCGCGCGCACGTGCTTTTCACTAGCCTATCTGGGGATTTCATAATTTTTCATTTTTCTCCCTGCAGTTTTATTTCATCTCATAATTTTGTTTATGATTGTTTGACATTGTAGAGAAATACCTTTCCTCACTGTCCTGCTCCTGAAGCATGCACGGCCTTTCTTTTGTATGACTGGATTTTTTTTTTTTTTTTTTGAATAATACCTTGGCCTAGTTGAGTCACCCAGCATGTTTTCTATTCATCAAAATGTCAAGATTTGTTGTATCTATTTCATGAAATCCCTTATTATTTTTAGCAGACTGAGAAAACAATTTATTGAATTTAGTGATTTTAATTAGGATAAGATAAAACAAAAAAATAAAATAAAATCAACAACACTCCAGTCTGTGTTTTTTCCCTCTTTACCTCTGCTGTGGTCCTGGAAATGACACTTAAATAATTCAAGATGAGTTAGTGAGAGTGGGAGAATTACCTGCCGATAAAGCCTGGGTCCAGCCTCTGAGACGGAGCCAGCACTCCCACCTCACAGCACACTGATGATAAGACTGAATAGAAAAATATCATGCAAATAGAAGGCAGACAGCAGCAACAACAAGCCCATGGGGCCATTTTCCTACCCGGAGAGATCTCACACAGTTCACTCTAAAGTGCTAAAGCCATCACTCTGAAATAGGAGCCCCCGGAGGTGCAAGAATCTTCATGATAGCACCAAACAGTTTATTCTGCTCAACACTCCACTAACTCTGGGAGAAAGTACAACAAATTATAGAGCGAGTTGATGAGGATCCCTGGATAATCCCAGTTTGCATAAAAAGCCTCCATCTATAAAGAATATTGTAGGATGTGTCCTTTTCCTCCTTTTTCTTTTCAAAGTGTTCACTGTTATTCTCCACTGTGGAGATGTTGGAAGTGGAGGGAGGAGAAATAAGTCTTTTACTTAAAATAAATTGATTCCAAGGGAACACGAGTTGACCTCTTGCTATCAGATGGCTTTTCTTTGACTGGAAAAAAAAAGTGAGTTAGGTAAACAACAATATCTTGTGTTTGCCACTTCAAACCCCACAGAGTGGAGAGTATTTACTGCAACATGAAAGTTTGCTCATTATCGGGGAGGTTCGGAGAAACGGAGAGGGAGGGGTCCTGATTGTGTACCTGATGTGGTTTCTTTCTTCTTGTCTGATCACAGCTCTTGCCTGGATCTTCCCCATCCTTTTCAGCTCAGCTATGCTCCCATGCAGGCCGGGCCAAGAGAGAAGCAGTGAATGCACCTCCTCGCAGTAAAAAAGGTAGTCATCTCATTCTCATCTGATGATTTTTTTATTAATCCTTATATGAACATGCTCCATTTTTTACGCTAGATTTCCAGATTAAGGATTTACACTGCAAAACAGAATAAATCTGGACCAAAAATATATCATTCATTTAGCTAAAAAAACGTATTTAACAGCATGGTTGATGTTACAACACTGAAGCTATAAGGAGGGGAAAATATAAATAATTTTCTTGCATTGTCTGAAGCGTAATTACTGCATATTTTCCGTTAACTCTTTTCATCATGTAGCCTATTTTTGTTAATCATTTGGTGAAATAAATTGGAAGATTAAGACAAAGATATCCAGCTGAAAAGCTGGGATTTTAAACAAGGAAACAAAATCTAAATAAACGGAAATACATTTTCCAGAGAAGCATACATACATACACTGAAGGACAAAGGTGTTGTCTGTATGATGTATTGAAAGTCAATTTGTCACTATCACACACCATTAGCTGCAGAATCTTAAGTGAGCCTTTGATAAAGTGCCAATGACAAACAGTTTAATGTTGTAAAGGATCCAATTGATTACTATTTAAAGATGATTGCATTTAGATTAGAAGTCATTTTGTCTAATGAGGTTCCTTTAAAGCTTTTACAATATGTAGAAAATATGCTTAAGTGCAAGGCAATATAATGATCGGATTGGTAAAGAGACAATGCCGACTTCAGCATCACTTCAAATGAGTCACACAGAATGTCTGAATAAATACATAATTAATGTGAATAAAGTTAATATTTTTTTGTGGTTTAAATATGTGACCTATTTTGAATGTTGTTCTCAAAATATATTCAATAAGTGCCAAATTAGTTGTGCAGTTCTTTAATCATTCTAATTATACAGTCTTTATTGCTCCTTAGGGCAGATTTTCATGTCTTTGTCTCAGTGGGAATTATTTTGGTGAAGAACCAAAATATTTACTCAACCATAACCTAAATATTACGCATATCAAGAGGAATTGAGAAATAATCCTCTCATAGAGCACAGTATTAACTTAATCACATTAGGGAAAATACTATTGATAGTGGTCATGATCCCTAGTGAGGGGATCTGTAATTCACAATGAAACAGCCATACAAGATAGAACACACTGCACACTGTGTGTGTATTGAAGACTTGGGACTTGAACAGGCAAATGGCCCTGAGGAGTGAGTGAGTGTGTGTGAGTGTGTGTGAATGCTTGAATGATGGTAAAGAGGGAGGAAAGAGGAGTGATTGTCAGTTCAATCTTCGAGGACCTGAGCTGACAGATACAACAAACTTTGAAAGCACATTATGAAGGTAGAATGGCGACACAGAAGGATGCGGAGTCCACAAGATTGATAAGACCTTCGTCTTTAAACCGCCGCTTGTCAAAGTATTATATGTAATCTCACACGGCAGAATATCTCTGCACCCTGAGGCACAAACAAAATAGCAGCGGCAATCAAACGACTTCCTGGATCATTAAAAAACGGCCGATCCTACCCTTTGTGAAAAGTCAGATTTTTGAACTGTGATTGCTGTTACCCCCCACAGGGCGTATGTTTGGCTTAAACCTTCCACATATTCTCTGTTGCAGAGCCCTGTGGTTTAAATCCACAGATACTTGTTTCCCTCCAGGCTCTGAGATGACTTTTCCCATGATAGACTATTTTGAACCATTTAGCGGATACATTATCGCTGGCCTTTCTTCCTCATTATATTCCCCTTATCGCCACAGCATCACTGCAAAGCCCCAAATAGAGAGTTGTAATTACCCAGACTGCCACCTGATAGCAGCCCTTCTATCAGCTTTATCACTCCAGGTCCTGCTAACTCATCATAGGGACAGAGGGAAGAAAAGGCCTGCTTGTGGCACAGCCCGCCACAGATAGCTCATCTCTCAGATACATTTATAGTTCCAGTTGGGATCAGAGAAAACTGATGCACCAAGGCAATTTTTTATCCACCCCTTCCCTTCAACCCCACAAAGACTGCTCTCTCTCAGTCCTCTCGCAGTCTCTCTCTCTTTATGTGGAAGCTGAATTGAGGCCGCTCCGCAAACAAAAAGTGATCCAATCTCCTTGAACCCATGGCAGCACGGTAACATGCTATTTGGGCTTTCATAGTGTGCCATCGTCCTTCAGAGAAAAGGGGTGACTTGTTCATCTTCAACGTTGTAGTCTACATCAAAGACACTTGTATAAAAGTTGACAGTATAGTGCTTCCAGCTTATTAACCACCTTTGACCCTTATTATAAGTTTTCCTGACGTTATGAATAGGAAACGAAGAACCAAATCTATGGATTTGTGTTCATCTGGGGTTGAATGAAGCGAAGGTTTAAACACTGAAAAACTGAGATTAAAGGTCAAGATTTATTCAAGTTCGCAGCCTTTTCAGTGCACAAGTCTGCAAAAACAAAACAAAACAAATAAGGGAAAAGTTAAATGTGATAAAATCAAATTGCCAAACTGCTCAAATCATTCACAGGTGTTCTACTAAAGATGACCTTGAGGGATTTTTTTTTATTAGTATAAATCATTGTCCGCTGCCTTTTAGACCTCACAGTCTTGCACACAATCAGTTATGAGAAGAGACAAAGTAAAATTACACCAAAGAAAAATGAAAAGCTGATCATTTAATGAAGTTTGTACCAGAATATTAAACTCAACAATGGGACTAAATGATACTGTAAATAAATATTTCTTTGAGTGAACATTACTTGTTGAGTGTTGGGCAGACTGCTCAATATGTTCTGAAATCACACTCAGTTTTGTACAAAAACAATATAAAATCTTATTGAGTTATCTTAAGCATCTTAAAAATACAGAAGCTTTCTTACAATTATTACACTAAATTAAATGTGTAAAATGGTGTTCATATGTATTGTTACTGTTTTTCTCTTCTTGATTATGTTGAGATTAATTAAAGACTTCAGTTATTAATTGCTACCATTTCTAGGTGATGGAATCCCGACCACCATGCATCATACTGTAAGTGCCTGTCACCTCTTCGTGGTGGTGGCCCTCTGCTGAGCACAAAGTGCCTGAGCTGAAGACTTCTGCTTGGCCTTATTTTGCTTGTTTACCCCTCAGCTAAGGTTGATGATTTACTATGTGGTGGGTACTGACTGATTTGATTTGCTTATAATCAATCTGTGTGTATTTAATACCTTGATATATTGCCACACTGTGCGCTGTCCTCCGTTCTTTATCTTAACTGTGGAAGGGAGGCCTCCACACAGCTGCACCTTCTTCCGGGGAAATCAACGCACCTGATTGCCCCCCTTTTTTTGACCTTGGTTGTCCGTTGGTTCCCCTACTTGCCTTAAATGTAAGTCCTGTTTTTCCCTCTAAGTTTTTAACCATGTAACTGTCCAAATAAAGGAAAGAAAGACAGTATTTGAAATGTTATTGGTGAGCCCAGGACATAGACATACTGTATAATCTCTTGCCCATTCTGATTTTTTTTTTTAGAACATTGTGACATATCTCTCGTCCTGATGCGATTTTTTTTTCCAGGCCTGCATTTTAATAAATGACTGTTAACCTTCAAGTCTGCTCTGCTGCCTCTGTTTCCTGCAGGATGCAGAAGGATAGAAATCAAATTCAATTTTTTATCTATCAATTGCAATTTTATGTATCATTATTATCTAAGTATATCATGATCTATCAATTCAAAGTGCATGTTTGCATATGTATGACAGACTCACAACCCTGCATCTCTTCCTGTCCTGTGTATTACGCATGTAGCCATGCTCCTCTTCTCTCACTTGTAACAATGAAAGAGCCTTTGTGTGTCTACTCATCAGTATGTCAAAGAAATCGCCTGAGTGACTGTGACTTCCATCAAATGGGGAAAATTATGAGGATGCGGCTGAACTCTATGGTTCCCATGGTCTGAGCGCGTTCTGACAGAGGCACTCTAACACGGCCTGAAAGGAGAAATCTATCTTATTTGAGGAGATTAAGTGACCAAGATAATAACCATGTCATTGAGAGAGAAAAAACTCCCACTTTTCAAAAGAGCAAAATAACCGAGTTCCTGCAGATGGCTCATTGTTGCAGCTGAATGTCACATCTATCTAAGTGAGCCCTTTACAGCAGCGTTGTCTGACATACCTCAAGGACAAAACAAGTGGTCTTTCAAACAACTGAAGTAAGAGTTCATTATACCAGCGGGGAAAAAACATTAGTGATATTGGCACAGCATTTCACCGTTTTGTATCCAAACATGTGGGTGTTTGTGTGTGTATGTGTGTGTCTGAATGTGTGTGTGTGCACATCCTAAGCACTGGCTTGAATGACAATATGATCAATGGGAGGGCAAGTGTCCTGTCAGCACATCCTGTTCAGGAGGGGGGTGGAGGGGGGGTGAATGCGTGACAGTGGCTGTCTCAGGTGATCTCATTATTTGATGGACACAGCAGTGGAGAGGCTGCATTCATACTAGCCTCTCTCGTGTTGCTCACTTAATCAAGCCATTACTCATGCAGAGCAGCGGAGGCACTTATAGGACATATTGATCATATTTTGACAGAGTATTCTCCCCTCTCCATAATCAGCAATGCATTACCACCACGACGCAGCACACAGCACACGCGACAACATCATTAGATGCCGTTGCAGAGGGGTTACACTTATCAGCATTCCAAAGCAGGCAGCCATGTGTTTGTGTGTTAAGATGTTTGTCTAATGATTTTAAGTAATCTGTTTATTCCCTATGTTTATCTAAACAGCCTCTGAGGGGAGGGCTGGCAAAGCAAGGAACATGGCTTTTTCAAAAACCAAACACTTCAAAGCGCTAATCGCCTGCGTGAAGATTAATGAATTACTCGTACGAATGCTCCTCTCAGTTTTCACTCGTGCAGTTTTTATGTTTGGCAAAAGTCAATATCCATGCAGAGATACACCGTGAATAGATAGCTAAACCAAAGGCCAGGACCTTGCGAGTGTCAGATCATCATCCCATGGGACGTTGGCTAAAGATGCTGTGACACGCCTAAAGAGCAAACGCTCCAAAGAGGGGGCCTCAAGGGCAGTTTGCATCTGGCAGCACAAGCCGAAAGTATCATCTCCGTCCAAATTAAGCCTTGCCAAGGGGTCAAGTGAAATCAATATGTTAATCCATAAATTGTCCCGTGTGATAATTACTAAGAGGAACAGTAATTACAAAAGACATTCATTTACTTCTTAGATTTTGTGCCACAGGAGAGTTTCAGTCAGTCTTGATTCATCTATAGGCAAACAATTCACAGAGGAAGCGTCCCTTTTTTAAGAGCAGCGGTCGATTCTTTCAGAGAACAGTAGGTGCACACAAGCTCTCGGTCAAAGCACTTTTGGATATGCTGGTGGATTGTTTGAAGGTTTTTGAACCCCTGTGTAGTCAACTCCAGGGTTCTTACATTGACCAGTCAGTGATGACAAAGGTTTCTGAAAATACACACTTTTGTTCCCTCCGACAATGCGTCTTGGACATTAGCATAATAATAATATAAAAAAAATCTATACGGGCTGTTAAAGGATAAAACCTTTATGTCCTCAGCTAAAGACACATGGAGCGCCATAAACGCCACACTGCTTTAATAGGGCGACAACCTAGATACATTTTGATCTTTTTCTTCCCAGCCACTTTGAGGCATGGCACAAACATTGTACAGGCATTCTTTTCTAAACCCCAGGTTGCAGCTGGTCTGCCACTCACTGTGCACTGCCAAGTGCAAGAAATGGGTCTCTTTTATCAGGATGGAGCAAATCTGGGCTAATGTGTCTGGTAGAGAGTGTCCCAGGGAGCCTCGCTCTCCCATTCTTTGGCCATTCTTTCCACTTTTCTCCTCTCCTGCACTTGGGATAATTGCAGTTTAATTGGGTGACAAGAAATGAAAACTGTGTCCACATTATCTAGGATTATCTCTTTTTCCTCTAGCCTGCCATCAATTCAAAGAAGCCCATTTATCAGCGCAGGGAAGCTGATGCTTGGTCAGCGGAGGAGAAGCTTTGAGCACCAGTTAGCAAAATGAAGAGAGAAAGGGGCCGGGAGCAATGGGAGGGGGCCTGACAGCTAAGAAAAATGCTCTTTGTATCGTTATCGTAAGCGTACATTCATCTTCAAGATGCATATCTTTTAAGCACTCTAAATCAATAAAAATACAATAATATTATTCTAAAAATTTATTTCTTAAAAAAAAAATGCCAGTGTCAGTTCCCCAACTCAAATTCAACAGCAATAGGTTGTAACTTTGAATGCTCTGAATGAGTTTAATTATTCAGAAACATTGTACAAAATCTACCACACATCACATCTCTTTACGACAAAACGTATTAATGATTACCAATAAGTCTCCCAGTAATGTGGCCGTGATGTGCTTTAAAGTCGGCTTCATTCATTTCCTCAGCATTCTTAAATTCTGTACGGCAAGGTTATAAACATTGAGTCATACTTAGGCCAGCCTTAGCTCACCTTCCTTTTTGTTTGAGATATACTCAACCTTAAAAGCCTCTTTCAGGATGCATGAATGCATTTCATTTTCTCTCTGAGAACTTTGCTCTGATAGCAGAAAAAAGGAAGGTTGTTTAGAGAAAGAAGGGGAGACAATGAGGGGGAAAAAAAGCTTTCAGATTCCATTATGAGCATTGCTCTCTATTCTTTTCAGCTATTTATATTGTACATTTTCTTCACAATAATTCCCCTTTGCTTTAATATGTTTGCCAGTCGCTCAAGCACGATTCTAAATGGGCCTTGCATCAGGGTTATGGTAATGCAGTAAATACTAGAAGAAATGGTGGAGAGGCATTCTGGGAGAAGATCAGTGAGAGCAGATCAGAAAACGGCTTCATTAATACTTTGCTAGCCTCTGCATAGAAGTAGATGAAAGAAAAGAGACCTTGCCAATGGACGACATACGTACCTATTCAGTCTCAGGTGCACTGTGTAAAAATTTAAGATGGCCTGATCATTTGGTGGAAAGAGCAGGCTTTGTGTAGCACTAAAGCATGAAAATCTGCGGCACAAAGAAAGAGCTGGAGTGCCTTCCACTCTGAATGCAACAGGGGACTAAACAATAAACACAATATGTTTGAAGGTTACAGGATATATTGGCTCTTAGAAGTGTGTGCATGTGTGAGTGTGTATCTGTGTGCTTGTGTATATGCCTGTATATGCATGGGTTTCACATGGGGGTTACACAAAATAATGTAAACACTGTAAAAACATGACTTTCACCAACTTTCCCCATTATAAACACCTATACAAAGCTGGGTCATATTAGCATGACCCCCCTTCACCTTGAACACTATATGTCCATCTTTTGATTGTTGTTCCTCTTAATCAGTGTGCTTGTATGACACATGTTCTTGTCATATATTAAATAATGATAATCATTATTTATATTCATTATTCATAATGATAATCTGGGCAGCAGATCTGGTCTTTCAGGAGCTCTGTTAGTTGTCTGCAGGTTACTTTGGAAACTCACATATCAAAGTGTTGCCTGCCAGACCTCTGTTCTAGCCGATAAATTCTGCTAATTAACTTTTATCTTCATATAACACAACTTTGTAGCAATGTTTGTGATTTCTTCCAAGCTCCAGCACCTTTGAAGGAAATGTTTGCATCACTTTGTCTGACGCCCATTTGTGCATGAGTGTGTGTACGTGTGTGTGTCATCTCTAATGTACATGCCATGTGGTACTTTATGAGATATATTCAATATATATTGGGCACAACACCAGCAATTCATACATTGATTGTTTTAGGTAAAAATATATTTCAACTTCTGCTGGCAAACTGTGTGAAAAGATCAAGCCAGTTGCAAGATGTTGGGGGGGTGAAAGGATCAGCAAGCTTTACTCTGCTTTAATCAACATGGTAGAAACAGTGTAACTTCTACGATTACCCCCATAAGGTTTTTCTAAACATTTAATATATTTTCATAGCTGTGATTTTAGCAGTAGAACTGATACCAACTCAGAATCAGGTCTAGGCAGGAATATGGCTCCGGTGAATGGCTGCCACATTCACCCAGACAGTGTTAATCATTTTTACGCAGGGCAGCAGTATAAAATTGCTAAAGGAGAATTGCTTCAGCTCGGTCAGTGCAAGGAGCAGTTTGTCTAATCAGAGTGCAAATAAGGTTTGATCACTGTCCAGTGTAATCTGGCCCACAAGCAGCATTTACAGCACTAAATCAAGCGTCGGGGAAGCTGCAGGTGCTGCCTCACAGACAGGCCTCCCCCTGGGGGCCCTGTGCTGGGGAATAAACAGCAAATAAATGGCAGTGCTGGGAGAGCGATGAGCTGATTAACTCACTGCAGGGCAGTTTCTCATTATCCCCTTAACCCAGACGAAGACCTACCCAATCTTACACCCTGTCTCACTTACAGTAGGGCGCTGTCCTGCGCCAGCCTGGCTGACATTGTCTGGGTTATACTTACAGGGGATAGAGTCTGTACACGTGGATGATGTTTAAAAAGTGAGAAGATATGTGTGTGTGTGTGTGTGTGTGTGTGTGTGTGTGCGTGTGTGTGTGCATTGTGTGGTCCATCTCTGGGGAGACTGCTAATGTGTCAGCTCCATGGCTCATTTCTTTCAATTACAGCAGCTGGACTAGAAGAGCCCACCAGCGGTCCACTGACAGCTCCATATGGGTCCCATCACCGCTTATCACGGGCCACTCGTGGATAATTCATTTACCCTTCATTGAATATGACATATTACCATCAACAAAAGCAGTTATATATCACACAATTCACACATTGTTAATAAAGGGCAGGTTATCATCACACTCGTTTTAGATTCTAGCGATTCAAACGCAGGTGGGATTATTCATCTGAGCCAGAGAAGAGCGGTTTATAATTTAACTCAATACAGTATGAAAAAGTGGGAAATAATGGCTTTCCAAAATGAAGTTTACTTCACATAAGTTAAAACTTATTAAATAAAAAGGAGTTGTGTTCAAAAAAAAGAAAACTCACTTTTAACTGTCTCTGATGCTCCAGAGAAAAATGTGAAATTTTCTATTGTAAAATGTTGATTTAGTATGTCACCTGAATATAAAGCATCCTCAGACATACTTTGAAATGAGCTGCACTGTTTTCCATTGTGCTTTCCCCTGTGGTTTCAAAGCGAATTAATTAACATGATACAGAAATAGGTAGAATGCAAATGTTGGAGCCCTCACTTTATGCCTGGGTATCCTTTTGTTCGCCTTTATTGTACCAAATTATTTAATTGGGTCTCTCTGATTGTGCACAGACACAGGAAGGAACACAGGCCATTGTTAGCTTCCATACAAGCCACAATACGGTATCAAATTCAATTCCCATCAAAACGGCAGGCTGCTGTAGAGCCCACAGCGGCCCCAGAGATTAATGAAGATCTGCATCAAGGCAAAGCGTTAGTCTGAGATGGGAGATTTTTCCCAAATAAAAGACCCCTTCACCAAGAACAAAGGGGGCCCTGAAAAGCGACGGGATGTTCTGAGAGGATGAAATAAATCAAAACAAAGACAAGAGTTTGGGATGAGGGGAGGAGAGGGAGGGAGGGGGGGGGGAGTTTGCTGTGAAATAAACCAGTTTCTTTTCTTTTCATTTGATTTGCTTAATTCAGTCAACAAGTTGAAATATGCAATACAAGCTTGAAGTTTCTGTAGAGGATGAAACATAACATAAAAAATGTATTTTTTTTTAGTTTTACATTGACATTAGCAAATCTGTGTATCTTATTTAAGCACAATCATTCCCCTAAAATTAGACCCTTAGTTTTAAATGACACCCTGTACGTATGAATGTTACTCACTGCCTTAAAGACCCCCTCCAGACATGTTTTATGACATGAAAAATAATCCGCTAGCAATAATAATTTGTGTCAGATGTGTTGTTTTTTTTTACCCATATTAGAATTCTTAAAATTATATCTTTTCCTCCTGCCTTATTGAAAAATCGACAATTTAGGACTATGAAAATATTTTTTAATTTCGAAAGTTTAATAAATAAACAGATAATGTTTCCTACTTCAGTGAAAAGTCCATTCTCATTGTATGTATAATGCAGTTTTTCACACTTGTGTAAGTTGCACACTGGACCACATACGGCTGCTAGTTAACTAGTTATGATGTCATAAATCATCCTTGTACTGTAGCGCATGTTTTAAACTCAGATAAAAGGTGAGATGTCAGGAGATGAATGTGAAAACAGCCTCCTAGTGTTCACATACATCATTCTGCACATGTGATGTAACAATAAGTAAAACACATTTCTGAGTGGTAGGGGGACTTAAAGGAATCAAACATGTCATGGTTTTACCTTAATTACTGTGCGTTCATCAAGGCATGAGGGACTAACAGTGGAGTGAAAGCAGTGACTGACAGGCTCTGAAGTGAATTAATACACAGCCTTTCTCTGTTTTGTTCTCTCAAATAACAGTCATCTGTGGAGAGACACACTTCAACTGTATTCAGAGTGTGTGAATGGATTTTCGTCTCTTCACTCGCTTTGTATGACTGCAACAACTGGATGATTTGTTCTCTGAATGCAGCGTGTCGACAGGTGGGCTCTTTCAACTCAACTTAGCGCAACACTTGTTTTGTTTTTGCTTGATAGATTACAGGCTCCAGGTTGGACTCTCATCATCTTTTCAGTTGTTTGATAACCAGCAATAGGTGACATTTTTCATGAAACAGATATTCAATTTTCATTTTTTTTTAATCTTCAGTATGTGCACTCAAAGCACTTTAGGCAAAGAGTGCTTTTTAAAACTAAAAATTCATGAATATATAATTGTTTTAATAATTGGTGCAGCATTACATGGCTAGATTTGGTGTTTTACTACTCCAACACAGACAGAAAGAAAAAAAAAAAGAAAAAGATTTTGGTCAGTGCCACCAAAGCACTGCACTCCACTCTTTCACATTCTGCACATGGTGTGTCCCCAGCCCGCCATATTTACTTCATTTCCCCCGATTCATAGATGCTGCTCGCTGGACCAGAACATTCCAGCTGCCACCTCAACATCTCATTATTTTTTTGAAATATCAAGCTTGTATCTTCTTGATAAATAATTCGCAATAGTATAATGTATCAGACTAAAACATATTTTCAGGGGGGCATTGAGGTTAAAGTGCCAATCTCACCTTTTTAATTTTTTTTCGCCCTGAAGACAGAGATTTCCATATATAGAGTGACCATGGTTTGTGTTCAACATGAGCAATCAGGATGAAGCGCACGGTGACACATATTGCTGTCAGAGATTGGAAATGAGGCCTGCTAACCTGTAGGCAGCCTCCCCAGACCAATCAGCTTTACACATTGCCAATGCATTTGCCGCCTCTAAAAAGAATTGTGACTGTGAAGTTTTTATCGGAGTAGTTGACAAACATTACTCTTTAATGCAGTTTTGTAGAAATGCATTCTTATCCCTCTTGGAAGGCATTTATCTACTTGAAACCTGCAAAATGGTTGCCACAGGGAAGGATTTCTTTTAATAGACTACAATAGGCTCAGTATGGGACACATTCTGATTTTTGTGATAGATAGGGGGCCCAGCCATATATTCATGGGAAATTGTTTATCTTCAAGGGAGAGGAGTGAAAGGCCATTTTACAACAGCATTTCAACTTTCATCTGAAATGATTCTTTTCACTCTTATAAATTGTTCTGTAGAATTTCAGACAGGTGCTTTTCATAAAAAATATCAATCTGCAAAAGGAGATGTCACAAAACATGAATACAAACCACCCTGATAGTGTGTGTGTATTATATAAATATATAAATATATATATATATATATATATATATATATATATATATATATAAATAATTACACACACACACACACACACACACACACACATATATATGTGTGTGTGTGTATATATATATATATATATATATATACACATATAAATACTGTATATATACAATAGAATCATATATCTTATATATGTGTTATATGACAGCACTCCATAGGCTATGTATGTATTATATGTATATATATATACACATAGAATCTAAATGGTTTTGTTGGGAACCGCAGAAGAAAAAAGCCCTCTGTGGGAGGCAAACGTCCCACAGCGTCTTCTATTCAGACGGAGCTACATTGTGCCGTGGTGCTGTCTCTCAAGCCCTTGTGCGGCTTTTTTCTTGTGAGGTCCTTGTGATGTTTGGGCCTTTCCCTGGCTTGTCTCTGTAACAGAAGCCAGCAACCAGGCGACACAATGTAAGAGCAGGGCCTGAAGACGGGGGGGCCTTGTGCACTCTTAACGCCACTCTCAGGAAGTGGGGACAATAAATCAATAGACTGTCCCTCTCCAGTAGGGGCCAAATGTAAACAAATTGAAAGGGACGGAGAACAAAACACATTGGTGACTGAAACAGACATACTCAATAGGGGCACTGCTACAAATGAAATGCCTTTGTGGATGTTTCCTTCCAGACTTCATCGTGATGTGTGCCACTCTCGGCAACATGACATCTAAAAGTATAACCTAATTCAAATTTTGACTAAAAAACAACAGGTGTAATTTCAAAGGATTCCTTATATTTAGCTTCTTCTAGAATCAGCATGTGTTTCAAAATTAAACATTTGCAATGCAATGAGATGCGCTCAGCATTGCAGGTAGTCTAATTTGTAAGCGCACTTCTTCTCAGCAACCTATGCTGATGAGCCACAGCGACATCTTACACCGTATAGCATACAACGCTCAAGGGCACGAGCACAGAACTCTGTGCATGTCAGAGCTGCATGCCACAAGTTAAATTAATGAATCTTTAAAAGGTTTAGGTTTTTTTAATGAGAGAATCTGTTGTAGCTTTTTATCAAACCTCTTCATATTTCACTGAGGTGGAATGGTGCACCACATTTGCGAGGCAGAACTAATGCTATATAAATCTCAAGTAATAAGCAGGCCCTGGGGACATCATCTAAATGAAGATTTTACACCAATTTAAACCTGCCTGCAATTTGATTCCTGCCTTAAGTGCATTTGTTTAACAGGTGCTGGAGATGCAAGCGTTTCCCTCTAAAGTGTCGCTATGTCTCCTTTATTAATTTCTGGATTGCAAGTGGGCGGGGGAGTATGAAGAGAAAGGGGAGTTGACAAACACTAATCAAAGGTTCAGAGTGGGATGATTCTACCATAGAACCAATGTACTTTTGCTTCATTTGCAAACTAATGATTTTAAACCCCCACAATCTGTTTGAGGTCAGCTCCTGTGTATTTTGGATACGCTTGGCTATTAGCATCACTGAAAGCTTCAGATGTGTCAAGCCTGCTCCCCCTCCAGTGATAGTCACCTACTTTAATTTCCCTGCAGGCCTCAGAGGGGGATGAATTCAACTAAAATCACAAGCTGTTTTGTTGGCAATCCTTTGTGGCCTATAATGAATCTAATGAATATAAAGAGAGGAGAAGGGAGGGAGGGGGGAAAGGGATGGAGGCGAATACATTTCAACCACGCTGTGTTGCTTTTACTTGACGATTTGTGACCCTCAACAATGGGACAATGGCGAGTGTTTTTGTACCCTTAATTTGCCTTTGTGTTTCAGCTTCATCTCTTTCACCGCCAAGCATTGAAAGTCGTCAGTTGAAGAATAACTGCTGACTCCACGGTCCGTCAGACAAAGGGGAGCTTTTAAGATGAATCCCTAACTATCAGCCAGCCAGAGGAGCAGAAAGGGAAAGGGGCTCAAAGACAACAACAGGCAAGTCAAAGGTAGAATTAGCCGGGGTTCCCAAACACACATGAAGCACTTCCTCTCTCTCTCATCTAACGCGCTACAAACGGCACTTCCACTTCTTGAAAGCTATTTGTATTCGTCCTCAGAGAGGTGTTTTGGCACATGAATTAAAGTGGCTCATCTGATAAGAGCAGAGGCTAGTGGAGGTAGAGGCCCAGTGGAGTTGTGGCTCTGCTGTTAAAGCTGGCATGCTCATGATTTCACAGGCCCCTCAGGTGGCAGGATCGTATTAACAGCCTTGTTGTTCTCGGCTCCAACCCACATTCAGGTCAGGACTTAAAAGTTAGAGAGACTTTAACTAATGTTTCTGAACACTTGTGTGCATTCAACAAGCAACTATATATATATAAAAAAAACAAATCAGATACAGTGTAAAAATGAGCACAGTTATGACCACTAATGCCATAGACTAAACATTTAGGAACATGAACTTTTAGGTGCTGTAGTGTACGCTGAGTAGATGATAAAAAAAAAAGTTCTGTGTCACTGGTCCATGCCGGTATGCTCCCCAGTCCCTGTAATGATTTCTATTCATAAACATGCAGTGTGCTATCCTCCACCTGGCAGCTGCCTCTGTGCATATGAGATTACTATTATGCATCTTCCAATCCCAAGGATAAACATCTCTCCACTTTTGAAGTTTGCAAGCATGAGGCATATTTTAGTGCCATACGACTTAGGCATCCCTTCAGGTATCACTTGCAATCTTTTCTCATTCTATATACATTGTTCAACTTTAATGGGTATCTAATTTGTGTTATCAGCTTACAGGGCAGTAAGTAATAATTTGCATGGCTGCCCTAAGCAAATATGCTTCCATAAGCATCCCATAGTATAGACACTAGAATGGATTAACCTCCATATTGGCTATGCCCCGACGGTCAACGCTTTTTTAGAAATAAGCAGAACAGATAGTTTAGTTTGGTGGCAATCGCGCTATTAAAAAAACTGTCTGGATTTATCACAAAACCCTTCTACCTTCAGATGCTTACGTTGGATAAAAGCCTTTAAGGCATAGCAACAGTGAAATGACATCTGTGGATCTACTGTATATTTCCATCAATGCAAACAGTGTTAAAGAACCTTATTTTATTTTCTCTGGTGACACAGAGTGTATTGTCATAAGTGTGCTCTTGTAATTTCAGCTCTACAGTGGCTCATGATAAGAATGACTGAATGTTGTGCGTGTAGTCTTTCTTTGCTACTTTCTATTTTTGTAGGTATTTAGACAAGTTATTTTTATCTGTCTAATTCTTGTCTAAGCAGTGATAATAAGCCCGAGCAGTATGAAGGTCAGTGTCATTTTAGCATGTAAGCTGTATACAGTAGAGGCTATCACTGCTGATAATTTCAGCAGATTCACTCCTAATAGTCCTTAAGACATGGAGAAAAGCTTAGAAAAGCCCATTAAATTTGTCTGAGAGCACTTCCCCCCTTATAAGGTCTCACTAGTCCCTCACATAAAAGGCAGTTGTACTCCAACATAAACCCTGTATCGATACTAGTGAGAGTAAAGCTGCTTGGTCCACAGCTGCAAGTTAATCAACATTTGAAACAAATTAGCCTGCACATGTGTGCTGTGTGTTTACAGAGTAAACAGGGATGCATCCAGGAGAGAAGCTTGATATTCTACTGGCTTGCGTCAGGCATGTGTGTTACGCTTGTTAGCTTAGTAGACAGTTAATTGCCATGGTGGGTGGTTAGAGTGCTAGGAGCCTGATCTTAGGAATATGTCATATTTGTTAATCGGACATGCAGATGCAAATAACGGATGACAGACTGTGACCAACACTACTGGAACATAAATACTGTGAACTTCAGAAATGTTCTTGGCTCGGAAATATTACTGCATAAAGGCTATAAAGGCAACCCACTGTTTATCTATTTATTTATTTTGTTTAGCTATTTCTGTGCACGGGCCAATATGACAAAAGAGGTGTGATAACAAAAAAAAATCCTACTGGAATAGAAGCTTGCCAGATTACGCTTTGTTGTGGATTCTGTGTACTACAATCCCACGCTAGTTGGGAATTGTTGGCCTGATTACATTAGCTGGTATGAAGAATTCGTGTAAACCAAGTGAAATCTGAACTGCGTTCACCATGAATGGAGGGAACACTCAGGTTGCACAACCTAATTCATATTCCTAGAAGGGTGTGTAATTTGCAAAACATATCAGATATCTGACAGGAGGGCACAGCCTCTTTAAAACTATGCTATTCAAACTTGCATACAGTTTGAAAAGCTTGTCCATAAAGATTGATTAAAGTTGTAAAGATTTTGTATCAAAAGAGGCTCTGATTAAAGCTATCTGCCACACAGAGATGCTACTCTTTTGCACCAGTCCTGTAATCTCTCTCACTTGGTGAAATTGTTGTTAATGCAGAAATAATATCAATGCAAACTATATTAATAACCATGGTGTGAGAAGCCGGTGCAATGTCACTTAATCAATGAAAACAAATCATTTACACCTCGCTATGATTATCTGAAGGAGTGTGAATATTAATGTGTCGGTCTCAATCAATGTTGGGGTTGCATATATTGCCTCCTGTGTTTACTCATGGTTAAGACATTTCTTTCTTTTATATTTCTGCTGCATCCCTGAGAGCGATCAATGATATACTAAATAGAAATATGATACCAGCTATTATAGTAATTCAACAACAGCAACAAAACACAAGTGATTGTATTATTGTAAACTATAAAGATGGGATGTTCAAATTTCAATTAACTTTGGTTTGTATTTGCTGATATTAATTAAGAGGGCTTGCAGAAGGACACAAAAGAGACTGGCTTATTGTCTCAGATTATTCTCATGAAAGTAGCATTAGTAGGTAGCACACCGCAACCTAATTAACTGGCATGGGAGGCAAGACATTACACTGGAAACCTTTTGATTTGTGGGAGGTAATAGCATTGGGCAAGAAACAGATTCTTTATTTAATTATTTGATAAGAAGCCCTTTAATGAAAATATCAGCCAGCAGCAGTACAAGTCAACAGCACTACTTTGGTGTAAAAAGAAAAAAAAAAAAAAAACTTGCTTCGAGGAGTATTGTTGCAGGCGATGAATTACCTCATGACTGCAGTTCATTAAATAAAATGTGAAACACACCTGGTGGGCTAATGCAGGTCAAATGTACAAGCAGCAGCGTGAGAGGATGTAGCAGTCAAAGACAAAGCAACATCTAGCCTCTCCCAGACTGCTTAATGAAACTCCTGCTGCTAAGTGCTCCTGTAGCAAGTCTCAGTCACAGTGAAGCTTCTCCTGTAGTCTCCCTCAGTCTGGAGTCTGCTATGTGACGGTGTTATATCAGTGTCACTGAGAGCAATCACAACATTCCTTCCCTCAGAGTCCAGGGCTTGTTTTAAATTCCCTTGGCAGCAGAATGCTTTAGGGGGTCAAACACACCAAATCTCCGAACAATAATGGGCCAACTATCAGTTACATCTCTCACCTGTAATCATTGGCTGGCATTAAAAGAATCTTTTTTTTCTGCCCTGCATACTTGACTGTGAATGCTTTTGAAATGAGTATAATGTAATCTGTGCCGCAGATATCTTCTGCTTTTGTACATCTATCCAAGCAGTGAATGGTTAGGCCTATCAGTTACTCTCTGGAGGTGATGTATACGCTCGCTAGAACAATACTACAAACAGATGAAGGCTATAATATGCTGCCCATTCCTGCTCTCTCACTTTTCAAGGTTATTTTGTTGTCTTTTGCAAAAGGATTTTAGGTGCCACCATTTTTTTTTTCTCAAAAGGAACATGTGCAAGCTTTTTTTCAAACCATGATCCACTTACCGTATAAAAACATATTTCCAAAGTGCTCAGGCAGCAAACTCATGATATTTGAACAATTAAGAAGTTTACCAGCAAAGAACAGTAACTAGCTTGTTTTTAATAGTATGTGCTATAAAATATAAACCTAGATGGGACACATACAGAAACTACAGCAGTGCTAGTAAAAGCAAAATGTATGTAAACTGACCGAAATCACCCTGATAAATGAAGTTATGGCACAAACACATTTCAGTAAGAACAGAAATCCATATTAAAGTAACTGAAGGGAGCCATGAGACATGAAATTTCCATTACGAGATATATCATTCTGACATTATCTTGTAGATTTAAAAGTTTTTATTCTTTGACTGTGATGTGTGTCAGATTATCCACCTGGCTGTCTGTCTGTATTATCCTTTCATTTTCACACTGACGGTTTGAAGAATAAAGACACAGGGTTTAAATACATCCACCCACTGAATAGACATTCTTCACCAGATGTGCAGCAGATAGTGTCAGTCTAATGTTTGAGCAACAGCATCAACTTTATATGTATTTATTGAAAAAAAAGAAAAAGAATGATCTTCACACATGTTGACTTATAATCAGCTGTCAGCTTAAGTTCCAAACTTTCTTTTAATTAGAGTTTCAATTCATATGATTCTCTGCATTTCCTTTAGAAAATAAATCAAAAACAGAAAAAAAAATGCTTTTATATCCTCAAAATTAAATTATAAATATATATGAAGATGAGAGGGAAAAGTTTGAAACAGATATGTAAGCAGAGGAAGAAGCCATTTGAGTAATTGCGGAGAGGGACGTGAAATGGGCCAGTTAGTGTACTCTGTCTCACTTTATCAGGCATCACCAGCATTGTCCGCAGGGAGTTAACTTTTAGACTGTTTACTGGCTCAAAGGCCAGGCATGCATCTGAAGCCACATAGGCAAGATAATGTATCCCAGGCTACAAAAGCAGGCAAATCACTGTGCATTAAGACTGGACACACAATAGACAACAATGGCTTGCATAAACACTATTTAGAACTATTCACATGGCATTGAAGAGATGGGCGTAGACTCACTATTGCTGCAAAGCCGGCGTATTGTGCGGAGGTGAAAAGAAGTCTAATGAACAGGAAGCCTTATTTGAGAGAGCTGACAGTAACCATACAACAGCCGCATTGTGCGCTTGCCACCAACCCTGTGGGTCTCTACATTAGGAGAAATGATGAGAAAGTAACCCGAAAAGACACAGTGGGCCCTTGGACCCACGTAAATGCAACCAGACAATAATGGGGGACACAAGCTGTCTCCACCTTTACCCAAAGCTGCACGTTTACATGCACAGAACATCAACCGCTCTCATGGTCAAGGATAAAAGCCCCCTGGCCAGATGGAACTTTGAAGTACATTTGGGTTCGTTTACCACCAAAGACTGCAATTTTAGTGCAGGAGCAGTTAAAATATATGTCATACATTTTAAATTATATCAAACTCTGCAGGGGAAAGTTAGAAACTCTAAAAGTTTGGAGCACAAGGCCTCCTCCACACACACACACACACACACACACACGCATGCACACACACATTCACACTCACATTATGCCCCCTGCCTCAAGCTTCATCAATCTTCCACAAAGGGATGACATCACCAATAAGCATAGCCTTTTATAGCTTTAAGCAATAAGCCTTATTTACTGATGAGATAAGCCCTCCGCTATTGTCTAGCCCTCCACTTTGCTTCTTTCTCTCGCAGTTGAAGAATCAAACGGCACTTTTGGAAGGTGACAGAGCATGCCCAGGATTTAAGGCTAAAGCATGAAAAGAGGTTTCCTATTTGGTGGCCTTTCAAAGAGCCACATTAGCCAATTTAGTTCAAAGTGGCAGGGACCACTTGTTCTGTTTCTTTAAGTTTTGTTTTCACAAAATAAGAGTACGCTTTATAATTTCAACAACTTTAAACAGATGAATATTTACTCTTGTTTTATGCAGACACTAAATTTGACTGAAATTATCCTCTGAATGTAAAATGTTACTCACACTCTACAGAGTGTGAAACAAACCACAGCCTGGAGAGTCTGCGACGCATAATCATCAATTGCACGTGTGACCTATAATTACTGTTTGTAGCGGTATTAGTCGGCCAATCCATAAGGCCAGTCCAGGGTGGTCACTAAACTGCTGAGGCACCATGATACAGTGAGGCTGATTAAACCTCGCATGCTGGGAGGAACTATTCGCAGTTAATGTTTCTGTTTGTTTGTGGTGAGAAATACAAGATCAAAGAGAAAGTGCTAATTGTACGTCCTTTAATAAGTTGGAAATTGACATTTGGTAGTTCTCATTTTCATACTTTTACAAAGTCTGTCACAGGAAAAACTAGGTCTAACTAGGTGTTTGCGGCAATCTAGAAAATATAGCATCAACATATTCCAAAGTGAGGACCTATTTTTAACAAGATAAAAAGCCATTTTCTAACACACTACATCCAGTGTCATCGCATGTATCTTAAAAAAAAAAACGTGCCATTTGTTGTTTGTTTTTCTTAGCACCACACAGAGTCATGTCAGGCCTTGGGAACTTGTCAGATATTCAGTCTGTAGTCACTTTAGAAAGACTGAGCGCAGAGTCTCTGGGGAATCGCTCCAGTCTCCCCATCTCCCCCACCCCATGTCACCAGCCAGGAACAAAGCCGCCATAGTCAATTCTCCTAATTTCACTGCAGCCTGTCGAAATCCTGTTCTCCTTTTCTCCTTCTCTTCAACAAGTACTTTATGCTAGGATCAGTCAGGTCTGAGTCGCCCACAAAAACCTGAGGCTCTCGCTTCATCGTCTTTCAGCACCGGGTTTGACACTCCCAAACTCCCTGCCATTCAGGCGCCTGAACCATGCAATTTGTTTCCATTTGTCAAACAGCAGTATCCATCACAAAAGAAAATGCTGGCACAACAGAAAGTTTGTGAAAAAAAAAACATTGTCTCCTCAATCAAAAAATGGGCTTGAGACTACTTATTTACTGGCCCGTAACAAAACAACCTTAAACAATTTACAGCACTTTCAGTTGTTATACTTTATCTTTACTTTATTATTCTTCTCTCAAATGACAATAACAACATCTTTAACTGAATAGAGCCGGTATCCCACCTTTAAATCAGCACCGACGTATCACTTCTCTCTTAAAGTGAGGATGGGCCAACTGCTATAGTTTGAATTCATCATTTCATTCACTGCCTCCACATTGTGCTGACGCTTATTTTGTGTTTTATTTCTTTGGGATTAAACTTCATTGTGTGGACAGCCAGGTTTCTCAGACATTTATTTATTAAAGCTATATCAGCACTATGTTGACGGCATTGCTATTTGCACACCTATTCAGATATGTCTTAAAATGGCACTATTATTTGGCGACGTAGGAAGGTATCTGGTTAATAATACTTATTGTGCAAACTTTGTTGTCACCATTCTTGTGTTGGCTGTTATCGAGGGGAGAGCAGAGAGAATATTATGCTGACTCTGATGTAGATAGTGCCACGAGTATTGCTATTGTGGCAGCTGCCATGTGGTGCAGTCCCTGATAGGGTTTCGAATGCTGTCAATGCTGTGTCAGGTGCATTAGCACCTCAGAGACCCATGATGCTCCAGCTGCTATGCGCCTATGTCTCCCCGGGACCTGGCCGCCAGCCTGACACCCGACACAAAGTAATCACAGATCACAGCGTTTAATCACTGAAACAAGCACTCCAGAGGACCCCACTGTCAATATCCCACTCTCTCATTATCTGTTTGGATTGCACATCCACACTGTCAGATAAACAGAGTGGAAAATTAAGATTAAAAATATGGTAATTTCATTTCAGGCAGCAGGCTCCTCTCACTGGCCCATTATGCTATTGATTACCTCTGAATTCAATTTCTCTTTTCAATGTAAACTTTAATCTATTCGCGAGCCAACAATTCAACTCCCAAGGGGCTATTTGAGAGTAAGTAACCATTTAATATGACGCTGGCTGAAGATTCACTGGCTTTAATGAATTGTGTAAATCACTCAGCTTTTAAAGGAACTGGTGTCCCGCAGTTCACGACCCAAATCTGGGCCTGGTTAAATACTGCCTTTTATACTGAGCTAAGTGTTTACTGACAGCCATTTCTGAATGTGTAATCACTGGCTCTGCTCCTGCCCGTACGAAGGCGAATAAAGCAGCTTTTTTTTCTAATTGAGCTGGTGATGACAAAATTACATTTTAATTAGGACTTAATCGTCACATTGCACCACTGACATGTTAAATTAAGCAAACAGCAACACCACTTTACCACAGTGAAACTGAATTTAAAAATCACTTGACTCAACACAGTAATCACCGGGTTGTTTTCCTTAACCACTTACCAATTTGTAGCAGCGCGGTCACGACCAGTTGTAACCACCGACCTGAGGCAAACACACCATTCAGACAAGTGAATATAGGATGAGCAACAGTGGGAGGAAATGATTAGTGAGTCAGTGTAATATGAAAATGTTTTAAAAACAAAATGAAGACAGCACCGGAACAGTCAAGCAATACTGTTTTATTATATGTAATGTGTATTTAATATACTGTAAAAGATATAGCGATTTACTCATTTGCAACTAAACCACTATGAAGTGCAAACTCATTGAAATATTACTTTTAACAGAACTCAATTAGTGTTACAAAACCATAAACAAAGATATGGAAAACAAATAAATACACATACAAATAGTCATACTAAATTCCATATTATTGCCGAAGTAAAAAGTGCTAATTTTTTAAAGCAACAACAGCACATTTATCAAAAGAGTAAATAGAGAAAGTTGATATTACACTGGATTTTCTTACAAAAGTAAGAAAAATCTGCAGAGGCATGAAACTTAAAATTTTTTTCCAACATTCCTTTGTGTACATGACATGTTACATTTAAACTTTGCTGTTCTTTACTGACAAGAGTTGAGGTAGACATTAAACCATGATGGCCAAAGTGCATGAAGACCCTTCAATTAAAAGAATAATAAAACAATCAATAGTGTGATTAAGGCACAATAATTACTGAAAACATTGGTGTCTCCTCTCAGGTTCTCCTTGTCTTCTGAAGCATTTTCCAAATAATGAAAAGATAACGTGCTAAACAATGTTTGCCTTAAAAATAATCAATTAAGCCACCAATAATTTATTGCGCCAGGATAAACATATCCAATATCTGCACTCCTTTGAGCGCCAGTGCAAGATTGAAGCTACCCAAGAGGCCAGAGCACACATAGATAAACATAGCAGGGTGTAATCAATAAACAGCCAGGCAGTAATATGCTGTCAATAAAGGCACAGACTGCCTCAGATACTTGCCTGTTTTCCGTTTCAGACCAAAAGGACTATGCTAATCAAATGCAGCACATACCACACTAGGCCTCCTGGGAGTCTAAAAGACATTTTAATGTACAGTAAAAGGAAATAAGTGAATCTGGTAGGATTTGGTCAGTGATGGCAAACACGAGGGCCAAAAGCGACTCTCCAAACTGTCAAAGAGATGTCTCAAAGATGACACGGATGTCCTTGGCACAGTGCACGTCTGTCACTCGCTTTTTGTTCATGTAAACCTGGAAGCGTATCAGGGAAGCAAGTGTCACAGAATACAAGCACACAGTCCAATCTAAGCTACGATCTGCAAAGGTGTGATTTATGACAGATCCAGTCGGAGCTGGGTGAAGGGATTTGTCACCCACTGAAGCATGAAAAAGTGGCTTATTTAGCCTTATAAACAACTGAGAAATTCAAGGGAGAATATATCTGAGATAATCACTGAAATTATTTGTATAGTTAATTTTCTCTATCCGTGGCTTCTAAGTTGAGTTGATATGACACTATTTTTTAAAAAAAACAGGCTTAGAAGATATCAGTGTGAATGCTTGATTTCTTCATACAAAGAGGCTCTGACAGACCGACAATTTAAATAACAGAAAGTTTGTGAAAAAGAGGCGAAACAGGTGAAAACAGCTCGGCCGCAGCACGAGATATACTGTCTACTCTGGCATTCTCTTTCAACAGGGACAAAGGAGCTAGAGGTTGATATCAGATTATTGAATGTATTTAAACCTTGACTGACAACTATAGAAACTTGACACACAACATGTGGACCATCTCAGTATTTAATAAGTGGTGCTAGACAGTTATGGATGCTGCCGTAATCTGATCTAAGGAGAGCACCCCCACAATAAAGAAAGGAAAACGTAAGGGCTTGAACAATGTCACTACCAATCCACCAGTGTGCAGGGTAAGACGATACCAAATAATACCACAGTGTGCTGAGTCCTTGAAATCAGTATTTTAGTCATTTCACTCCTCTGGCTGAGAAGATACAGTTCCGCTGATAAATTTGTGCGAGGGACAGAGAAAATGAAACGATGCCTTCTTTTTCTTATTTCACAAAGACCTGTTTGAAGTTGCAATATGGTATCTGTAGTCCCAGACAGATGCACATAAAATGGAATTGAACAATGAATAGCCAGCTCTTATCTGTTCAGTGTCTGAGGGGGAAATACATCACAAATGAATTTCACAGGGAAAAAATATGGACATTCTCTATTACAGTAATCCCCATAGAAAGTTTATCCAGAATCACGATGAAGTTAAAGCCAATATTTCAAAATAGATACAGCGCAAAGAAAGCTGCTTTTCTAGAATCATCTCCAAAATGATCTCAAAATTACATTATGAGAAAAAAGATTATATGGAGAGTTTCTTTGATAACATCAGAGGATGTAAATCTACAAAGGGACAATTTCTCTCTTGAAATTAATGTTATGATGTTGCAATGCTCCAAGTAGGCACTTTAAATTAAAATGGTAATCAAGTGTCTTTGCATTGTCAGGGCAATGCACATCTTCTGTCGCTTAACTGTATTATTTTGGAGGTGAGCAATGAAGTCTAGAGTTAAAGGGGAGAGTCTGGGATTAGTGTGTCAAGGATGGACTCTATTTAGTAGCAGCCCTGTCCTGGGACAAAGGTGGGTGTGGTTACCTGTTTGGCTGTGTGCAGCAGTGAGGCGGCCTCAGCTCTGCCTGTCTGTTGGACCATCTGGTAAAAGAGCCCATCCTGGTTCTGGAGCAGCACGTACGGCTCGTCATATTCCTGGATCCTGCCAGCATCTAGAACCTGCAATCACACATACAATGCTGGGTGTGTGTGCGCGCCGCTGCCTGTATACTTTACTTCGGGGAAAACTAACATTTCAGCTGTTTCGCTGCTGAGTGATGCATGCAGACGGTGCAAGATGAATGGGGAAACAGTAGTTCTCTGCACCTAGGAACCATCCATTTTATGTGACTCATGCCACAGCAAACACGGGTGCCTGTTTGTGCTCGACAGGCCCTCGGACAATGAACGTAGCCTTTTAGCAGTGTGAAAGTCTAGTACGCTGACGCTGACAGACTGAAGATCAGTGATTTATCCGTGTATTTATCCTGGCATTTCAGTGGCTCAGGGGTGGTCCTCAGTCAAATCCAACAATCACACCTTTAGGACACACTTGAAAATCACCATCATTTCTATGTCATCACATGCCATGTAAACCACACAAAGAATAGTGCCAGTTCAAGCAGTTTGGAAAAGACTACAATTATATCACAGACAAATTTTAACAAGCTCGATCCCCTTATAGCTATAATGAGCAGTTTGTTATAGCTAAAGCTCAGTTTCAAGGAGTACTTAGTATGAAAGGGACACTTCTGCAACTGCTGTCATAATCGACAGTTCAGGAGCAGGATACTAGCTGATGGAGTTTGTATCTTGGAAAACATTCTGAGTCTAAATATGGTACCGTTTAAGATTTGGTCAGGGCGACTCAGGTGGGTACGAATTTAGTTCTCCCGGAGTGTGTAACAATCTGGGGGCATTTAACACGAGCGTAAGTGTGAAACAGTCCCTGCTGTGTGATATTTGGCTTTTCTCAGCGGCCCTCTCAGTGACTGAGCAGCAGCCGGGTCGTGCCCTGTCCTCCATAGACGCTTAACAAACGCTGCCACAAATGGCACTAATTGGCACCTCTGCAGGCAGTAGCAGGAAAGAGCCAAAGATCAAGTGGCACGAGCGCAGGCTCAATGAGAGGGAATGCTGTGAGGGAGAAATCAGCCCAGCTGTTGTGAAATAGGACAAGTGAATTAAAACTCTGTAAAAATTGTGTAGCAGGCCCTTTGATAAGAAAGGAGGTGTTTGTGTGCTCTAAATCTAAGGTACAGTATGTTTGAAGCAACTGAATACATGTTTTTGCAGGCTACCTTGCATTATACCACATTGATTGCTGAAGAAGAGTAGTCTTTTAAAATGCTGACTTGGACAGTGGAAAGTTACTGTGTCCTTACTTACCAGTATTCTGTCACAGTCAATGATAGTGTTGAGCCTGTGAGCAATGGTGAGGACTGTACACTCTTGAAACTTGTCCCGGATTGTCTGCTGGATGAGGCTGTCAGTTCTAAAGGAGCAGGGAACACAACACCTGAGCACAAAAAACCTCTCTTCCTATAGACCCTTGGGCAGGGATTTTACTCAACACAGAACAATAGCTCATCAGCAGCAAGGAATGTGCAGTAGTAGACATAAAAATAAAGGATATCAGAGGTCCTTAGGTTTACAAGGATGGGTTCTTATTTTGAGTATTTCTGATTTCATTTCACTCATCAGCATTGTTTGCATTTTTGTATAAGTCACACTTATATTGTAATTGTTTAATGAAGGTTTTATTTTTATTATTTCTTGGCTGTTTACTGTAAGAAAGCGACTACTGATAAGCTCATTGTGATTGGTCCGCTGTGTAAACATTTTACATACTCTGTTTACCACCAAGCAATGTGCATTATAGTGGGTTAGTGTTACATTTTTACATCTTTTCATAAGGGTTTGATTTACACTTATGTGCTATTGATTTATTTACATGGTAGTCTTGTTTTTGAAATCATTACTATTTGAATTCCTTTGCAGAGCAATTCATTAGTGTTTTATTAGACCCAGATCAAAAAGTGCCCATCTTGAGTAGAATTAGATTACAGTACAACAACAAGTTGGAATGAATTGCTCACACATTACTGTAAAATGTTTTTAATTGTAGACACAAGTGTTCCCTGACCTTGGGTCCACATTGGCTGTGGCCTCATCAATAATGAGGATGCGGTTTTTCCGGAGGATGGCCCTGGCCAGGCACACCAGCTGCCTCTGGCCAACACTGAAGTTAGAGCCTGACTCCGTCAGCACCATCTCCAGCTTATTGGGCAGCTCCTCCACCACGGCCTTCATCTGCACCTGCAGAGAGGGAGAGCAGAGCCCCAACCCTTCATTACTCCTGAATAAAGGCTTCCTGTGGGGATGTCTTTAAAGAGCCATCCAAACACACCCATTAACAGCCTGGCACAATGCAGGGCCAGGTCCACTGATGACCTTGGCCAGTGCTCTCTTGTGGCCAGCCTCTAGCTTTAATCCAGGCCACCAAACCCATTCAGAGGCAGGACCAGGAACTGAAGCCCTTCACTGTGGGGGGAGCCTTCATCCTGGTTGGCCTGACTGCCCAAACACATCTCCCCCAGCACTTTCAATGGTTCCCAGTTACAAGCCGCACATTGAGCTGGGCCCCATGGCCCTAATGGGATTTCCCCCCATGACTTGTGGCGAGCAGGGAGGCTGAATGGCAGCATTGTACGGGGGGACAGAGGGATCCCCCCCTGGGCCGGCGAGGGGGAATCATTCAGAGCCACGCTGGAGTACCTCTTGGAGTGCATTCCACAGGTCCTCATCTGTGTGCTGCCTGAAAGGGTCCAGATTCTTCCTCATGGTGCCCGTGAAGAGAACTGGGTCCTGTGGATAGATGGATATAGAAAGAGAAGGCCGTGGCCAGTTAAGATAATGACAAGGGGGAAGATGTATGAAAGGGTTAAGACAGGCTTTATAGAGCACCACTAGGCAATGTGTGAGGGGAAGATGTTCACAAAGGGCTTGCTACACTCAGGAGCCCCATTCATTGCTCTGGCCAACTATGCTTCAATAAGTTGATCTTTTTACTTGGAAAACCAGAGCTTGTGCGCTGGTGTTGTTGGAGAATAGAGAAAAAAATGCCATCTGGTCACTTTTACAATACAAAAAACACTGCATACAGTAGCTATATTACTAATAATAATCTCAAAATGTCTGCTACAGCTTTACTCAGCCAAGCGCACAAGCATCTGTCAAGAGAGGTTATTGCATCAGTTTGCTACCCTCATGAAAGGACAGCCTCAGATCTCAGACAGCTAGGATGTCCAAGATACGTATTTATGGTGAGCCACACACCTGTATGAAGCTTCAGCTGCACAGCCATCTTTAAGAGAGCAAATAAAGCTCTTTATTACAGTGTAGAGAAAAGAGCCCGCAAGTATCTCAAGCACTGTTCCAACATGCCCTTCTGTTTGTGGTAAACCTGAGACCAGGAGCAAGCTGGCATCTCCGTGCATCTGGTCAGATATTTATTCATAAATGGGGAACTGGTGGCCTAAAAGTTAGAGAAGCGAGCTTGTGACTGCAGGTTCGCCAGTTAAGCAGCCTCGTTACAACCACTGAGGCACCCTTGAGCATGGCTCTTAACCCCAACTACTTCAGTGGTGCTGCTCAGTGGCCGGAAGATCAGACTGGGCAGCTTCCTGGTGTGAATGTGTAACTGTGTGAATGTGATCAGGGAGTTCCTGAAAAGGGGAGTATTGCTCTCAGAGAAACTCCCCTGAATAAATAAAGGTTAAAAAAAAAAATCCTGTTCTACTGTTGAAGGTCTCTCCCACGCCATCATAAAGAGTCTTACTACTCATGAAACAGCTGCAAGGATGATTCATATGGTATCATATCCGTATTGTTTTATCAATGAACAAATATAGCTGGTTATAATGACCATTTTAAAAAAATGTTGAATGAGATGTGAATGCGTCTATCACAAAAGCACAAAAGTGCTAGAGTTAATGCAAAACAGGAAGCAGCAACCCAAACTGATAGGCCTCCATTGTATCCTCATCGCAGTCGAGACAGTTTGATAAATCCAGCTTACTCATAATATGAGTCTGACCTCTTCACAAGATAGGAAAAGTTAACCTGGCAACTGTGAGATTAGACCAGGAGTGAGAGTCAAGTACACAATGGGTCTAAAAGGCTGAGTGTCCTCTTTTAAGATTACAGAACTACTTGTCTGAATCTGACTCACTATCCACATCTTTATCTCATGCACTCATGTGTGTGGGCACACAGATTTATACAGTGTAAACATACACACACCTCAAATACAAAATCATGTCTCAAGGAACCTTCATTTAGGTCAGAAGACTCAGGACTAACTGCTCAATTTCCATCCGATTCCAAAAAAGAAAAAAATCCAGCTTTTTCAGGACTTCATCCGTGCTACCTGTGCCTTACAAAATGTTCCACCTCTTTACTTCCAATGAGCTTTTCCCTCTGTCACCGAAATACCGCCTTGTCATTAAGCCTGCTGAAGTCCCAATTCAAACTAGTTTTGTGACACACTTTAATTGAGG
This sequence comes from Thunnus maccoyii, assembly GCF_910596095.1. Taxonomy (NCBI): domain Eukaryota; kingdom Metazoa; phylum Chordata; class Actinopteri; order Scombriformes; family Scombridae; genus Thunnus; species Thunnus maccoyii. Next base: position 19,382,612 of record NC_056543.1, on the reverse strand, counting down.
ATTCAATGTTCGGTCGGAAAAACTGCTTTCAAGCACAGCTTTCCATAGACCGATTATGTGCTCCACCAATTCTAAGCCCTCTGTTTGCCACAGAATTCATTTTTTACTAAGTCATTCCTGAGAATTCAATAGAATCTGAAATGGATCCATTTTTAATGCCATATGCTAATAAAAGCTTATCATAATCAAATCTGTGGGTGGCAAATAATGAAACTCCTCACCGCCAATGTATAGTATACATATCACACTCTCAACATTCCACATGAAAAGGTAAGGCAACTAGCAATTTATATCATGATCTTTTCCGTGTGAAAGGCTGACTGAATATCACTTTATCTCTGACGTCTAGCAGGAGAATAAAAAGGCTTTCAGATGAATGTGTGTAAATATATAAGTTTGTAAAACTAAGAGCACAGTACAGAGAAACTCCACTCTTCTGAATACTGCTAAGACTTCATATCATGAAAATGACACAGATGGGCGTGCAGTTAAAGTTCTGACTTGTAACCTGCCACTTTGTACAAGTCTCTCCCTTTAGGAGAGACAGAAAGAGTAAACAAAATCACATCAAACACGCATCACATCCATCTCAAACTAGTTTGGACGAGGAAGTAAAACTTTATCTGAAGCGGTAGCAATGCCAGAAACCTATCAAATCCACAGAGAAGCATTAATGAAACCGTTTTTGGGCATCTTGGCTGCACCCTGGAAATGTTTGAGACATAGGCAAAGTGACGGTGTACAAGGGGGACTCTGACTGTGAGGATGGGGGAGACTTCTTCTAAGCAGCTTTCCCATGTTTGGGGGGTAGAGGGCTAATCCTCTGTCAGGGATAGGGAACTGCTCTCTTCACAGTACAGGCCGTGGGAGTCTTCTCCCCTCCCTCCACTCTGCTGACACTCACCCGCAGGCTGGCATTTTCTTAATGCCGTATCAGTTTCAACAAGCGGAAATAAAGTTAAACTGTCTCAAGGCATCTGTTTGTCTCACTTTCAGAAATCCCCTGAGTGACGACTGTAATTCTCCTCACTTGTTTTAGCTTTTTAAAAGCCAGGCGTATAAAAAAAAGGCCAAAGCGTGAGGGTTTCTGTTACCAGTGTTCATCTAACATTTCTGCCATTTCTCAATCATTAGGAACCACAGAACCTTTAAGAAGCTGTCAAAGCAAAAGTCCAACAGTTTCAGTGAAAAGTATCATCTTAGTGACAAATGTAATTGCTGTACTTTATTTAATATATGATGATATCTAAGATGTTTCCCTTTTTAGCCGATTACACCCAGATTTATCCATTGGTTACTGTAAGCAGTTTCAATTGCCAAGGTGCTAAGAGCTAAGAGAGTAGCAATTTAAAAAGGGCACCTGCGGTATGATGGACATTTTTTGGCGCAGGGTGTGCAGACCAATCTCAGAAGTCAGAAAACCATCAATCATTATTCTTCCCTCAGGTTCTGCCAGCCGGAACAAGGCAGAGATCAGGGAGCTTTTACCAGCACCAGTGCGTCCAACGATGCCAACCTACAGGGGAGAGATGAGGACTATTTTTATACACCTGTAAAAATTCCACAGAACGACAAAATATTATCACGCTCCTTCAGACCATTAATCATACTGGTGCTTATACTTGAAGTGTCATGTCATAGAGGCACCATGTCATAAGTCAAACTACAAAGGAGCAACCTGTATGACAGGAAGAAAAAAAGAGACTGACTGAAAACATTCTACAACAAGCAGATACAACAAACCACCTTTTTATGTTTTCGCTTGTTTGTTTGATTTTTTTTTTTTTTTTCACAGCACCATCACATGACTTTTTGGATGAAAATACCTGATTTTTAAAGAATGTCTTAAGCCTGCTGCTGAGTATTTATTAATTAAGTTTCATAGTTTTGCATGTTTATAATTCAAGACAGCGGTTTTAAAGTGTGCTATATATTATAAAAGTGCACCTTTCATAGCCCATCAATTTCACACATTGCATATGCTAATGTCTGTTAGTTGGAAGTTATGATAACAATTGACGCTATTCAACATAGCTCTGTAAGATTTATTGGCTTAAATACCCATCTTTGTATAGTATATTTGTGCATTAAAAATAAAAATTAAATGAAAAAATATTAAATCTTATGGAGGCCAGCCTAACAAAAGCTTCAGCATCAATACTACTTCTCATTTACTTAATTTTCTGAGGAATAGCAGCAGCACTTTGCCATTACTGTGCTATTAATACCTGCCGATCACTGTAAGACTCTTGCGTGTTGAGCACAGAGGACCCACACAGAAGATGACAAGTCTAGATCACACAGCTCACAATATTCCTTGTCCAAATGCTGACAACAGACCGCAGTGGGAACGGTGTCAACAATGGCACCACCAGGCAAATCATCACTTGTTCCACTGAACCAGGCTGCTGATGCCACACGCCGCTGCCTGCCAACACATAGGCTTGTTATATGCCATTACATAGCCAATGGGCAACCCTTTGTTTACAAGGGTTTACCAACAACACTGCCTCCATAACAAAGAACTACTGTGTGTGCCCCTTAACATGCCAACACGCAGAAAGGGTGCGAAAATGCAAATTTTTGGCTGGACCACTACAACAGGGCCAGCACTATAACTGTGATTGTCTGTCTGTCACTGACTGACTGAGTGATGAAGTTACACCATTGGTCGGTCGAAGGCAGCCAAAGCTAAGTATCCCAGAATGCATTTCGCTCCAACAATGGCGGAGATTAAGCTGTTGTAATTTTCACTGTAGGACTGTTAATATGTCACTTTATTAAGTTTTAATTTTTTTCCCAAAATGTGATCAGCTTATCTAAATAACGCCTATTTTCAAAGAAATGATCTGTGCGCCGTTGCCAGTGTAACTTCCTGTCAATGCCCACACGTTACATGCGTCTACTGTCTTTTCAAAATACAGTACTTCTGTGTTCATCATAAATAAAATAAAAGCAATATAACAAATACATTTACGAATGCAAACTTTACACATATGAAACACACTGTATTGGGGTCATTTACACTCAGCATTAATGATTAACTTGATAGTTACTGTATTGAAACAATTTTTCAGGTTGTGGGTAAGTGAAATAATACATAAAACATATAGAAAACAGCCTAAATCTTAACTCAACCCTTCTTACAACAGCACCATAAAGTCTACACCCGAAATCTAGTGCAATGTATTTGAAGTATTTTAAAGTTTTTCTTATGTGTACAACAGCTTGAGTGACAACTAATGTATGACAAATACTATACAAATAAATAAACTTACATAAAAACTTTCATACATGGTCCGGCCGTATACTAGGTTTTGACCTAGTCTCGTTTCCCCCTCTCAGGGTTAACTAAATATTATTGGACTAACAGGATGGGGTTTGTTTGAATGTTGCACCACTTAAAATCTGCCTGTTGTCGTGTTGTGGGGAGTTGTGTGTTTTTATGCAATTATGTACAGTATACGACTTAAGTGAGAGGGACAAAGTGAATGGATCTTGTACTGTAGGTTGTGGGTGCAGGTTTCCTTGTGAAAGGGTGTCAGGGGAACTGACAGGATGCACAAAGCTTTGCACCCCCATGGCATGCAGCAGAGATCCCTCCCATGGGCTGTCAGAGCCAGAGCCTCTACACTTATCAACCCATCCATTGTGAAATCAGCCGCCCTGGCCAACCATAGCCATGCAAAATACACCCCCTGCATTAAACACAATTTCAATCATCCCAAACCATCTCTCTGTGCCTTCCTCTCTCTCTTTTCTCTCTCCTCTACCTCGGCCTCGCCTCTCTCTTATAGTGAATAAACAGTTGTCACCATCAGGTAGCTCAAAATGCAAATTGGGAACAAATGGATCCACTTGAACAGTCTTAATTACATGATATGTATTCCATGAATCACAAATGGTATAGTCCTGAAGATTCAGCAGCACAATATGATGTCCCTTTAAAAATTGATTTGAAAATAATGCCACATAAAAAAGAATCACATCACACCTTCTACACTGGCTGCATATCAACCTAAGTCACGGGCTGTGCACACCAGTAAGCATTCACAGGTGGGAATAAAGACAAGAACCTTTTCTCTGGATGTGAAGACAACAGTCAGGTTCTTTAGGACCAAAGGCGTGCTGGCACTGTAAGAGAAGTTGACTCTGTCAAAGGTGATGAAGCCTGTCTTGGGCCAATCATGTGGAGGCTTTTTGTCCGTCTCCCAGGGTGCTTCACTCTCCAGCTCTGCATACTCAACAACTCTCTCCACTGATGTCATCTACAAATAATAAAAGCAAATATTTGATGGAATATGTAGAGGGATGCAATACTAATTTAGTGAAGACACATTCCTGATTTATGAATATCTATGTTTTGATCACATGACAAAGACTTGAAAAGCTTCAGCTTCGGTAAACTTAAAGTTACTTGAACAAAAAACAGTAAACATGCCAAAATATGGCCTACTGGTATTTCTAATTTAACCATTTGAACCAGAATCAAACTTAACCAGTGCATTATTGTATTAACCAGCCATCATCAACCCTGTTAGAAGCAGCAAGCGGAGTTATGTTTCTCTCCTGTTATGTTTTCCGCTATTTGCCTTTTAGGATTTGAGGAACTGATCCTACAACACTCTTTGAAATTGACTGATATTGATTGATATTTTCAGGGAAGAAATCATGAATGTATTTAGTGATGTTCAACCATAATATAAACTGCATGTAAGTGGTCAGATTTAAGGGTTCTCACCATGTTCTCAATCTCTGCACTCTGTCTGACGCCCCACTGGAACATGCCTGTGAGCGTAACAGCGTAGGATAGCGCCAGACCCACTGCACCCGGCTCCAATCCTGTAATATTTTTAAAAAGTAAACACATGGGCACAGATTCATTATTTCATCATAATAGTTTCATATATTGCCTCACACGTCAATAATGTGTCACATGTGTACATGTATCCAAAGCCCATACAGTACCATCCCTGAGATAAAGGCAGCCAAAAGCAGTGATGGTGACAAAAATTGAACAAATTCCATCAAGACGCACAGCAAACCAGCGAGAGGTAGTCAGGAATAAGAACCAGGCCTCTGTTAACAAACACAAATACACAGATTAGATAATACAATCTCTAAATAATACAAAAATAATCTAGCAGTCAGTACAGCCTAAATTTTGCTCGAATCCAAACACTTAACATCAGTCTCAATATCTCTGGATGGGTATGATAAAAGTGAATACCTGAAATTTAGACTGTTAAAGTGAAATACAATTTCTCTTTACCTGAGTGAAGATCTTGATATTCATCAAACATCTGCTGAAACCTCTGCTGAGCCTTGAAGGCACGTATGGTGCTCAGGCCTTGGAGAGAGGAAGAAAGGTGGGAGAAGACAGGACTCCGTGCTACAACAAATATAAACAGACCATTGTTAGCATTTTAAAAAAAAAAACAAGCATTCAGTATTCTACATAATGGGTAGTTTGGGTAGTATTGATCATATAAACTATGAACAGCTTAAGTATACCTTTATCAAGGACTTTAATATCTCCACATACTTCAGTCAGCCAAATACTTTTTACTGAGAGCTTCTATTATTCAGAACTGCCATATCTGACATGGCATTCAAGGACTGTATGAAGCTTCTAGATGTTTTTTATTAGAGTTTTGTGGTCAGTGCCTTGTTTTATGCTACTGTATGTTGGGGTAACAGCATTACTGCTAATGCTAATAATAGGAACGGGATTAATAAGCTTATAAAAAAGGTGTAAGGTGTAGACAAAGAGAAGATGATTTGGTAATAAACAGTCAAATATCTACTATGAATACTGCATAGTTCAAACATTAAATATATTATACAGTTTTGATTTAGGGAAAGGTTGCAATTGAGTGGTCTTTTGTTTTCTATTTGTTAGGCTTACAAAACCCAAGACAAAACCTAAATGTTTCCTGTGGGCTTTTTAACAGAACCTTTATTCTATAAGATGATGGAACCTGTTGGCCAATGTGCATTTGGGCTCTCAGCCCAGAATAAAATAGATGAACTAAAGCCTGCAATGGCCTAGTCATGCCCACTTGGCATTTTTCCCATTGTATGTGATGTCATGAACTCCCGTCTCTTGAGGAAACTGCGTGTGGCCGAGCCATAGGCCACCGCCACCTTTAGCCTTTATGCTAATGACCATGGCTTTCTTCAATGGTCTATTAGCATTCCTGTGGTCTGCTTTTGTCTCATACCACAAATGGACATGCCCCCCCCCCACCCCCCAATCCAAAAAAAAAAAAAAATTTACTGGTAGACTCTAAGCGCTTGATGTCCCTGGAAGTTTGCAGGAAGTAGCATCGCAGAAACAGGAAGACAACAAGAAGAGGAAAGACAGGAATAAGGATCCAGGGGATGATGATGGCAGCTACTGCAATCACTCCAAGGACTTGGAGGAATACCTGGGACAGAAGGAGAAATGTGAACACAATATTAACCAAACAGCAACACAGTCAAAAGCTCCACTGCTGCTGTGTGGTCTACCAGTGGGCCAGTGAGGCCTATTTCTTAAGGCTGAACAAGAGAAACTCTTTCAGTCGTATTTGTGTGAGGCCATCACAGCCATACAGTAAGGTAGCAGCAGGTTGTGGGACTGAGGTTATGTGACTCACAGTGTGAAAGGAAAACGATCACAGCGTTAATTCTCACTTAGTAGCAGGTGAGAATTTACCACTTGGCCACTGCAGCTCATATCCCTGGATCCCCTGGGCTTTCCCTTCAACACTTCTGGCCTGTAAGCCTCTCTGGCAGACCAACCAGCCAACAGGCATAGCCACAGTGACTGGCAGAGAGCTCCGGGAACCACACTGTGGGTGTCTGATACATCACACTCAAAACCACACAGCCCTCAACAACACAGTGACTCATCACCCGTGTTAATGGCTATGTGATTCATCTAGACCAAGATACCAGAGCTGCACTAACAGGATGGAGGGCGATAAGTCTGATGACATCAAAGCATCTGATAAAGTATAATTATTACTATTAATATTACTATAACTATTAATATCTTTCACTACATTTCAGAGGCAAATACTGTACCTTTTCACTACACTACATTTATCTGACTGCTATAGTTACTTTTTTTTTTGCAGAATTGATTAACAAAATATATGATCAGCCTCTAAAATATGATTTGTTAGAGACTAAACTGTCCAACAGAATATAAAATATTTACTCCACCTTGACAAACTGATGCATCTGTGACAATCAATAATGTCATTAATATAATAATATAATGCTCTGAATGATGACTTTTACTTTTGACACTTCAAGTACATTTTGCTGGTAATACTTAAGTGCATTTTTGAATGCAGGATTTTTACTTGTAACAGAGTAAAAGTACACTTTCATATTGATACTTTTACTTAAATAAAAGTATCTGAATACTTACTTTCCATAATTTTACAACTGGTAATTAAATACAACGATAACTGGGCACAGCAAATCTCAGAAAATGAAAAAAATCTCGCTGAAATAAACATGTGAGACCATTTCTTCTTAACTGAAAGCTATACTGTGTTACATATTTCATATTTCGATTGACAGATGATAAAACTGAAACCTCACACCCTGAAATTAGACACAACCTAAGAGATGAATCCTAAGACGGGGGGAGATTAGGATCATACTGTTACCTTCAGTGGTCTCAGACTAGCCCAGAGAGATGAAAATTTAATTTAGCACCTTAATTACGGATGTTATCTGCCACTTAAGCACACATTTAAGCATGATCACTTTCAGTGTAGTTTTATGACGAAAAGCCACTCAATTCCATTTGCAGTTCAGATAAGAGGGTATTACTAGTCTAACCATTGCTGTAGTGGAGCCCGCACAATCAAACAGTGATTGGAAGCTACTGAGCACAACTGATCCTAAGAATTTCACAGTACATAAGTTTCACTCTTAGCCTTGATGGAAGGCTACCAGACTGCAAAGTGAGATGGTGACACACGGGGCCATTACTGCATGTTATCCAGCCTTCCCTTGAGGGGATCAAATATTAACTGAACAAATGTCTTCTCATATATACTGTTCTCTCACTCTTCTGCTGATTATTGGTGACACGGTGACATTGCTCATTCATGTTGCTGCTTAGTTAATTTGAATTCTAATTGGGCCCGCTGCAGACTATGACTATGAAGGTCTGAGCCAGGCCAGCTTATCTGACAGCGGGGTCATCTGAGGGGACAGAGGAGGAACAGGAACCATTAGATAGGAGTCTTGCCTCCTCCTGCTCCCTAGGGCCCGCTGTCGCCAAGGCCCTGTTTGATGTGATCCATTTGCGTGGTCTGGCGCTTATCATGTCAGCATCGGGAACACCGTGACCCCCACCCACACTACACACAGATGATTCTGATAAGTGATCCTACAAGCGTATACCTCACCCCCTCAGACCACATCCATATCTCCTATGAAACCACACAGGAACAGAAAACTCCCAAAGCCACATCCCGCTGCACATAAAAGTGGATAAAAGGATGAAAGGTTTTGTATACAAACAGTTTAAATAAAGAATTACCGCTAATTGCTCTTTAGCAAGAAAAGAAAGCTACCGCACGCATGTGATTCAGTCATTCAAGCAAACTGGATGCACTGCTGTGTCCAAAGACCATTCAGATCTCCGCTGACCCTAATTGCTTTATTTTCTCTATGATTCTATCAGCTCTTTGATGTCCAAATAAATGTAGAAAATTGAAGTTAATTGCTATATTTGTGTTCTGCGATGATAGCGACTGTTGTTCCACAGCAGAAAATAAACACTTCCCTTTAATTAAACATCCCTCCAGACACAAGGAATCAGTACGCTTTTTACAACCGCTTTTCATCCTCCCTTTATTTACTGACAGTGTGCAATATTTGCCACTGGGAAAAAAAAAAAAAAAAGTGCAAACAAAACAGGAAATGGAGGGAAAGCATGGTAAAGAAAATTCCTCAAAAGAAGTCCTCTGTCATTGCTGGAAATTTTTTTTTGGGTCCACACTTTACGTGACAGAGCAGCACAATAAGCTGCAAGGGTCAGTGGTACTGAAACAAAACAGGGCTGTTCCACTCGGGCTCTGGAACAATAGAAGTGACCCAATCCATTCTACTCTGTCTTTGGGCTTTATTTTAGCATTAAATGCCCAGATGCCGTAGCCTTTCTTTGGGAGAAATGACTGTGGACACCTCCTTCACATTTTCCCTTTCTGGGCCATTTTCACTTCATAAAGCTGCAGTCAATGTGTTTTGTGTGTGGTGAGGAGGGTCTGACACATACTGTGGTGGTCTCAGTCGCTGTCTACATTGGTGGCTCAAGTAGTCCTAGGATTAGGCCTTTGTGTGCTGTGAAAAGGTAAAAGAAGTCACTTATTTGGGCTCAGTCAAGCTGCTGATTTCCAACCCCATTTTGGAAATAAGAGAAAGGCTTTGAAATGTGGTCTCTCTCTCTACTATAAATCACTTGTGTCCGGCAAATTCATTCATTCAGTCATTCCTCCTTCCCCCCCACCCCCGCTTTCTCTTCCTCTTGAAAACAACACAAAAAACATTTTCAAATACGGAAGAAAACAGCAAGTCACCGATACAAAATCACTAACAGAAAGCACAGAATTCATTATCTTCATCATATTTGACATGTGGTGAGATTTTAGATTAGACTGAGACTTTCTTATGCAAGTTCCCAGGCTCAAAGGATCCTGGCCTGTATGTCTGAGTCAGAGCAGCTGAGGTGCTGGACCGCAACATCATGGGAGACCACACATACACACACTGGAAGCTTTTGCTGGCCGATGCTCGCCATCAAATGACCATGTGTGGTATTGCTGAGTGGCCAGTTACGTACACCCCCTAAGCGTGCACGCACACACACACACACACACACACACACACGCACACACACACACACACACACTTGTGTTCTGCTTTATTTTTACACTAATTTGCCAAAGAAGCAAATAAAAAAGAAAGTAGGGAAGTTAGGTTTCTCACCTTTCTGTGTCACTTTTTACCTTGTGCAGGTAGACAATGGCATTGTCATAATAAACAATACTCAATGGGGATTTATAGCACAGCCTATACATTTCCACACAGGACCATCTCCTGTGTTTCTCAGACTAACTTGTGTAATGCCTGAAGCCAGTGCATTCTTCACTTCTTCTGTCACTAGCGTGGTAACGAACCAGAGAAAGCCGGTGAAATCCCATCCTACAGCACTCACGGTTACGTCAGCAGTTCTCATATCCCACAAAGCCTCTGAAGAGGCCTGACACACAATGTGCCACAATATACAGACTCACACACCGATCCACCCGCCAGTGTTTTTAAACAAAAGCCATCTCTGCTCTGTGTTTTTTGTGTCTTTGGTGATTCTGCGCTGGGTTTGTGTCTGTAGTACTATTAAACACATGTATACACACGCAATCCCTCTCTCTCACACGCACAAACTATAACTGTAGTAATTTATGATTTATGAGTCAACATTTATATGCCATTAATATCGGTGAGACCAGGCAAAGTCCTGTTTATATGAAAGTAACTATCAGCTGGTGTCTTAGCATAAACACCCTGACAAACTGAATTTGCGTGGATGGTTAAGAAGACCTATGAATGTAGCTATGGATGGACCCCACAGTTAGTAGTGTGACTTGGTCAAGAGCCTTCACACAAAATCCTCCACTGAAAGACCCCTGTACTCACCCCTTATTGTCTTGCCCTCCTCCTCTACCCCCTCTGTGAAAACAGAGGCAACCTGGGATTTAAAGGTCAAGTCCACACAAAAGCTGACAGTCCCCAAAGCCTGAGGTGTTTTTAATTGACATTTCTGTCTTTGTCGCCTGACCATAAAGAGGGGAGAGAAAGAGACTTTTTTTTCCACCAATATACTAAATTACTACTAAATGAGACCTGTGAAAAAATGGAGCTCCGGGGTATAACCAGGTTGAGGGAATCCCCTTGTTAGGCGGGTATGGGGGCAGTGCTGAGGGGCTGTGAAGTGCTTACTCCACCATAATGGGGGAGGCTCTGGTGCAAATCCCTGCACAGAAGCGGCCTCTCACCATAGAGAGAGATAAACCAGTTAGGGCATTGTTTATGAAGTTTCACTTTATTCCCCCCTGACAACCATTTAAACAATGACTATGGGGAAATGTCCCTCTGCGAAAGAACAACAATAGTCAGGATCAGCAGCTTTTCTGCGCGGCTAATACTTCAATAAAAAGAGTGAAAATCTTCCTTCCTGAAAGCATTAAAGACTGCTCCATGAAAGACACCTGCAAACAAGAGCAGAAAGCAGCACAAACAAAAGTGCTTTGTCCAAAGGATGCCACCTTTGTCCACTATCACAATCACCTCCCACTTTCTGCTTCAGAAAAAGGCTGGCATAATGATGCGCACATGATTTATTTGGTTTTATTTTGACACTCTTTGCTCTAAAGGTTTTTTTCCGAAATCTATTTTTCACTGCAATACAAAACATAGTTAAAGTGGTATTGTGTCTTGTGTTTCCTGATGACACAGGTCATAACTAATGGTGGAATGGATAAGTCATATATGAAGTACAGTGAGTCCTTTTGTGTGACCCAAGTCTGTTTTCGGTCATGACCTAGTATACTTTCACTGTTTTCAGTGGGACCTATGTGCCTTCTACAAAGTTATTATTTTACTCCAGCCATTATTCACCTTATTATCAAAATGAGGAGAACTATAGCAGACAAAAAGCTTTTGTGCGTATGATCTTTTGTGCTTTCAGCATTTAAGATGGCTTTTGTCTACTGTGAGATGGGTATCTGCCACAAACATCACTCAGGCATTGTGGAAGGGGGATTCGTTTTCAACGCGCCTTTGTTCTATTCTTTGGCCCTAACCAAGGAGCCACGCCTGCTCCTCTACCTCGAATTGTGCAGCGAACATTCCCTTCTTTGTGGCGCTAGGTGCATGAGCTGGCTCATCTCCGTAGGCTTTCGTGGGAGATGGCTGTCACGCTGGCAGGGTGGCATTCGGTAACCTAACCTGGTTATGCATCAGGGTGGCCCTTGGCTACCAGGCCTGTAAGACTGTGGAGCATTAGGCGAATTGTGCTGAGAGAGGCAAGTCCCGCTCTGGATCTGTTCCAACTGACCTGTCCCCTTCCCCCCTCTACCGCGCATCCAGCTCCACTCCTGCAAACACATCTTACGCCTGCTGCTCACACTTCTTCTCTTTGCCACTCTCCTTGTCATCCCCTCCCCACTGTTTTCCTCCACATCGGACCCCATCATCCTGTGGCCATTATTTCCTCTTTGGTACCTTACTCTCTCCCAATCACTTGCTTAGTCTCTGTACACATTCTCTGAAGATGCCACTTCTGTTGTGTCACACTGTGGGAGCCACGCCCTCAGCCTATGTGCACACACTTTTATTAAATCTGTGCAGGCGCTGGGCCGCGCTGGCGGGTAATCCCACAGTAATTGTTTCCAGATTAGGGGACCCGGACCACAAAGCAGGTTTAGCCAGGCATGAAATGGCCTCCCCATGCTGCAGCGCCAGCGACCAAACCTGCCGAGGTGAGACTCACCTGGATAAAGTCCACAAACGTCCATGGGAGCACAGAGTCCAGGTAACCGATGTCCTTTGAAAACCTGTTGAGGATTCTTCCTGGGGAACAACACCACACAAAAGAACAGATTAGACATGATCAGAGTAGATATATATATGATACAATCACAACAGCAGAATGTTTGTGTTATTGGTTATAAAGATGTGAGTCATTTGTACTATTAGAATTCATAATGTTTAATGTGATTACAATCTCACTATACTATATAGAGTTCACTATGTAATGTCAACACAGATCTCTTAAAATAGCCCTGTATGACATTAGTAAGAACAAATCAAATAGAGATATGCTTTGTCCGTTAGCTACTCTGCGCCCATAAACACATTTTGTTTGTTTTAATTTCCTTCAGTTTCCCTAGACTGTTGAGCAACTGTTACCAAAGTCTCCTCCAATTTAATAGAACAGAGCTTATACATTGAGTGTGATATCAGATGGAAAACATGGGCCTATCTAGATTAAACAATGAATCATTATTTGCCTTGCATTTCATAAAGACTGCCCTACTCTTGGCTGAATACGTGAGGGAAGCTTTTGTTTGGAAACAAAAGGGCAACAGAAGCCGCATACCTGCCTTTATGTTCTGACTGGCAGTGTCAGTGACGTTAATTGAGTTGCCTCCAATCTGCTCAGGTTTTCATTATTTTGTCTGGTGCTCTGCAGGTGCTGTAGCGGTCCTTTATTGTCACTCCTTTGGTAACTTTGCTCCCCTTTTCTGATCCCACAGCACATAAGATTACACTCCAGCTGCTTTCACACACTGTTTACGGCAGGGTCAGTGATAGCCAATCCCTACACTACCTTAAGGCAGGCAAGACAGAAAGGCTTTCTCTATCTCTGTCCCTGAAGGGAGCCCTCAACCTCTCAGAGACAGACAAAAAAGTACCAGAGCAATGCCAGCACCGCCACTGGTAGAACTGAGCTAAAGTTTAAAAAAAAAAAAACAAACAAGATGTGGACGTGCTATGTGTAGTCTACAGTGTTTTTTTTCCCCTGTCAACGCGCCTCCAAAATGGTGTCATAATGTTTCATTCGATACTTAAGCAACCCATTGTCTCTCACTGTGACACATCACTATGCAAACAAAAATATCTGAGGAGAATATAAATAAAGCAGCGCTCGCCTATTTTGGGTTCAACCCCTGATAAAGTGAAACTAACTGCTCAAGCATGCAGATGAGTTTATCTAGGCTCACAGAATAGGCCGTGAAACAAGGTGGGACTTGGTAAGGGACCGAGGAAGGGAACGGCTGAGCGGCACGTTGGCAGAATGTAGCGGTATGCCACTCTGGAGGCGTGGTGGAGCTATGGCACCACTGACCTAAAAGTTGCCTCCCAGTCAGTCCTACGGAGGAGGGCCCTGTAATCACCTCTCTCCACGGCCGTAAGCAGCTTACAGCTTTATCCAAAATGCCGCTCCCGCCTAAAAACATGCATGCAGACGAGGCCGGGCTCCCCATAACAGCCATTGCATAAACCCAGCCAGAGCATTATTCCCCGCAACAACCCAGCAATGCTCCAAATCAGTACTGATTCAAAGTCAAGTGGCGTAAGCATGTTGTACACTTGGAGGCAGACTAATCTTATTCACAGTGTGAGTGCCCCTTTAGCATACAGACATCCCGAGGGGAGGGTTCAAGCAAGGGGGTAGAGCTGCTACTATGCTAGTGTAGAATCTCGCTGCTTTAGTCTGGGAGTAGGGGGAGCACTTGTCAAACTGTGTTTGTGGAAGATCCAATAATATTTTATGTAATTTTACTGTCTAAGCCATAGATGACCCAAATTCATGTAAAACCTGACAAACAATGCCAATAAGAAAAGGATAGGTTTCTCCTGGTTACATCATACCATGGTTAGAGGGTGTTAGAGCAGAGAACATCAGTCAGCTATCAGCTGTTTGACAAGCGGCTCAGTTAACAGAGAGTTTCAGAGGGGATGAAGTAAAGACCCTTCTCCATCCCGCGCAGACTATAGAGAGGATACATTACACTAATGCAGTTACACAAAGACATTCACTGCATGGAAATGCCTATGAGGTAAGATCGGCCGTGGGACAATGGCTTCAATCACTATGGGTGGTTGTCAACAATATCACCTATTGTGTAGAGAAGGGTATAGACGTTTCAGGATATCAGCAGCATTAGTATCAAACAATTTCTCATGGTTTAAGACTCCAGGGGTGATTTGCACCACTTTTCAGGCTCAGGAAATATCAAGCCCTCCCAACTAAGGTGGCCCCTTAGGTGGAGATATTAGGTGAGCAGGGCCCCCAATCAGACTTAAAGAAGTGGAACAGTGGGGTCCGGCTAGAGCAGGGCGTGTGGCAAATCGCTGTTCCCTGTAAACATCAAGATAAGGGGACGACTCAGAGCCGCTCCATGTGTGGGCCCCAGTGCAGTTGGAGGGGCCTTTCAGAGAGGCAAGTGCGATAATGAAGGAATACTGGGGAGGGGGCTGCCAAGGCTGGAGGTGGCACAGCTCACCTGCACTTCCATGAAGGGCCCAGGGGCCTGGGGCAGCCTCCCACCGCCGGCGCCTTGCTGCCAATACTAATACATTCTAAATCCATTCTCTTCGCTCACACCGCCAGGCTCCTGCAATCTCCTCTCCTTCCCTTTCATGCAATTAAATAGTGGAAGTGCAGAGCGAGGGGGAGCTCTATCAGCCACACTGCACACACACACACGGCTCCATCTCCACATTCAATTTACACACTTCGATATCATCATCCTCTCTGCAGTACTTCCTCCACTTTGCTCTTAACACTCTTGCATCCCAGACCTGAAATACAGACATTAAAAACATTGCTTCTGTAGACACAATTAGAATCTCACATCACTGACTACAGAAGATCTTATGTTCCTTGCGTCAACAGCAACTGAGTGACACCCAGCACCGAGATGGCCCGCAATGCTGATGTAAAAAAGGGGACGGCACGCACGTGTGTGTGTGTGTGTGTGTGTGTGTGTTGACTGAAACTCCACTCCTCGACTGTGCTGATGAGCTGAGGCCCTGGCCTGCAGTCTCTGAGGGGATTAACCCACTCAATGACACTAAATTACAGGGATCAACATCAGCTCAACATATCCACCACTGTGTGTGCTGCTCTAACTGGATCACATTTGGATGAACAGCTGTAATAAGACTGCACTTATTGCTAAAATGGAGCAACATGATATACCGAGTTATAAAAATTCATGCGATGGAGGAAAAAGCTGCCCGCATTGTTATCGACATCATCTGTGTATCTTAAAACGTATCAAACGGTTATTGTTCCAAAATATAAAGGTTTTAATCAGCAAAAGCACTAACTTGGAAATCAACTATCTCCGCACAGTACAAAAGATAACACAGACACAGATTCAAATGGCGCGGAAGCATTCAGTGTCTGATACAGAGGAGCTACAATGCCTCTCCATCAATCATAATTCACCACTGCTGTACTGCATTGTTACAAACCACATTCACAGTGTAACAAATAAGACCTTTGTGCAGTGACGCTTGAAATGGTAACCTTTAACTCTGAGGACGGCTATCAAACCCTGCGCCTGTTCAGCAACAAGCGCACCTATCACTTACACGTGTAAACAGTTGTCAAATCCTTAACAACACATAAGCACGCAGTTATAAATGCATAAATCACACTCGTGGTGAGACAGTGGTGGCAGTGGAAGCAGCTGTGGCAGAAGTGGCAGCTATTGTATTGCGGTGGAGGGGAAAAAAAAAAATTCTTAGACAGAAGAAAAACATCAAAAAAAAGAGAGAAAAACTGGCAGAGTTGTCAACAGCTGTCTTTGTTTTGGTCTTTTCTGTTTCACTCAAGTGATGAGGTGAAGAGAAATCCTAAGAATTGTAAATAAGTGGAACTTTTTTTTAATATTGTATACATTTAAAAAGGTCATGTTCATGCTTAACCTACTGCTGATTGGACAAAGGACAAAAAAACACACTCTCGGGGACAGTTGTCTATAAATCCAGTCAGACACACACAGTGTTGTTTGCCAGCCTGAAGGCCGAGCTGTAATGACTGGACTGGTCATACAATGGTTACTGATAGCAGCACAACAGCAATCAGATAGCAGTGTCTGTTAAGCCTCTCCTTTGCTGCGCTATTAAACAGATTATTACATTATTCAAAGAGTTTGTTCTCCTCCTGTGCCTAGATTACCAAGCAAGGCACACCCAGATAAGCCGTCAGGTACGTCCAATACGCCACACAAGAGCAGCAGAAAAAACAAAAGCCAAAGATAAATAAGACCTGTGGTGTTTGCTCCAAACACAGCTTTGCAAAGGAAAGCTTTGTCGCTACACCCACCTCTAATGCCAGGAGAAACCGCAAGCTCCTGAACACCCTCAAATCATATTTAGACTTGTGTTACCAGCTTATTATGACTCATTATACAGATACAAGTTTCCCTCTTGTTCCGAATTCCCACCCGAGCTGATTGTGTTGTACATGCATGTCACTATGAAGAGATTAGGCTGAGTAATTATCTGCTGACAGGTGAACAATGCTCCAGAAAAATTAAAGTTATCAAAGTGAGCCACTTGACAGTTGACTTTGGGTATGAATGACAGATTGCAGTGACATTACTTTACCTAATTAAAAGAGGTCTATAATTAATGACATAAACTCACGGAGACAAAATAACAAGAGTAAAACGTTTTGCAAATGATTTAAACAAATCTTGAATTACACTTTCGGTTTCATTGGTTGCTATTTGAAACGCAGGTGCAAAACACACTTGAAGAAAAGCCAGCAGCCCTCCCTGAGTAAAGTCAGACTTATTTGAAGTGTTTGTTCACTTTTAAGATCATTTCCATCTGCTCACCCAATTGACCCAGCAGCTACAACCTACAAAGCTAATGAAATAATCTAAGATTTCTGATACAGCGCACAAGACAAATACCTCTGTGTTGACACAACACTACAGTCCAAACACAACACTGTCAAGGATCTAGTGCAAACAGAATTTATTCAAGATGATTGTTTGCTTTTTTTGTTCTGGCTGACAATAAAAAGATAGCACCTTCCTTAATCATTTTTAAATACATTATGGCTAAATATGAAGTCATATCACAGGGTTTTTTGACTCATTTGGCCTATTGGTTGCACAGGATTTGCTTCCCAGCAACGGCTTTAAAGATACTGGTTCATTTACAGTCTGATCTTGAACACCATAAACTGAATAAACTAACTTAGCTATCTTTAAGCTTGCAAAGCTAAATTTAGTCTTTTTATATTGTAGTTCATATTAGATCCTCCAATTAATATTTGTAAGTTATTCATTCTATTCATGCACAAATTAAATAAACATTTCAATATGGTTGTTATGTAAAAACAATGTATAAAAAATATTTTAAAATTTTTATATGAAACATTTTAACATTTTAAAACTTTAAATTTTATATTATACGAAACCAGACAGCAATGACAAAATATGGAGTTTAAGGGCAAGCATAAGGATGTTTGTAAAGTGGATAGAAGCAAGTAAGTAGCAGTCTGCTCTCTAGTGGTGAGATGTTAGAACAATAACTTTTGCAGCAAGTTCCACTGGGTCTTAAAATCTAATAATCATCTCATTATTCCTGTGTAACCTTGACCACGCTGTAAATAAGCTGCACATTTAGAATTATAATGCTGTCTATCATATTTTCTGCAATATTATCTATTATTCAAATAAGAACTTGATGTGGAGGTAAGCCACTTACCAATTGAATTGACATCGAAAAAGTGTACCGGGGTCCTGAGGATGGCATTAAACATGCGGTTGTGTAAGGTCTGAGCTGAGCTCACCAGGACATTAAAGAAGACCAAGCTGCGAACGAAGCCAAACACAACTGAAGTGGTTGTTAAACCTGACAAAAGCACAGAAAAAAAAAATCCATCAGCACACTACAATGCTATTCTCATGCCTATTCCAAGGACAGCATTTAAGGTTATGAAGCATGTTGTATGACAGGGAAAAAATAGTATATTCCACTTAAGTTTTTCCTTCAATTATGTATTTTTTTTTTTGTCTTGAATGCTGATCTATAACTCTGAATACAAAGCCTGACAGAGTCAAGAGGCTTGGAGTCACAAGGAGACAATCAGAGCAATCCAACAGCAGACAACAAGAAAAGCACTGCTATCTCTCTGTACAGCTGAGGCCCATGTACACATACGCTGGGCCTTGGCCTTGGGCCACAGCCAAAGAACTGTGGATCTGTTCATTGAATGGCTGCCATATTCAGAGCCTCAACAGTACACAAAAAGCAATGTGCGCTCAGTGAGCTTCACCTGCGTAAACACCTAGGTACAGGTCAAGGTCCAGCTGCTGAGGGAAGCTGCCATTGAGGTGCTCTGTCACATTGATGTGCTTCTGTTCAGAGGCCCTGCAAGTCAGCCACAAAAGAACCAAAAATCCACAAGGACACATAAACACAACAAAGAAAGAAAGCTTCAAGATGAAGGGACTATACAAAACACATTCCTCCTATCCTGAAGCACAAGGTCAGCTTCAACAAATGACAGATAATGCCAAGAAAAACAGTTTGGTTCAGTCATCTTCTATAAAATCATCATTTTCAGTCTGTCAGTTTGGATAAAAAAAACATGTTATTCTCATTTTCTTACAAGTATTCATTATTTTTTTTCACAGCATGTAAAATAAACAAAATCTCACCAGCAAGCAAGCCACCAGTCCTGCAGAACAAATGTAACCTGAACAAACATGAAAACAAGCAGACAAAAAAAAAAACATTATTATTTTTTAGAAATGAATCATTAAAAGACAGCTAAGAATAAACACATAACAAAATGATTTATTTTGACTATCAATTATAATGTTTTGTATCTTTCCAAATATGATAGAAAACACACATTAATTGAGGAAATGAACTCACATGTGCTATGAGATTGAGTAAAATAAGGACCAAGAGGACCAGGAAGTTAGCGCCTGCTCTAAAATATCTCACATACATATGCAGGCCGACATTTCCCTCTGAGCGGCTTTCCTCCTCTGTAGGTTGCACTACCTACAGATAGACACTAGTGTCAATGCCAGTCATCCAGCAACACCTTCAGATCAGGCTGTAATGAGCAGCACAGAAATGCTGAGTACCTTCTGCCCTCTAGTGGCTGCTAAAAACACTACAAGCTTTTACCCACTTAGAAATTGCTATGCACATCTACTTAAAGCTTGATGAAAACTGCTTTGTACCACTTAGATTCGAGATTTGAGTATGTTTCAAATACACCTACCACTGCGAGTGGCTCGGTTCCCTCAATCAAAGAGTATCGAGAAGAGGACAGGGAGGACATGGACGACATGGAGTTGTCAGAGAGTGTATGGGGACAGCGGGAGACAGTCCCAGGGATGGGAGTCGTGCCCTGCCTCTCCTCCTCCTGACCCTCGTCCTCCTTCAGCAGGGAGGTGAGGTCTAATCCAGAGCGCTGCAACTCACTGTAGGTCCCCCGTGCCACCACCTGACCCTGACAATGACAGGACAGAGATAAAGTAACATCACATACAAATAGTCATGGAAAATTCCAGCATCTGTAGATGACATACAGACAAACATGTCAATATTGCACATGTGAAAGACATAAGTTATGGTCTCTACAGTTGTTTTGGCTCTAACTTTTAAACTCTTACAGAGAGGAAAATCCCTCAAATGTGTTTTCTAAGTCACTGAATGATACCCTAATTGAAGAGAAGAGGACAACATTGTGGAATCATCAGTCACTGTTCATACACAAGAAATATTCAAGTTAAAGTAATGAACTGGTGTCATATTTATGGATATTATAAACAAGTCAATTATTATTTATTTACTGATCATATCTGTGGTAAAACTCAATAACATTAATTGTTCTATTATCTCACTGAATAAAATGAATGTGTTGTTTGAAAAGAATTCCTCACGGTGACAAACAATTACTCATTGTTAAATTTTACAACCTGCAGATAGATTGTATGGTGGAAGAGCTGTTCTCATTAACCCCATTTGTAATGGCAGCAAGAGTTTCGTTTTTTTTTTGTTTGTTTGTTTTTTTGAGTAAAAAGGTTTTAAACAATACCGGCCCAGCACCACACGGCAGACAGACAAAGTTAGCAACCAGCAGATGAAGGAAGGTAAACATCTAGAGAGCCAAACACCCTAATATTAAGTCAGAGAAGGCTGAACCAGAACTAAAAGGCCAGTGAATACTGGAGTTTTTGTCAAGTGGCCAAACACTGTTCCAATATGATGATAATGAGCTGAAAATGTAAGGACTATCACAAATTGTGTATTAGAAATAACAACCAACTGTCAGCTTGTTCCTGAGTCCTTCTGACACCAATTGGCTAAAAATCACTCAGTAATTTGTTGGTAAAGCTTTAACAAATACCAGGTAGGAAACTACTCTATCACAGCAATGATCGTAGGTCATTCACTGCTGGTTAGCATGACTCTGCATGTCTTACATACAAAACAGAGTAGTTCTGACCAATAGATGAGCAGAAGGCAGGCGCTCTGTTTTTATGCTTCTTTTTGCTATGTAACTGGGTCACCGTTTCGAATCCTCTGAATCAAAGTGAATCCTGATTGGCGACAGCTGCTATTCTCAGGTAACTTTTTAAAGCAACCTTTAAGTCTGAAATTGAGTGATTGATACTCAAAAAATACAAGAAGGTATTGCTTTAAGAAAACTTATTGAGCCAAAAATGCAAAGGAATTAAAAACACATGATGCTATTGTTCAAGGCAGTGACTAACAATGCAAATGTAATTATACACCATATAAGAATAGATGTTATTAGAATTAGATGCCATATTATGTATTGCATATGATTAAACACAGAAAATAAATACACACCTGCTTTAAGACAACAATTTGATCTGCAGCCTTCAGATACTGTAGTTGGTGAGTAACCAGGATACGAGGCTTCTTCCTCAAAAGTCCACAAATACACCTGTGGAAAAAGAATATGAGCTAACATAATACCATCAATATAAATAATAGAAGTCAATAATAATAGATAACTGACTTACTCTTCAAAGAGGTGTCTGCCCACTTCAGCATCCACAGCACTGAGTGGGTCGTCCAGCAAGTAAATGTCTGCATCCTGATACACTGCTCTAAAAAATACACACATACAGTATGGAGGTTATCTCTGGCACTGACACATAAAGAAAAATATGAATGGCTTTGTTATTCTACACACCTGGCTAAGCTGACCCTTGCCTTCTGTCCTCCACTGAGGTTGGACCCTCTGTCCCCGACCATTGCAAGGTCACCACCTGGCAACAGCTCCATGTCCTGAACAGGGTCAAAATGCAACCCTTACCAGTCTCTCACATTTACACTGCACTTACTACAAGCTAGATGTCCTAAAACTTTGCTCATAACTGGACTACACAGTCTAAGGATACTAGGCAGCAGGGCATGTGATAATTAAGATTCTCACTCTCTTGAGGGCGCAGGCTCTCAGAACTCTATCATACTTCTGGGGGTTGAGCTCTTTGCCAAAAAGGATGTTGCTTCGAATCGTACCGGGTAAAATCCAGGGTTGCTGAGAAGTGTAGATCAACTCTCCTTTGACCTTGACCACACCACTTTCCTGACTCAGCTCACCCAGGATGGCACTGAGGAGTGAGGACTGACATGCACAAACACAGAACAAAAATCAAGATTTAAAGAGAAAAAAAATACATTTTGAGAAATAAACTTATCCGCTTTCTTTCTGAAAGTAAGATGAGAAGATATCGCTCTCATGCCTGTGAGGTAAGTACAGAACCAAGCCAGGAGCCAGGTGGCAATTAGCTTAGCTTACCATAAAGACTGTTGTTCACCAAGAAGTAGTTACAGCCCATAACTCCTCATAAAACCACTAATTATCATTTCTATTTGTGTACAGATTAAACTAACAAGTTACAACATGTTATTTAGTAACCTTTAACAATAGGCATATTTTCTAACTTTGGAAAGACCCAGGCTAATTCACCCCTGTTTCCAGTATTTATGCTAAGTTAAGCTAATCGGCTAATCGTTCTTAGCAAGAAAGCGAATAGTCCAAGTATTCATTTATGGAGAGATTTCAACTTTGAATCTAATGACTTTATTACAGTTAAACATTTATGGGGGAACTTTCTTTCTGTCTTTCTTTCTTTCTTTTTTTCCTTTGCCTGTTGGCTTTTAGCACTGCTAATGCTATGATTTGGGTGAATCTTGGTACTTCCTACCCGCCAAAATATTTCTCTATTGTGTCAGTTAAATTGATGGCTTCAATCAGTTTTCAATGACATTTTAAATCCTTGCAGCTGCTGGTAATAAAGTAAAACCTGAGCACTGATGCTACACTATACTGCTATAACTATAAATACTGCTCGTTGTAAAAACAACTTATTATAATATATTATTAACTAATTAGAGTTACTTATCATGCCATCAGTAATAGACCTAACCTTCCCAGCTCCAACAGGTCCGATTACTGCCAGCAACTGCTCTGAGCTCACTGTGAAAGACACATTCTGCAAAGTTGGAGCCTCTAGCATCTGTAAGCAAAAGAAAAAGTAAATGAACTGAAGCAACACCACAGGTAGCAAATATGCAGTAAGTCGGGTTTATTTATACACCTCAAAATCACAAGGTTTTTTTTCCCAGAGGCTTCACAATCTGTACAGCATATGATACTCTCTGTGCTTAAAGCCTCAAGGGATTCTGATAAGGACCATTGCATGTGACCTATGCATGCTTAAAATAAAAGGAGAGACATGTTCCCAAAATAATTCTCACCTTATCCCAGTAGCATATTAAATCCTGAATCTTCACCATACAGTCTCTCTTGTCTGCCACAGGAAGCCCCAGATGCTGCGAAGCAACTTCATCCAGAAGAAGAAAATTCTAAAAAGAAGAATCACACTCAAAAATATCAGTTTCCATAGATGGTAATTGAGATACACACTGTATTTGAACACGGCCTCTGTCTGTGGTGTATTCACTTTTATCCTTCGGATGCTGATGAGAGACTCAGAGACCTTCTCTATGGCACAGGGAAAGAAGAGCGTGATGGTGAGTCTGACTGCCCCGTAGAGAGACATAGCCATAAATACTCTGCTAGCAGTCAACTTGTTCCCCATCAGCACGTAGACACAGACGGTGACGAAGATGATGATCTTGCTGGCCACAAAGAAAGATGCCATGTTCAGGCCACGCAGGTAAGAGCTTTTCATTATCTTGGAGATTTCCATTCTGTACAATAACAAAACATGGTGTCAGTAAATGCAGTTTCACATACATTTACAGGAGCATTTATTTGTTTATGTTTGTTAATTAGCAGGATATTTTAAAGCTTGTTAACAGATTTTGGTGAAACTTGGTAGAAAGAAAGCAAATTTTTGGTGCAGATACAGAATTTTTTAAAACATTTCTTAGCACTGTACTACAGAACATTTTTGAATATTTTAGCTACTTTCTCTTTAACTTCAGTATTTACCTGTATGAAAATAATCTGGCACAACAGAATAACTTTATCACACTCTTGTATGACGACCATACAATCCCACAATAAGTAGATATGAGTAGGAATTGATCTACCTTCTGACCTCATCCACCAGTGCAGCGAAAGGCTTCTCCCAACCATACATCTTTATAACACGGATCCCAGAAATGACTTCATTCATTGTGCGTATTCTGTCATCAGTCAAGATTGCTGTTTCAGCCCTAAAACAGCAGACACACATTGCAGCAATGATATCAGTGCAAGGCAGGACAGAGACTTTTCACACAACTGTTGACTACATTTGATAAATCTGGCTTATGACTGCAAACCTGAGAGTAGAGAACAAGCGTCCAAACATGGTCTGTATTGGCATCAGGATGAAGAAGACAGCCATTCCCGCAAGGCATGATGGGCCAATCGCATACATCAACAAAATTATCACAGTTGCTGCTTGTAAGGGGCCAATCCACAAAAAGTGCAAGTATAACGTTACCTGTAAGAAAATGATGAAGAACAATATAGGCTATTAGTAAAGTCAGCTTTATGAATAAGTGAGATGTAAAATATACATTTAATATAAATATATATAGCTGCTTTCAGATAATTACCTCATCAAATCTGTTGACATCATTGGATAAGAGGTTCACAATTTGTCCTGTGGTAGTTTTTGTCAATGCTGTGTTGTTAAGACAGAGAGCCTTTGCAAAGCAAAGTTAAATCAAGTTAACCTGAAAGGTCTACTGGAATATGCTCAATAATATCATACCACAAGAATGTTTACACAGTACATAGATGTGTCCTAATGACTGACCTTACGATAGATCATGTGGCACATGGCCACACGAATCTTCATGCCTGCTCTTTGGACATGGTAGAAATAGAGATGATGAAGGACAGCAAGGCTGATGGTTGACAGGGAGATGCCTGCAGCACAGCTGTAGGCCTCATAGACTGCAGCTGTGTTTGTGGTGTCATAACTCTCGAAGTATTCAATTAGTTTGCCAAGTAGCAATGGCTGAATGACTTTGATAACTTCCTGATAGAAAATGGGATGTAAAACAGAGAGGTGGGTGTTCTTAATTGTGCTTAAAAAATGTAATTCCCAAATGCAGCATTGCTCGATGTACAGTAGATGTGTAATTTCACAGTGTGGCTCCACTGTACCTCTATAAAGATGTATATTCCAATGAGTAAGTATGATCTCCAATAACACTGTATAAGAACTTTGGTAAGTTTGGGTTGGCGCAGATCTTTTGCTGCCAGCTGAACTTCTCGGTTCCAGTACCTTTGAAAAGCATAAGGAAGTGAAAAAGAAAGGCCTCATAAGCCCCTGGTGACTAATTAAGCAATGCAACACACAATAATACACTGTTGGGAATTCCTAAGAAACTAAATAGAGAGAGCATACCAGAAGCACTGCATCATAACGACAAATTAATCACAAAGATCTCTCCATTTTTGGCTTTTGCATTTACTGAATATGAATTATAAAGTAAGAGCTTGGCTTTGTGGCTTAGCTCTCTCTTCTGCACAATAGTTTAATACAAAACCAACATAACTGCAGCTGCTGATTGTAAGTGTCTGTGTGTGTTATCAATCCTCATGTTACCTTTCATAACACCTACAGTAACAATACTCCTCCATTTTGGGCCATTGATCAGTCATCAACTGGATGATACAGGCTTCAGACCCCAGCTATGGCTTAATATGCTGTTCATAAAAATCACAAACCGGTGTGGGACTAATGTATATCTGTGTTACTGTCCAGTATTGACATTGAATGAGCATGTCTTCATGTCAAGAAAGCAACCTGTGAGGCCCTGTTCACACTTGGCATTAAAATACATCTTGGGTTATCCAATCGCAAGTGAACAGCTCTAAGTACAGGTGTGAATGCACCCAAGACACATTGTGGACGGATTGAGATCCGATTGCTCAGACCACATTTGCAGGTGGTCTGGGCCGCATATGGCCACATTCTTTTAGCAGTGTGTATGCAATGGGTCCTAGGCCACAATGAAGGACCGCTTATTCAACTGACGTCCTATGTTTAAGCGGAAGTACATACTCATTCGCGCGACAACGGCAAGGTACATATGACAGTGTTGTGTAGTTGTCCCTGTCTGTCTCTCCTCTGCTCTGCTCTGTGTGTGTGTGGAGGGGCTGAGCCCCACCCTCAGTGAAACACAGAGAGCAGAGGAGAGAAACTTAGCGCAACCATAAATGACAACAAAACACAGTAGTGGCTGTTTATTTATGTTATTTACCTAATTTATGTGCACTCGTATCATATAATTTCAGCTCAGTGTGAGAGTCTCTACTGCGTTTTGCTGTCATTTATGGTCGTGCTAGGTTTCTCTCCTCTCCTCTGCTCTCTGTGTTTCACCGAGAGCGGGGCTCAGCCCGTCTACACACACACGAATCAGAGCAGAGGAGAGACAGACAGTGACAGCTACACTTGTTACACTACTGTAAGTGCAATAAAAGCTCCGCAAGTAAAAAGCCGATAAGAATAATTTATTAATGTAACACCCTGTCTGATTCCCATTTGGGCTAAAGAGTTTTCACTTTGCCCACACACCAAGGTCTTTGCAAATTTCTACTTCTTCTTTAAATTGCTGGCAAACAAGGCATGGAAAGTGCATTGCTGCCTCCCACTGGTTAAAAACAATAATGCATTTGGTCTTTGCAAACGGAAATAATGTACATGTTTATTTGCACATAGAGAGGGGAAGTGAGATCTGATCACAAGTGGTTACTTGAGACACATGTGGAGCATGAATGTATTATAAGAGTTGGATAGGGCTCCGCCGCTCAGCCTTCCAGCTAGTTTTTCCCAGTGGTCACTCTTGGTATTGCAGTGAAAAATACCCCAGTGGCCCAAAAAGCATTTTTCCCATAGACCACCATAATAAAAGAGACATCTGTAAAACTGTTGACAGGACACCTCCAACTGTAAACAAGGTTAATTATGACCTTCTATTATGAATTTTAGATCCATAGATGTTTTATATTTAAAAAACTTTCTCCGGGCCAAGAAAATTAAAAATCCATAATTTCATCACAATGTAAAGTCTGTGGGCCGAGCAAGAATTCGTGGGTGGGGCCAGTGGGGAAACACCACTGCACATATTTAATGAATCACACAACATAGAAGCAAACCTGGAAGCTAGAAACTTTTTTTGGTGTATGCACCAGCTGAGCAATTCTTATTGGACTGAATGGGCGCCATTTTCGGTCAGGTATCCAGCTCTTATAATACATCTATGATTTGGAGATGCATTCTAATGCCAGGTGTGAACTGACATACTTAGAGCTGTCCACTTGTGATTGGATCACCAAAGACACATGTCAATGTCAGGTGTGAACAGGGCCTGAGCTCTCAAGTCAAAGGGCTCCTAAAAGTGGCACCCCCAACTAGTAATGAGATCGGTGTT
This sequence comes from Thunnus maccoyii, assembly GCF_910596095.1. Taxonomy (NCBI): domain Eukaryota; kingdom Metazoa; phylum Chordata; class Actinopteri; order Scombriformes; family Scombridae; genus Thunnus; species Thunnus maccoyii. Next base: position 19,355,105 of record NC_056543.1, on the reverse strand, counting down.
GGGGAGAAGCCTGCTCTCATATGAGACTTTCATAAGTACTTTCTATATATAGGTGGGCTCACCTCCAAGCACAATGCCAACTCTGACGTCAAACTCCCTCAAGGGGGGCAGTTTGGCCACTTTATAGGGGATTTACAGGCTGAGAGGTGCCAGGTGGTGGGGGGAGGGACATTCATGAGTCCCTGGTTGGCTCATGAAACATTTTGGATTTTCTCCCAGTGGAGAGTGAGGTAATTTTAATATGACTAAGCTATTATGAGAGCAAGGTCCAACTGCTGTTATATGCATCAATATACAAATCTACATGAAACAGCAGGTAAGAACCAAGAAAACACTTGATAGATGGAGAGGAGGTGGACCCACCCAGAAGGTGGTTTTGTCTGCACGTTTAAACACCTAAGAACCAGCTGTGAACACTAATCAAGCTCAGGTGGTCTTAAGGCCTGACCAGAGTTGACTGTCAGTCTGATAGTGCTCAACTTTGATAATAAACAATGAATACACATTTCTGTAAATTATATAACAAACTACTCTGGCATCTGAATTCAAGACTATCTATAAGCTACTTAAGAATAATCACCATAATGATCCATTTTACAGTATAGTTTAGGAAAAGGAAAAATTGATGTTCCTAAAATACTGGCAATAAATGTAAGAATGATTGAACTCAGTTAATAAAAGACATAATTCAGCGCCTTACCACTGCAGCTCCTCTCCAAGACTATCAGATGCATCTTCTGGCAGAACCTTGTACATGTCATCTTCTTGCAACTTCCTCTTGTACCCAATTCTGAACAAGGGATTTAGCCAACTAGAGATAAAGTACAAGTAGGTGTAAACAAACATGGGGAGTAACATGTGCAAGTCAATTGACTAATTGATTAATCGGCTATTTGATGCAGCTCTAAATGTTTGATTGTTTAGTTTACCACATTGAAATATATTAAATGAGTTAACATCATAGCATATTGCTAATGCCATGGAAGTATCTACTATTTCCAAATTGACAACTTTTCAGAAACTACAAAAAAACGTGTTTTCACATGATGATCTGAAAGCATGAAAATCCCTACTGAGGGAGACAGAAGAGTGTGAAAGTAATCAGTATTACTTAAATACTTCAATTGTACCACAGAATTTAAGTGAAATAGGCCATTCTGTGGAAGAGTTGTTTACCTTTCTTACTGTAGCACATTTTATATTGTTTCATTTCATTTAAGTACAAGTTTGGATACTTTCACTTGTAGTCGAGCACTAATCTCATTTGCTAATTACTCTGCACAACTCTTCCTGTTTTATTACTACACTACAGTACTGGAATAAAAACTGTATTCACCTATTATGCTCCTCATAGGTGCAATAAGCTTCAGGACTCATTTTAAGATTCTGTTGAATTATGTTCTATATAATGAATGGTCTTGTTTTTCTTAATTGTGACTGCTTTGTCCCTATGCAATGTACTTATTTTACTGTCTTTTTCTTTGTGGGGGTTTTCTTTGTGTTTTGTCATTTCTTTGTATTGTGTCAAGTCATTTGTCTTGTGTTTGTGTTATATTTATGCTTTGTATATGTTTTATATTGTTGTTTTAGTTGTGTATTTGCAGTCTATCTATCTATCTATCTATCTATCTATCTATCTATCTATCTATCTATCTATTTATCTATCTATACCTCTGCTCCCTGTTCTATATAATAAATGTATGCCAAAAAAGCCTCAGCTCTCTCTTCCATGTGACATCCTGAAGTTTATGTTTATGCATGAATGGGTGCTCAGCAGCTACCTGCTATCACATCCAGGGACTGTCTGTCTTGAGGGGCCACAAACTGTCACACAAGAGAGCTCTCTATTCAATTAATGTCAAACACGGCTGTCGGTTTTCTTACCAGAAGAAAATCTTGGAGAGGAGATTAGCTGTAGCCGACGGATTATCCTTCGTCTCCTTCCGCAGAGGTTCCATACCCCCCAACAGTAAAAGCAACCTGAAGACTTTCTCTGCAGGCTTTGTGACAGAAGGATGTCGATAAAAGACTTACAGAGCAGGACTCACTGAAAGAACAGCTGCTGTAAACTCAAGTGTCTGTCAATATCACACCTTCCGACATTCAGGTCAGTCAGGATTACTACAGGAGACCGTCAACCGGCCGGTTTGGCTGTCAGGTGAGCGGAGCGTGGCGTAACCCCGCCCACTGCCTGGTGATTGGCTGATAGAAGTTCTGCTCCTTCTTCTTCTTCTTTGGTTTTCCTGGCGGACTGCAAGCCAACATTAAAGGTGCATGCCGCCACCTACTGTATCATGACTTTTCTGCCGCTCCATACCTCCATAATCCCAACCTTCATCCTCACTCCTAAAAATCATGATTATTTCATTCACGACATAGTTGTTTGTAGTTTCTTATCCAACCAATTACTGTTTACAGAAACTGTCATGTGAACTCAGTAAAAGTTACAATTCCACATTGTACAAGCACTCATTATGCAGAATAGACTCTTTCACGGTGTTTTATATGATGATAATGTATTGTACTAAACTATATAGCCTATTATATATGTATATAATTGGGTCATCATGTCTTTCTTTGGTTATTTGTATGTTCACAAAAGAAAAAGAGATAACAGCCAATGTAAGAGTGAGATGTCAAACTGTTAAAATTTGATCTATTCTCTCAATAAAAAAAACTGGATTAAAGCCAATAGGCTACATTTAATTTATAGCTTAATGAACCAACAAAGACTGCATTATTTTCATTCCACACCCCCTCATGTGTTAGTATATGCAACTCATGATTGTTGGTCACTTGCTGTATAATTATTATATGTGTTTCAATAAAGTTTATTGGAAAAAAAGAGCTCTATCCTTTTAAAATGTAACAAAGCATCCATCAGAATTATACAAACCTCACCATCAAACCTTTTTTTATAACCGTCTGGTCTGAGATTTTTCTCCCTTTTATAAACTTTTCACTTGTGGAGCAATAGTGATCTCTTTACCAGTACAGGCTGTTTTTTTATCCTGTGAACAATTTATGGACAATTATAGTCCCCATCCACTCAAAATTGTGTTTTGCTTCTTTTTACTTCAGTTGGATGTTCAAGCTTCACTGTACAGAATGATGTGTGTGCAGAGTTTGACACAAGAAGGCTGTTTTCACATTCGTCTGCTGGAGGGGGAAAGTTTCTCTGAGCTCACCTTAAATCTCAGTTACAGGCGTGTACCTACAAGCAGGATTTGTGACATCACAACTAGGAGCCAATCATAGTCTAATATGCATGTGATGTGGAAACAGCAGGAGCAGCAGGAGACATCTTGTGACTAGCAGTATTTTTTGATTCATAGAGTCTGAATTTATCAACGAGGAAGAAGGAGTAGATGTCATTCTAAGAAGTCTGAACTAGTTAACTGAACTTTTTGTAAAAAAAAAAAAAAAAAATGTGTTAATATGTCTTCAAATATGTCTGGAGGGGATCTTCAAGATTTATTCCTCAGGGCTTCATACAGTTAGTTAAATGTCACCTTCATATGTACACATGTTAATATTCAACAGAATTCAAGCCACAGAGGAAAATGTAACACATGTCTGTTTATTTTTCAAAGAAAGAATAAGGGGACACCTACAGGAGAGCTCTTTCCCACCATCTACCTGGATACTGTATTTCTGCAGGAAGGCTTGGCATGGCTTGCCTCATATTGTATCTCAAATTAAAGTATAGCCTAAAATAAAGTGAAGAAACCCTAATTAAAACACAATTGTAAATTGTGAAATTTACACCTGTTCCAGCACCATTTTTGGTCAAATACACTGAAACCCACTTCCACTTGTTTTGTACCACTAAGCAAATTGTACAGTTTAGGTGTATTTTTCTTATTCCGCCATAAAAATGCAACAAAAATACAACAAGTCAACTAATTGCAAACCAAATTTGAAATTAGACCTCTGCTCCCTGTTTGATTTAGTTTCAGTAACGATTTCCAATAGAGCTTTTATAAAGGTTCACATTACAGATGGGAAGGTAAGAGCTGATAAAAATGACAATCAATGAATAGAATTTGAAGCGACCCTCCTACAATCACCTCAGTCATTGGTGGAGGATATTGGGGAGAGATATATGACTTGACCTTTGTTAAAAGAGTAGCTTATGTGGCTACATGAAGTCATAAGGGTAAACATTTGTTGTTTCCCATTATTACTTCCATTTAACATGTTCATCTGCAAGATTTAAAGTACAAAATGTTTTGCCAGTTTTGAAAGTTAGTCAGTCAGATGATTCATTATTGATTCTACCATCTCTTTTCTTTTCTATTTTTGAAGGAAACAGACACTCTCTTCACACTGTCAGGGGGCAGAAAGCATGTGTGTGCAGAAATGGATGAACTAGTAAATGGACTTTGTCACGTTCCCTCTTGTTTGAAGGATTACTGATTACTCTCTTTATTATTTTTTATGTTAATATGATACTTGGCCTTATTTTTAGACTAAAACAAGTACACACAAAGGGAATATTTTCAAACATCGTTTGACAAATTTTAATAACTAACTGCCAGCTTAGACTCCCTTTTACTATTTCACTTTCAGACTCCTCTGTCCATCCCTCTGCACACGAGATGCAAAAAAGATGTCCTGTCTGTAAATCATCTCAGTGAAACACATGTCACAGTGTAATTTGCCTGCCTGGGGCGATTTTATTTCGTCTCCTTTTCCTAAATCTGCTAAAAGACTGCATACATATCTTAACCCACCAAATGTCAGGCTTGCAGATTTTGGCTTTTCTCAGCGGCCTAGCAGGGCTGGGTGCCACGATCGGTGCAACAGTGTCCCACGAATGGCGGACCACCAGCCGGGCATCCTCAGTCATCACAGCCACCTGGGTGCTCCAGGGTCTGTGGACCAACTGTGCTGGGAATGCCATTGGAGCTCTGCACTGCAGACCACATCATACTATCCTTAAGCTGGAAGGTAAGCAGCTCAGTGTCTAACAGCTGCCAGAAACACTATCTGCATGCTCTTGCACTACTACCACTGTAACTGCATAGCGCATTTGTGTCTTTCATGGTGAAATACTGAGTAAATTATATTGGCATTGCATCTAGTGTATGAACAGAATGTACTAACTTATGGCAGGGTATTGTTGGTGCTTTATGAAATGTCCTTAATGTGTAACAGCACAGAATAACTTAAACATTTATCAACACAGATGGTTCGGAAAACATGCACTGACATATAAGAAGAATCAGTTTGCTGCTCCAAACTGTCATCAAAACTCAAACTTAATAGGATAAACTCTTATGAATGGACATGAAACTTTATTACAAGTTACCACCTTCACACTGTGTTAAATTCATTATGTTAAGCGGTCCTTGAAATTACTATGGAAAATTATTAAAAAGTAAAATATTACTAAGGAACTCATTTTCAAGTGATCTGTTCTGGGAAGAAATCTTTACTCAAAGCTTGTCATTAAGTATCTCTCATAGAGGAAAGTCTTTCAGCGCATTTGTCAACTTGTCAGTGAAAGACTTGGTTTATCTCTGTTTTTAAAATGAACCTGATTGTGGAGTCTTATACAATATCACTGTTCACATATCAAATTACACCTAATCTGTTATCTTTTACTAAAATCATCGCTGATATAATCACAAATTGAGACACTGGACAAATCACTTGTTACCCTGTTTCAGATTTCTGACAACTAAAAATATAGTTTCACACTGAAAAAAAGAAATGACTAAATAATGAAAGCAATTGATGATATATTGGTTTCTGCTCCCGATTATGGAACACATGTTAGCTGTGGCAAATGTGTAATCCTTTGAGGGAAATATCAAACTAAGTATGTGTGAGTCAGAGAAGCCTCTGTAAGAGCCGGGAAAGCAAAGACATATTGTAGGTCATGTGAGCCAGCAGGGGAGAAAATACACAAATCAAAATTAAATTATGATATTCAGTAAAAACCCTTTTACACCCATATTTTATATTACAATCACAGTATTTACTCAGTATTGAAGGATTTATGTTCTTTTTGTCTATTTAGGATCTATAGGTTCTTTTTCCCCAGCAATACTGTTTTATCCATGTATTGACTATATCTTTATTTGTTTATCATATTCATTCACAAATTATATGTTTTCAACCTAAACAGTTACAAGTAACAAAGTGCTTTAAGACTCCGTGCTCCATCTGAGGGTGGCAGTAGTGTCTTTATCTACATGTACATCCACCAGATGGGGCTCTAATTCAGATTATGAAAGCTTGATGAATTCCTAATTAGGTGTGATTTCCCTGATGTTTGCTACTCACTGTGATATCCAGAATATTTTTTATTTTCTCCTTTCATGAAGTAATAAACACATTTCTTTGCGATGTAGCCTCCTGAGACATCGGGGTGGGTGACATGCTGTCAATAAGTTATCTACATCTTGCACAAGGAAGCTCAAACACTCACTTGTATTAATCATATGAGTCAGTGCAAGGTGACAGGTAGAAGGTGACACATTCACTGTATCCTCTCTCAAATATCTGTTTCTGGAGTCAGGTTTCTAGACTCAAAAATAAATCCTGAGACACAATTTAGATAGAAATGTACACAGACTAGAGAAACGGACATGACCACCAAAACAATAAATGCTGCTTTTGTGAAGCTTGATGTTCATTTTTTTGTTGAGACTGTCCATACTAAATGCATTGCCACACAATATAATGTATGATGAATTGTCAGGGTTTTTTTAAACCCCTTTTTTATTTACAGTGATAAAGTGGTTGTAACTATCAGTATGTATGAATTGTCAGTTTAATCTAACCTGGAGTGACAACATTAACTCATTACAGGTTAATACATTAATAATTTAACACTTTAAGACCACTGCAGTGCTTTTTTAAGTGTCTAATCTTCAATGCAAAAATTTTACTTTCAATTAAGTATTTTTCCAGTGTGGTATCATTATTATTACTTATTAATCAAATTGATTTGTTACCCACAAAATACACACACACAAACTCACTCACAGCTATAAATATATCATTCATGTGCACAGTTGCTTCCTTTAATTCTAAACGTCATTACTGACGTCATTGGCCCACTTTCTACATCCAGGACCTTCAATCCCCTCATCATCTATGACTGTGAGTCACAGTGACGTGTAGTAGGTGAGGGGTTGGAAGACGTTGTAATAGACCACTGGCCACTTGCTGATTTTTAGGGCTAAACTCCTCCCAACAGAATATAACAGTCCACAACACATTAACTATCAATCACAACCTATCCATTGAACTTACTAGTGCGGAGCCTTTCAACAAGCTTTACTAGCCGGGGAAGCGTTAATCAAATTTAGGTCCCCACCAACTTAATTAGCAGCCACAGCAGTGTGAAGGAGTCTTCTCCGTAGCAGTGACAACAGCATGTTTCAGGAGATCCTGGCCTTTATTTTAACCACTTCGGGATGGGTGCTGGTATCTTCCACCTTGCCGACGGACTATTGGAAGGTGTCTTCACTTGATGGAACAGTCATCACCACGGCCACATACTGGTCCAACCTGTGGAAGACCTGTGTGACAGATTCAACAGGAGTCTCCAACTGCAAAGACTTTCCCTCACTGTTGGCATTGGATGGTCTGCTCTTCTTTTTCCTTCTTGTTGGATGCTTGTTTTCTTTTTCTACCTTTGACTGTGAATGTTTCTTGACCTTTTTAATGCTGTTGTTTGATCATGTTGACTTGACTTGATAAATGTTTCTTCAGGCTATTTTGTTTTTATGTTTACACTGTCACAGATTCACCCTCATCCTTCGTCCTGGTGCCTTATTTTAAATTTGTTGGAAAATACAAATTAAAGCCATCTCTAGTCAGGACTAATAGATACCCTAAAGCCTAATGCAAGTCTCCAGGGAACAACTCATTTACCCTCCAAATATGTCAATGTTTAGCCCTAGTTGTTGGAGCTTGAAGGCTATAAATGAGATTTACTTGGAACCTCAGGCAGTTTCTACCACGGCTGACTAGTCTCAGGGGTTAACTTCCAAGGTAATATTTGCCTCAAAAACACATCTGAATGAGAAGTTTCATACCAAGGCAGTCATTACCTCGCCACGAGGAACCTAAAAACGATTATGGTCACTTGTGACAAATTGTATTTCATGCTTTATGTGTAAATTTGTCACAAGGTCAAAATCTTGTTGACCTTGCGGTGTGCAGATGTGAGAGTGTAACACTTTTTGATGGCATTTAAATAGACCTCTATATGATTTCTGTTTTTTCCAGGTTACATCCAAGCTTGCAGGGGATTGATGATTGCAGCTGTCTGTCTGGGGTTTTTTGGCACTATATGTGCCCTTATTGGGATGAAATGCACCAAAATTGGAGGAAGTGACAAAAACAAAGCCGGGATTGCCTGCTTTGCTGGTGTAAATTTCATTCTTAGTGGTAAGTATAGTGAGCCTGTAGAATCATCTGTGTAATAGCATTTTCTGTTGCTCTAAATTGATGACGGCCTTTTTCTTGCTTTTTTCAGGCCTCTGCTCGCTTTCAGCATGTTCCCTCTACGCACACCGGATAACATCAGAGTTTTTCGACCCGATGTATATCGCACAGAAGTAAGAAGCATGTTTAAACTGTAGAGTCAGAACTGTTTAATGTGACTATTAAACAGTTCTGACTCTACACAATACCATTAAATACACAATACCATTAAAACACAATACCATTAAATACTGCTCTTTGTCTCTAGGTATGAGCTGGGAGCCGCGCTCTTCATCGGCTGGGCAGGTTCTATCCTCTGTATTCTGGGAGGCAGCATGCTCTGTCTCTCCATTGCAGACTCTTTTAGCAAAAGGTTTGTATGAGTAACACATACTATGTTTACGTTATACAGAGGACCTACTGTATGTATCAGTTTTGTTGAGAGGTGGTTTGATTTGTGAGGATGAATCTGTGAATTCTGTCTCTTTACAGCAACAGTCAGGCAAAATATATCTACAAAGGCGCTGCGTCACATTCTCATATCTCCTCCTACCCGAGAGGGCATGCAAAGCCTGTCAACCACAGGCCGCCTCCAGACTACAGCAACTCCTCCAGGGTGCAGCACTTTGATAAGAATGTATATGTGTAAGGGATGTGAATATTAAAAACTTTAAGTCGATGCCACTGGTGCAAATGTCATAAAAGATATACTATAAACTAAAAGATACAGCACACTGTATGAAACTTGGTGGTTTCTGTCTAACACCAGGGGAATTTGGCGATATTGATTTTTGACTCACCATGTATTAAGTTTAATCTTTACATGTTTCTTCTGGGGGTACAAATTTACAAAATGATATAGTTTACTTCCTGATTTGGGGATTTTATACTTTCCTCCGTTCTACATATTAAACAGCAGAATCAACAACATTTGGTTCACAATGTGTCTTTTTCTGAAGTTTTGCATAATTTTCTCCTTTTGTATCTGTATGTGGAAATTTTACTAATAATTGTGTAATATTTTGCAAGACATATATTGGTTGTACAGTTTTAACTGTAAGTAACCTGCACATGTTGTTAATCTGTAATGACGATATATTTAAAACTGTGTCAAACACAGATGTTCTTGTTTTCCATGATATAACCATTAACTATGATTTTGTAACATACAGACTTGAAGAACACTGGGAGTAGAACAACGTGTAGAACATGATATGTAATCTCACTTCCTTTAAAAGTAGAAGTAGAGTATATGAGAGGAGATAAAAACAAATAAAAATAAGAAGAAGGTTCTGTTTTTTGTATTTCTTGTTTTGTCTGCAGATGATGTCATATTTGATCCTGTGGCGGGTCGGAAGAGGGCAGCAGTTTTACAGTTTTTATTATACTTTCTTGTAAAGAACTTTGGGAGCCAGCTTTATCACTTTATTGGAACATTTCCTGATATTAAGCTGGTTGTCAAAAAATGATTGAACATTAATGTCATGCCATTGTTGCATTATTGCTGTAAAGTGGATACACAAATGATGTAAAAGTTCATATCATGGAAAAAGTAGCTAGAAGTGGTGTGAAATATCTCAAGTGGGTGACACGTTCCTGAACGTTTACAGTAAACATCTCATACAATGGCACAGAGCCCTCATCAACACTAATGGCACATGGCACACACACACACACTGTCATCCTGTCCACCCTCTGAAATGACACAAGAAACGCCTCATCATCCTGCCGCCCACTGAGTAGACACCAAGTGTTAGTTCACTGTTTTGCACTCCTACCATTACACTAGACTACATGAGCAGATCTGGTTTAATTTACTGATTTCCGAAATGGAGAAACGTTTGATTCAAATATCTGGCTTTTTGATCTCATCACTGGGATGGCTGTTTGTGCTGTGCACAATGGCCATGGACTACTGGAGGATCACCCAGTTAGGAGGCCAAGGAGGATCCTTCATCATCAAGGTGGCCTGGTACTGGTCTAACCTCTGGAAGGACTGTTTCACCGATTCTACGGCAGTGACAAACTGTAGAGACTTCCCGGTGCTCTGGAGTGTCACCCGTAAGTGCTCAGCAGTGCACATGTTTTATATATCTCAGCAATGATGTTTTAAGTGCTGCCACTCTGCATGAATAGAAAGATTTGCAGTCCTGTAGTTCAATGCTTAACCTGGGTGTAGAGTACTCGTAAAGATGGTGCACACAATTAAATGGACACTTTAAAAGGTTAAATGTCTTTGTGTTTTTGTGTTGGATTGGAATATACTGTAAGCTGTAAAAAATATTTTATCACCACAGCCTCAACAAACTACCTCTTTGATAGAGACTAATTATTATAAGCTTTGCAAAGATAGTATTTACTGCAGGGCTTTTTAATTGGACTGCATTTTTGGACAAGTGAATAAAAGGACTTTCCAAAGAGCATATGATTTGTTTCATACTCACGTCCGCCTCTTTTCATTCTGAGAGAAATTGAACTTTTTCTAAATCCATTTTCATTTTTTGCTTGAACTGTTTGTGTTTCTCACAGCTTTCATCCAGGGAGTGCGAGGATTGCTCATGTGTGGGTTAACTCTGGGATTCTTTGGTGTGGTATTATGCTTTATTGGAATGGAGTGCACTTACATCGGTGGAGCAGATAGAACCAAAGACAAACTGCTTTTTGCAGGAGCAGTGTTTCATTTTGCTGGCGGTGCGTATAGAACACACACACACACACACACACTAACACATCGTGTTTGTCTCTGTAAATGACAGAAATGTTTTGCCCTCATTATTTCTTGGTATCAACGAAACCTCTGCACACAGGTGTGTCAGATATTTCTGGATACTGCTTATACATCAACAGGATTGCCAGAACATCCTTTGCTCCCAGTGTAGGACCAGGAGTCTTACGGTACAGTTTGTCACACTGAATCAGATCTCCTTTAAGTTGAAATTCTATCAATTTCCAACTCAAATTTACTACATTTACTGCACTGCAGAGCTCCACTGATGCCAAAATTTGATGTATTGTATTTGATGTATAGTGTTACAATGCATAATGCCTTTTTAAAATCACATTTTAACTGATTCCAGGTATGACCTAGGACCTCCCATATTTCTTGGATTGGTGGGATGTTTCTTCATCCTTTTAGGAGCGGTGTTTTATGCTGTGACAGTCTACCGAGTAATCTGCCCTGAAAGGTATTCTAATTCATCTAGTATTTCCATCCCTTTCCCTATGTTCGCTGAGGTCAATGCATTATTAACTTTGGCAATGTTTGGTCTTACAGTAAAGTGGTATATGACTATGGAGGAGGCACATACATGGCCCCTCGCTCCAGAGGAAGAACCCTGTACACCGGATACTACAGACCGTCTAGGCAGTATGGATCTTATTATATAGACTCAGGAAGATCCAGCAGCTCCAAGATCTCGAAGCTTTCTCAGACAACGCCGGATAAAATCTCAGAAAGAGATGCATTTGTGTAGTAGCTCAAATATCTTTTTTTATATGCAATTTTATTTTAATACAAAAAAATCAACATAGCTTATACTGCAGATAGGATAACAGTTCATAAACTGCATAAAACATATTGTCTTGTGTTTACTCTTCACTTGTTAAATTTCGTGTACAGTAAATGTGATTTAACCAAAGCATGTATTACAATTAAGAATGTATCTGAAGTATGTTAATATATATATAAAAAACTTTGTACGAATTTTATAATGAGCATTGTGAGTCTCTTTCCAATTAATTATTTCATTGGTGATATTTTGAATTACTTATTACTGTAACTCATGACTGCCCTCATAATTTTGCACCAGCTTATCCTCAATTCAGATCTTACACACAAAGTGTATCATTCTCCTGTCATTATCGTTAATGTGTAACAACAAAAGAATGCCACTAATGATATTGCAAATCCTTTAAAACTTGCCCTTTCTTACTTTCATGTGTGTTATTATTGCCTTGTTAACATTGTTGGACTTTGTCAGACACACCATCTGAAATAAGAGGCCCAAACCTACACCAACACACTATGAATGGAACTGAAACCCATGCTGGTACACTGCTGGGTATCATACTAACAACAAACACATTATCAAGGTGACCTTCACATAACACAAGAATAAGGCAAAACATGTGATGATGTACACAAACCACACTTGTCCTCTTTTGTGTGTGTGTTATCGTCATGTGAGGTGGGACTTACAGACTCTGCGGTGAGCAATCTTCTCTCCTCCTACAGTTCAGGAGCTTGTGACAGTGCTACTGTGTGATTTGCCTTTTCTCCATCTAGCTGTTCAACTTCAAGGCGAACATGAGTTACAGGACTGTGGTGATGTACATGGAGATCGGCTGCTTTGTGGTTTGTGTGTCTGGATGGATCCTGGTTTGTTCCACCATGCCTACAGAGATCTGGACTTGGTCAGAAGTTGACAGCATAGTTCTGACTACATCGAACTACTTCTCCAACCTGTGGAAGGATTGTATATCTGATTCAACTGGAGTCTCTGACTGCAAAGGAATTCCATCAATGCTTGCACTTAATTGTGAGTAAAATGTATTTTAGCACAAGGCATGATAGTATCTGAATCTTGTAGTGTGTGTGCTGAATTTTGTTTTGCTGCTCTTGGACAGGGGACATTCACATGTGCCGCGCTCTCATCATCATCTCTATTATCCTGTCATTCTTTGGATCAGTTCTGGTCTTAGTGGGAATGAAGTGCACTAAGATTGGAGGATCAGAACTCGCTAATGCAAGAGTAACCTTTGCTGGGGGGATGAATTACCTTATCGGAGGTAAGATGTCACACCGAGAGTTAATTGAAAGAGGTCATGTTGCAATATTGTGAGAGAAATATGTGCCTTTTGTTTCAGGGATGTGTTCTATGGTTGCTTTCTCCTATTATGGCAACAAAATTAGAGCAGAATTTCAAGACCCAAACTTCAGGGCTCAGAAGTATGTACCGTTTTTAAGTGACATGGATGAAGTATACAACAAACTAGCCTTATTATTGCATCAATATTGATCACATAATTCTTTGAGTGGAGTACCGTATCTTCATGACTTATTCTTGTGTTTATTGCCAGGTTTGAAATAGGTGTTGGAGTGTTTATTGGTTGGGGAGGCTCCACCTTACTTGTTGTCGGAGGTCTTATTTACAGTATCTTTGCAGGGAGGGAAGGGTGCCACTCAAGGTACAGTGCTGTGATGACTGTTTGTGCGTGTGTGTGTGTGTATATCATATATCCAGCATTTTTTATTCACCCTCACGCACCAACAGAGAAAATTAAACAATATATTTCTTGAATTTAATCCTCATAGTTCAAAACGACGCCTTGCCTACCAGCTCCCTGATGCCTACATAGCTGTCCCAACAAAAAAAAGCCTTGTGTCTTCGGCTCGCACAGAGATCAGTGAGAGCAGAAAATCAAGGTCCACGAGCGGCAGCAGAGACAGCAGCATCTCTGGGATCACCAGTAGCACCAAGACGTCAGTTTCAAATGCACAAGTGTGACCTCAAGTGTGATTTTAGTGGAGTTATTTTATATTGCAAGTTCATACTCTAGCTTTAACCGTTGCATTAAGAATACGCCCTTTTCACAGTGGTCATTTTGACTTGCAGGAAAAGCACAGGTGTTACTAATAACATTAACAATGGCTCTGAACTATTCAAGTGTGCCAGTAAGCCGTAAGAGTGTGACGTGAGCCAGCATGCACAATACCAGGAACCCTGGAACCGAAGCAGCTAAATGAAATTCAGCCGTCATTAATTTTATTAGGTGCACCTGTGCTTTTTCTACTGTGACATGTCAGAATGTCTTCCATTAAAAAAGGCCTCTTTTCTCCTATGTGTGTGTGCAAGTTTCCCTTTTTAGGTACACTGATTGTCACTAAGACACATCATTTGCAATAAGGCATAGTAAGTGAACCTCCCACAGTTAACCCTCGCTTTACTGAGGGACATCAAAAGACATCATTACTACTAAAGATAACAAGCATGATAAAATGGAATCATGCAAAAAATTATAAAGAAGGAAAACAAATGTGTTCATTTATTTAGATGTTTTTGTTGTTGTAACAGTGAATATGTTTTCAATGCTGTGATGGTGCCTGAACATAGTTTTATGTCCTGTCCTCTTGCTCTGACCTGAACAACAGTAGCTCTAACAATCTGTACATGACCACAGAAGTAACTATGTTGACTCAGTGTGTAAGTTCCTCATTTCCACATGTGCTTAAATGGTAATATAAGATTGCAAACTTTTAATCAAATGCTGCCTGATGCTGTGTGATGTTTTTGAAAGAGATGGATGAATCACAGCAAAAAAAACACATATTTTTCCCGCCACAGTTATGATAGGAGTAAATGTAAAGATGTTTGCTTGTTTCATTGTAACTGTAATGCTTCCCTATGATTGTGTACTAAGTCTTACAACAGTTATTCTATTAGACTTCATACTGCAGCTTCCTCTGTCTCTCTAAAAAGAGAAAAAACGTCTTCACACTTTGTGCTGAAAATGCATGGAAGGAGCTTCCAGAGGATGTAGTGTGGCTCCTTCAGTAAACTCTTTTAAAAATAGACTGGATAAATTCTGGTCAACTAAGGATATTTTATATAATTATAAAGTTGATTTGTGCAATTATTGGTATTTTAAATGAGTATATTGTTGTATGTTTTTTTTTTTAATTGTGAAGTGTGTGGAGAATCTGTATCTTGGACCTGAAAATGTTCAACAAATTTCAATAAATTTAATTTGTCACAAGAAAATCTGACACTTTAGAGGCTACTTTAGTTCATGTTTCTTTATACTCAACCTTATGGCTGAAGTTACAGTTACTTTGCATGTTACAGTTCTGCATGCAAAACATGTGATAAACTAATAAAACATTCAAATTGGATGCATTTCATAAAGTTAAAACTAGCTAACTTATGAAGCAGACATACATTTTCACTTAGACCATCATCAACATTTCTTACTAAATGGCAGTAACAAAGTACATTTATTCAAGCACCATACTTATAAACAACACTGAAGTACTTGCACTTTACTAAGTATTCGTGTTGATCTATACTTCAGCTTCACTACATTTTAGAGGGAAATATTGTACTGGTTTCATCTTTAACAATGCGTTCTATTGATTTAAAAGTTTGTTATATTGTGTCAAATCTTCATCTGAAAAGTAACTAAAGCTGTTAAATAAATGTAGTGGAGTAGAAAGTACAATATTTCCCCCTGAATATATAGTGGAGTGGAAGTATAAAGTAGCCTCAAATGGAAATACTCCAGTAAAATACAAGTACCTCATAAATTGTAGTTAAGCACAGTACTTAAGTGAATGTACTAGGTTACTTTCCACCACTGTGACACACACACACACACACACACACACACACACACACACACACACACACACAGATAACCTGCTTGTGCTGCCGTGGCTCCTCTCCGTTGAGCCAGCAGAGGTGGGCGGGGTTTTCCAAACAATGCAGCCAATCAGCGTCACCCACGCCCGGTCGGTAGAGTTTGCTGCCCCGCTGTGAGTCTGGGAGAAGAGAGGCAATGCTGAGTAGCTGTCAACACAGGGGACCGCTGACAATTAAGCGAAACATTAGTTGAAAAACCGCATCGGTTAGTTTTGTAAGTCGCAACGAGTGAGGGGCTGTCTGATCCAAATCTAACCATGGTTTCCATCGAACATGTAGCTCACAAAATATTGACCTACATGCCATATGTTCTTGTTTTGATTGACATGAGATATGAAGGTAAGAAACTGACTATACTAACTAGGCAAGCTAATGCTAGCTACTACCTAGCGTTACCGTTATAGTTAGCTACAGCTTCGACGCTGGTTCGTTTAAACAGTAACGGTAACTCGAGCTAAATCGATAACATTGTGTTAGCTAACGTCAGCTAGCCTCAGTTTAGCAAGGCAAATCACTCTGTTAGCTTATCGGTTAATAGTTTTTGAGTGTGATGTATTTGTTAGTGACCAAATTGACGGTGACGCTAAGTCATTTTTTACCTGTCAATGACGAGAACACATTAAAAAGCTAGCTAGTGCTGTTAGCTGTAGCATGTGAAACTGGTGTCAGTGTCGTGGCAAAAGTGTCAGTGTTGTGAATGTTTCTCAGGAGTGAAATGTGGCAGAGAGGGCAGTGTGGACAATCATATGGAGATGGGGAAGAAACTGCTTGCTGCTGGCCAGCTAGCCGATGCACTCTCTCATTTCCATGCAGCTGTGGGTAAGTGACAGAAGAGGTTACCTACCGTCATGTATTTATGTGAATAACTCTCAACATGTGTGGTTATGTTTTCAAATGTTTCTTTTGTCAGACGGAGATCCCAAGAACTACATGGCCTTCTACAGGAGAGCTACCGTGTTTCTGGCTATGGGGAAGTCAAAATCTGCACTTCCAGATTTGAGCAGAGTCATTGAGCTCAAACCAGACTTCACATCTGTGAGTTTCTTTGATTTGAAAACACCATTGCACACAGTTTTATGCTTCCTGTGACCTTACCAAAAGTATAACTTAGAGCTGCAACTATCAGTTGATGAATCGATTTGTTGCCAGCTATTAAATTAATCGCCAACTATTTTGATAATTGATTCATTGTTTGGAGTCATTCTTTAAGAAATAAATGTCCAGATTCTCTGATTGCAGCTTTGCAAATTTGAATATTTTCAGATTTTTTTAGTCTTCTATTAAAGTATCTTTGGGTTGTAGACTGTTGTTGGGACAAAAGAAGACATTTGAGGATCATCTTGTGCTTGAGGAAATAGTGATCGACTTTTTTTTTTTCTTTTTTTTTTTTTTACCATTTTCAGATGTTTTATACACCTAACCAATTGATTAATCGAGAAAATAATTAACAGATTAATCAATAATGAAAGTAATCGTCAGTTGCAGCTCAAAACATTGTAGGTCTGACTGATTTGTTTGAGAGAAAAATGTGGAAAAGCTTCTATCTATCTGTCTTTCTGTCTATGTGTGTGTGTACGTGCGCCCTTTTTATAGTTTATGTCACTTTCGGGCACAAATGCTCTGGGAAAGTAGTCAGTTATTTCAGCTGTGTTGATAAGTTTATATTTGCAGTCTTTGTACAAAACTTGTTCCATCTCTCAACAGGCACGGCTTCAGAGAGGAAATCTCCTTCTGAAGCAGGGGAGACTGGATGAAGCGGAAAGTGACTTTAAGAAAGTGGTAAGTGTGACACATGCAGTTCTAACTCCACTACAACAAAACCAAGAAAAGAAGGAACTGACCTCTTTGTCAGGAAAGTAGGAGTTCACCAGGAGGTGTCAGTGTTGTTCTTTAGTCTGCTGTTGTAGTGACACTAAACTGAATCATTAGAACTAAGCTTTAAGTTTTTTTGTCAATATGATTTTAAACTAATGACAGTCATGTTTTAATTTATTAACAGCTTTTTTGTTTAGAATGAGCCTTTTAAGAGGAGTATTTGTGTTTTTTTTATGCATGTGTACACTTCATTTACTTTACTACACTTTGTTTTACTAAAAGGTTGACAGCATGTGATGTTTTTTTTCATTGATGGGGTGAATATACTTAGCACAGAGCTCTTTGAAACAAAGCATTAACTAAGGTATAACTTAAGCATGCCACCAAAAACCTTGGATAACCTTAGAAAACCCTGCATCCTTAAGCCATCTGACGACACGTAGATAATAATTGAATTGGCAGTGACTGAATTCTCATTCAGGCCTTCGGGGATCATTTTCGGGTACTCGTTTAGGATTAAGACTGAATCTCGCTAATGCACTTTCCATTAGAACTACCATTTTACACTAAGGTTTCACAACTCCGCCAGGGGATGTTTATGCCCTTGCTGTATCTAGTTTTAGTTTCCATTCTGTATTCTCAGGTGAGGTTATCATGTGTGTGTGTGCGGGGGATCATTTGGTTGTTCCTCCTGTGTGCTTAAAGGAATGGCAGATAGTGTCACATTGTGCATAGGCCTATTTTGATCATTACTACCTTGACTTTTAGTTTCCTTTAATTGAAAACCAGTAAGTGTTTGAACTTGATTATGTGTGTAGGTTGAAGCTCAGCGGTTAGTCTCACCTGTTCTATCAGGCTGTAATGTGAAACCTCAGGTGGCTTGAATGAAATAATCACAGTATGCTACAGGCTTAGATTTCATATTTCAATTTCAAGAAGGCAAGAGCCCACATTCCCAGCAGAGGCCAATAGGCATCTGGGCTTGTGCAGTTTTGCGTGGACTACACTTTGCTAGCATAATGTCAAGGGATCCGGCCAGAGGTTCAGGCTGTCCTGCTGCTTCAGCAGTCCAGATCATTGGACTTGCGTAATTCATCACATTTATGCATTACCCTCGTCCCTAAGCTGAGCTAGCAGGGAACACTTAAAGGGTAGCCAGGTCTATTTGTAAAGGATGCGTCATTAGCCGAGATTGGTCTTGTGAATATGATGACCTCTATGATGAAAGTAATTATAGTGTAATGGGTTTAGGTAAGCACTGCTGTGATAGGCAGTGCTTTCAAGAGGCAAAGTTAGTTGGCGCAAGACTCACTTCAGAAATGTAGGGGGTCTGTATTGGAGTACATCAGTGAAGGACAGAATCATTTTTTCTTACACACACTCGGTTTCTGGTAACCATCTGCATCTCTTACTCCACATTCTTCTCCACACTTCAGTCTTTTTTTTTGGTCACTCAAGCTTTTTCCCAGTTTTGACTGCTTAAACCGTGACTGTAAGCATTAGATGTCATGTCTTACCTTGCGATGTTCCAGCTCAAATCCAACCCCAGCGACAAAGAAGAGAGGGAAGCCCAGAGTCAGCTCACAAAGTCAGATGAAATTCAGCGGTTGGTGGCTCAGGCACGCAGCAGCTACAACAGCAAGGATTACCTGACAGCTGCCACCCAGCTCGACACTGTCATTGAGGCAAGACAGCATTTTCAGCATTGTCTAATTTTCTTGCAAGCATGACCAGTTTTTTTTTAATGTTCTCATCACTGCAGGTTTACAGAGCAGTTATATATCTACTAGCTGCAGTTTCTAAGTGTTATTGTCTGTCTGTTCCAGACTTGCGTTTGGGATGTGACCTCTCGTGAGATGCGAGCTGAGTGTTTTATTCAGATGGGAGAGATGGGGAAGGCCATCAGCGACCTTAAAGCTGCCTCCAAGTTAAAGAACGACAATACCCAGGCTTTCTTCAAACTCAGCACTATATACTATAACCTTGGAGACCATGAGATGTCCCTCAAGTAAGACCCACTCTCAGACTGCTCTCTTTGACGAAGCTCACACACTGATATCAGACATTGTGACAAGTAGCATCACATCACATCACATTGACATTACCAGTCTGTAATTTTTTTTTTGTGCAATTGTTTGAATCTCTACTTTATATCAGTGTAATGTCATTTATAAATGCATATTTGTTGCATTTGTCTTTTTGTGACAAGAAGGTGGACAAAATAACAAGAACATCTTATAATACAACTCAGTAGTCCTGCAGTAAATGTTTGTTTTTTGTTGAGACTTTTTTGATTCAACTTGATTCCCATTTTTGTGTTGATAACCAAGCTATTTTGAAATAGATGCACCAGTGATTAAAATAGTGACTATCTTGCTACTTTGCACATCTGCCAGTTGTCTGCATTGAAAAGTTAAAGCTGCCTTTGTAATTATGACAACAAAAGCAATCACAAATACTGTAAAAATACTGAATGAAATGAGGACAAAACGCAAGAAAACTACATTTGTAAAGAGGAACAATGAGTACAAGTCAACCCTCTATTTGTGCAACTCCTGACTCCTGGCCTCAAAAATGATCTCAGCATTGGAATCAACATTGTATGAGCTTCACCAAAGGTGTATTTACTGTAGGACTGTTATGTGTACGATAAGATGTCCTCATGATTTTGTCCGCTCCTTGTAAGTTGACAATTCATCAGGTAATATCACCAGAAACCTGGCCTCACTGTTTTAAACCACCCTAACCTCCTTACCTCCTCTCCTCTGATCCGCAGTGAGGTGCGTGAGTGCCTAAAGCTGGATCCTGATCATAAGCAGTGCTACAGCCATTACAAGCAGGTCAAGAAGCTCAACAAACAGATCCAGTCTGCAGAGGAACTCATCCAAGAGCAGAGGTGTGTGTGTGTGTGTGTGTGTGTGTGTGTGTGTGTGTGTGTGTGTGTGTGTGTGTGGCTGTCATAGGCTACTTTTGGGGACAAATTTCAGACTTAAGACTAGTTAATTGGAGACAAAAACCATGCCCCCAATTAGTAAAATGCTGATTTGTGGTTAAGGTTAGGGTCAGGTCTCCCTTAATGTCCCCAAAAGTGACCTAGGTCAATGTGTGTGTGTGTGTTCAGGCAGTTGCATATCCTTATAAATATAAAATAATATCCCCTTTTAACACCAGGGATTGCATCAGCTGTCGAATGAGTGCTTCCTCACCCTCGAGCTCTTCGACTTTCTGCTCTTACAAACAGGCATGCAAATCCCATCTGAATGTGAACACTTGTCACATCATATTTGCGAACATAAGATAACATATTCATAAGAGTAAATAGAGAATAACAGAGTGATGTGATGTTTGTAAGTGCGTAGATCCATGTTGCATTCCACTGTATTGCCAGCATCACAGTGTTGAAACACGTACCTGCTTCCTGCTCTTTTAGGTATGAAGACGCGGTGAGCAAATACGAGGCGGTGATGAAGACTGAGCCCAACGTGCCGCATTTCTCTCTGCTTGCCAAAGAGCGCATCTGCCACGCGCTGGCGCAGGTAAGACCCCTTACTGCTGCCTTAAGATGCATTAACTCACTCTGTGTCTGTGTTGAATAATACATCTGACCATCATGTTTGCACTGTGTTATGAGCAGAGCCAGCAGGCTAGCAGAGCTATCTCAGTGTGTAGTGAAGTCCTGGAGTCGGACCCGCAGAATGTCAATGCGCTGAAGGACAGAGCCGAGGCCTACGTCCAAGAGGAACAGTACGAGGAAGGTAAGTCCCTCAGTTGTAGCTGTATGTAATTCAGATGTTTTTCGATTCAATTTAGTCAGTCTGTTAAATTTTCAGACTCTGAGCCAGAGTCACATTTGTGCAGTTCTCAAACAATTTGAGAACAATGCACACGAGAAATAAAAAAAACAATAAAGTAGATTTGAAAAATAAATAAATAATAATTATAAAATCAAATCAAATAAAAACTTGATAAAATCAATTAAAAAAAAAGACAAATGAAACCAATATGAGGGGAAATATTTAAAAACACAAATACAATAAAATAAGTGATTAAAATAAAACAAATAATGTCCATAAAGCATTCTAATAAACAGCCAGACTGTAAAGAGGTGTGTTCTTAAGTTTAATTAAAAATATCAGCAATCCCAACTGCCGTACTGGTTCATTCATTGCAAGCATGTCGGCTGGTGCAAGACTATAAGGTGCTTTTAAAAAAGAATTTAAAAATCAATACAGAAATAGTTCTATTAATCCTTTTCCAATGGATGTTCATTCATTTCAGTCGAGAAAGTCAGTGTGTTTTTTGTTGAATACGGACTGAATTATGACACAGATGATGCATGAATAGCAGCTGTTTGCAAAATGTATTATTATTACATTATTTACCTGTTTCATTATGACCTCTTAGTGAAGTTACTGAAATTTACTGCATTTTGTAAAAGCTCTAACTCTACTACACTTGAGAGACAAACTAACTGGTGTCATTGCAGGGGTCTAACACAAGGGGTCCTTGTAACTCTACCCATAATACACAGTGAAACAAAGTTAAAATATCAATGATAATCATATAAACATCTTACCATTTGATCACTTTATTTGTTGAAATGTGTCCATGTATACTGGCAAACCCAGGGTTAGGGTGAGGGTTAAGAGGATGCTCGCTTCTAAATAAATTATACCTCATTTACATTCACAATCTGTTTGTTCTTCACTAAATCCATTTTGACTGTGAATTGAAATAAACATGATATAGTATGGATTTCCATAGCTAATTTAGTTAAAGCATATAACTGCTATGTCTCATCTGTCATCTATGAGAGCGCTTAACCGACGCAGTATAATTAAAATTAGGTGTGGAGCAGTGTGCTAGAAGTAAGTATAGCCTGCGAGGTGTAGAGCCGCCCTGCGCTACTGGCGGAAATTATGCAGAGTTTTCTTGTTTATCAGGCCTAAAGCCATTCTTAGGTGGTAGTGCCAAAACACACACACACACTCAACACTTACTATCTCCATAAAGCCTTTCCTGGTGGAGGGGAGGGGGTTAGGCTGAAACAGCGGTCTCCCTTACACTATCTGTTGTCAAATCGCAGAGAGTCCAGTGATGGCAGATGGTGAAGTCTCCAGGAATAATCTCCCACTCATCATTTTACCTGTCACCTGATGTTCTGCTGCCACTGTGCAGACAACCAATGGATATTTTAGTCAAAGTGGCTGCCTACATTTTATGTTTATCTGTCAATTAAGTTTGAAATTTAAAGTAAACCACCGAACTGTGAACAGATTGCCGATGCAGTATCATACTACTGTTTCCTATAGAAAAGGAAAACATCATTTCTCCTCCAGCAGCTCACTCTATTACAATTTGAAACACTCACACCTTTTGATATCTAGAAATACTGTTAATTGTTGGAAAAATGTAATTAAAGAAAAAAAACAATCATACCAAATTTGTACCTTTACACATCAAGTAAACATGTGTCAAGTGGTAGAATCACAGTTGGACGTTTTAATAGCACACACTTGAAACTTGAAAGAGCATAACGCAGAGGAAGCAAACTTGGCAATAGAGACTATTGAAAGCAAAAGTTTTTGTTTGTAGAAAAATGTGATGATCCCAAAGTGTAAAAATGTTCAAATTCTGGACTTTAAAGAGAAAAAGTAGAATGTAGTATTGTATCGATACTGACAGATACTCAGACTATGTCTACATTAAACCGACTAAATTCTAAAACACCTTTTTCGAGAAAAACCGACATGTTTCAGCTCATTTCTGCAAATTCCTCCGTCCAAATTAAAACACCAAAACAGGCGATTCTCTTCCCACTGGGCGCGCACGGAGAACGGGCGAGCAAGTCAGCCACAGAAAACCGGCGAAGAAGAAACTGTATACTATTTCTGTGGCAGCTTCCTGACATTTTGTTTATTAAGAGCAGATTACAGCATCAGCGAGAGAAAGGTGGCAGTTAGCTACATTGAACTCTAAACAAGCTATCAAAGTAGACGATAAAGGGAACAACGATCTCATGAAGCCGCCCGCCATTGTTGTTTTTGTCATTGTTTATTCTTCTTCCTCAAATTTAGTTGGTTAGTGTGGACATGGTATCAGCGTCGTGGTATCATTATCTATATCTGAAATTAACACACACACACACATACATACATATACATATAACCAACCAGCGTGACACACAAGAGCTCAGATATTCTGCTGGTTATTTTTCAGCAGCCTGCTTCTGGTTGCACAAGACTGAATAGAGGTGACCACAGTGAGTCCGTGGTACGTAAACACACTTTTGATAATGTGCGTCATTCAGATTGGAGACTGCAGATGGAAAACAGTCCTACTGTCCCTCATACCTGACACTTTCAGATGACTGTACAGGCAGTTAATTGGCTAAAAATGGGCGTCTGTCATACAGCACGGACCAGCTGCTGCCGATGGGAGACGCCGGTCACAATCAGATGTTGTTATTTCTGGCCTGCTGGAGTGATTTCCACAATTGGGAATCAATCAAAATTAGAAATTTTGGGTAGTCAAACATTTCATCTTTTACAGACACAAGCTTTCTGTCTGAGCATTAAATATCCACTTGAGGTTATAATGTTACATTTTTATTTTATTTCAGCTAACGGCTCATAAAACACAAGTGTTAGATGTAAAATATCAAAGCATGCACGCACAAAAAAGCAGCTATAAAAAAGATGAAGGATTCGATTAAAGGGTCATGTCAGTCAGCATTTAGGTCATGCTGTTAACTTGTTAGGAGCGTCACTTTTTCAGTTAATTCACACACAATCCATGTAGTCTAATCAAAACTACATTGTGTATTCGGCGTCCTGTTCGTTCGTGGTCCTCTGCCGCCTGTTCAGATGTCATCATGGTACCGTTCACAGTCTACACACGGAATATTTCAAAAGAAAACATACACACACGTCCGATTAAACCCACACAATTAATGTCACCATCACTCCAGGCGGGTCGGTCCCAGAGTGATAACAGCCTTCACCAAGATCCCATCAGCTCCGCAACCACAGGAGATGCTGGCTGAGTCCGTGTGTTGTCATTACCATGACATGAACATGCCAGCATGTGGGCTTTTAAACTGTCAGAAACCCACGGGGTGTTTTATACACCTCAATACACATAACAGGGTAAACAAACCTCAAAGCCACTCAAACGTGCGCACACAAACAGCCTGAAGCTGCTGCAGCATGATCTGAAGGTGATTCACCGCATGAATAAAGCGGTTTACTTCTTAACCACATTACAAGATGGAGCCTCTTTAGAGATGTCATTACTGACACTAATAATAACATAATAATACAACTTTATAGATATAACACATTTAATACAAAAATATGCAATATACTTCACGAAACATGGAAAAAAACAACAAAAGGATGCAAGATGTAAGAAATAGGAACAAAAAAAATAGACTAATGAAACAGATGTATTATAAAAACAAATTCATGGAAAACCTTTTATTTTATTCATGGAAGTTTTACCGTGAGGCAGCCTGTCTTTTGTAGGAACACCCTGATCACATTCACACCTGGAAGCTGCCCAGTACAACCGCAGTCTGATCTACCAGCCACTGTGCAGGGAGCGCTGCTTTTTCACTTTTCCCCACCCAGATTTATCCTGCCGATGCCGGGATCAAACTGTTCTTCCAGTCACAAGCTCGCTTCTCTAATCTTTAGGCCACTTCTGCCATGACTGTCATGATTGTTGATTGTCTTAAACATTATTAAATCACATATGTCGCTACAGATGATTGCATCTCAAACACAACAGCCTCAGCAAGCCTCTACAGTTAATAATAATAATAATAATAAAAAATATGCCCTTTCAATGTAATAATTAACTTAAAAGTGTGGTTATTTGTCCTTTAGACAAATTTAACAAAATGTCAGATGTAACGACCTGTTTGATTTTTTGGGGGGTATTTTTAAAAAACTGGATGCAGCTTGAGATGTGCTGTTCAGATTTATCATCATTTAGATTTATTTTGACATGAAGTTATACATCTATAAAATAAAATCAGTTTTATATGAATTCAAAATCAGCCACAAACGTCATCAGCTTTTCTTTTTTTAAATTGTGTTGGTGATTCATTGTATTCATGAGAAGTCTGCAAATGTAGAGCAGTGGAGAAGCAGGAAACTGGATATAGACACGTCTCAGCAGTATTAGTGTTTTTAAGCACAGCGATCATAATGGCGAAATTGAGGAAATTAAGGCGAAGATTGAAAAATAACGCAGTTAGATTAAATTACTGTTGGCTGATCCATTTTTGTCTTTGCTTGGTTGATCGTTTGGGTGGAGGCTAATACACATATTACCTCATCACATGGAAAGACTCAGTGCCTTTCTAAAAGAAAAAAAAAACATTTTAATAAGGCGAAGGCTTCCCACAAAAACGATTTAAAAGCCTTTTAGCTGCCTCAGATAAGTAAGCAATACTGATTTTTATCCTGTATTCTTATTTTACAGCTATTAAGGACTACGAAAGTGCTGCCCAACACAGCGAGAATGATCGCCAGATCAAAGAGGGCCTGGAGAGAGCTCAGCGACTTCTCAAACAGTCTCAGAAGCGGGATTATTATAAGATCTTGGGAGTGAAGAGGTGGGTGTTGATTGCTGGATTTTGGATATTTTATTAGAGTTTTAAGAGATGTATAACAGACTGGGAGTGTAGTAGATTCTCTAGGGGAAATCAGGGGGGAAATTAGGGTATTTTACAAATGGATTGCTTCACAAGACTGCATCAGAAAGCAATTTATGTTTTAGCTTTCAGATAGCGGTTTACAGTTACTTTTATACATTGAACCACTCCTGCTCCAGGGAAAGACTTACTGTACTGGAAACCAGATTATTTATCACTTTTGTACATTCATGAGTTCAGAGGCACTCCTGACAATTCAAAGCAGAATACAAATTGAAGGCAATAGAAGCACTCATACTTATAAAAAGTAATAGGATATTACACCAGAGCCACTGTGGCAACCCTGACACTTAGTTGAGTATTATTATGTCCAGCTTATGTTGAGAAGAGGGAACGGGAAGCTGTTTTTTTTTTTTTGTTTTTTTTTATCTTCAGTCAATGTGCTGATAATAATCTCCCCATGGTCACAGAACGGCCCAGAAGAAGGAGATTATCAAAGCCTACAGGAAACTGGCACAGCAGTGGCATCCAGACAACTTCCAGGATCCAGCTGAGAAGAAGAAGGCTGAGAAGAAGTTCATAGACATCGCTCAGGCTAAAGAGGTTCTTACTGACCCAGGTAAGAAGCGTGAGGTGTGCAGAGTCTGTGGAAGTTACTGCCAGACTCCCAGTAAATGTCAGGCCTCTTAGGAGCTGCTCTCAACAGCTACTACTTGTTATTTTGTCCAGCAGACTTTCATCCTGAGACACACAGTAAATATACTTTACGTTGTCCATCAGTGAACCTGTTTTATCCAAACTGTCTTACTATTATAGTATTTATTTAACAGGCTATCAGGTTGTTTGATAAGAGTAAATTAAATATTTAATTATGTGGGTCCCATTCACATATTACACTTAAACATTAGTGTTGACACAATTACTGCCAGTAATTCGCTTTGTAAGCTACTGTCAAGAGTTTCAACTCTTCAATCTCCAGAAACTTTATCAGCAACTATTTTAATAATAAACTGTTTATGTCACTTTCCTCTTTAAGAAACCGTGATGGGAAAAATGATTAATCTTTAAAATAATCTGCAGATTAATCGGTAATGAAAATAATTCAGTTGCAGCCTTTCTACTGTCAGTGCTACTTGTGAATGTACTGATTTCCTCCAATCAATGAATTTATTTGTGATCGTGCTTTTCAATAATTAGTGTAAATTCATCCAACTACAACATTACTTTTGTGAGCAGTAATTTCTACAGTAATTCTGCAAACAGAAAAATGCTTGTACATTTCACAATCCCCTCACTTTCCATCATAAATTGATCAAATTCAGTACTTATCTTATGAGCCCAGGTGAAATAAAGTCAGACCTCAATAATCCAAGTTCATTACAAGTTCAGTATGAGTCGTCCTCTCGGGCAGTATTATCGAACCCAATAAACTCCACCAATTCAAATCTCAGCAAATCATTTCTAACTTGATACCTTCACTGAACCATCTATAACCTAAGAGCTGGAACTAAACTTTAGATTTCGTGTATGGAGTTTATTGATCACAGGCTGATGAAGATTATTTTAATCTTACTGGAATTCAATACATATTATGTTAATGTTTTAGTTCTTTTAACGCTTATCGCTTTTTTTTTTTTTTTGCCCTCCAGCTTTGCCATTTTTAAAAATTACAGGAAAAATGAGAAAAATTAATTTTTTTCACAGTTGGCAATCATAAAAAGAACTAATTTAAAAAGTTCCTGGAGGGCTTGATTTCTAATTCAAAAGTTATATATGAGTATGCGTTTTCTTGTTTGTTCTTTTGTTCTGTACTCAATGTGTCAATCTGCTCGTTTTTCTAGAGATGAGAACCAAGTTTGACCAAGGAGAAGACCCAATGGACCCGGAGAGCCAGCAGGGTCACCGTCATCATCAGCACTTTCATGAAGGCTTCCACAGCTTCCAGGGTTTCAATCCATTTGGCTCCGGACCCTTCAACTTTAAATTCAACTTCAACTGAAGATGTTTACATCCAGAACAGCTGGATGGGGATTTTTTGTCTTTTCCCTCTTTATTTGAAGGGGAGAACGCTGGCACCAGGAATGTCGGTCCAGACCAATAGTCTCACAAGATTATGGAGCAAATGGTGACTTAAGCTCAGTGACCTTTAATTAAAGATGCATCTTTGTTGTTGAATGATACAACTTTGAATTCCATTTGGAAAGTCTGTTGCTATGCAAACAAATATCTGCCACGTGTGAAGCAGCTTTTATCTGTCGAGTAAGTGGTTAATTCCACATTACCTCCTTTCCATGTATTGTACACTCTTAAAATTCACATCCATTCAGAAGAATCAATTTGTACATAGGTACAGTGCTATTTTTATATGAATGGAGTTTTTCTGTACTGTAAATAAAGAGCTATTTATGTACATTAAATTGAACTGAGGGGAAATTATATATTCTTTTTTTAAATGATCTTTATATATTATATTGCTGCGTACACACGGATGGGGAATGACTTGAAAATGAAGTTTGAGAAATTGCATTTCAAATGGTATGTTTTCATCATTACATCTAACCTTTCCCTAATTGCAACCATCTTAACTCATTTTCTTCCCCATAACACACATGATGAACTGGTTTATAGTGAGAAATAAATACAGTGCAAGAAAATCCTTTCAATTTAGAGCTCTCACTGCATGAATCTCACATTCATTGACCACATTAGCGGACAACTGAATCCACAAACAGCTTTTGTGATGACTGTTTTGTTGCAAAGATTTATTTCCTCCCCCACCACACAGTAATAAACGTTTCTATTTGACACAGCATGGTGAGAGATGGGTGCCCTGAGAGCAGACTTTCAGTAACCATTTTCTATTGACTTTTTAGACAGAAAAAATACTCTTTGCTTCAATCAAGCAGCAACACCCATCATATTCCTGAGAGATACTGGTTCATTGTGGAATCAAAATGTTGAAAAAGTAATTCTAAACATTGAATACAGTGAAAGTGAATGTACACAAGATGTAAACATACTGTAATAAGTTAAGTTAAAATCCTATAGTCTACCCACAAACCATGACCTGATGTGCAAATGACGATTCTTCGATGCATAACTTCTGTCTGCTGAGCCAAAGTCATATTTAATATACTGTAGTGTCACATGACTTTGCAGGGACAGACACAAATTAGTTCGCTAAGCCCCGCCCTCCATAGTTACAGTTGCGACCTGCTACTAAATATTTCAGTTTACAAAAACAGTGGCAGATTTAGCTGAGCAATGGGTTGATTTCACACAGAAATAAACAAAACACTAGCCAACGACTGGATTTTTTGGCTAAAATCACAACTGTTCTTGGCAGATTTTGATCAGCTGTAACATAAACTAATTCTAAAACTCTTGAGAACCCCGTAAAAAGCTTTTAAATTCGCACATGATGTGATAAAATGAGTAATACTACATGTTCCAGGCAAAAGTTGATCCAGTTGATGATCATTGAAATGAAGGACCAACATTGTGTGCTACGGAAAAGTGTATGGAAAATGTATTTATAACCTGTAACCACATGAAATTATATGTCCCTTGCATGTGGAAATTGTAGGTAAGCCAGTTAGCCGGGCATGCTAACAATTGCAGCTCACAGTAGAGCAGATAAACACAGCTGAACCCAATCCTTCCACATTTGCTCTTCTGTTTTTGGTTTTGTAAAGGCTTTGAAAAAAAAAAAAAAAGACACTTAGACCCCCACCCCCCCCAAAAAAGTTAATATTACCTCATTAAAATCCTTAAAATTCTTCTCCCCCATTTAAAATCCAGAATCTGTGAATAATTTGCATATTTATGAATTTTTGTTCATTTAAAACATTTAACTGCTGGATGTAAGATGTGTGTTTATGCACTGTGGAGGTTTCAAGTTTCCACATCACACTTGTGTAAGTTGCATACATGCATCCAGGATTGGCACAAAATTAGTAGTGATGTCATAAATCATGTACTTAGGTACACGCCTTAAACTCAGATTTAAGGTGAGCACAGAGAAACTTTTCCCCCTTCAGCAGATGAATGTGAAAACAAACATCATTCTGTGAAGCTTCAGGTGACGTAACAATAAGCAAAACTAATTTTCGAGTGGAGGCGGACTTTAAATGCACAGTATTTTTCGTACTAATACTACGACCCCATGCGCACGGCTTTGCATATGGAGAAATTTCACAAGTTTCACAGGCCTGCTGTGCCTAGTTACAGTTGCTAATCTATGATTGGACGATTGCTGCTCTAGGGCGGGGTTTAGCGAACTGTCAATCGTCTTTGCTCACTACTATTCTAGTGTTACAGCTTTGGTTTGGCCATTTCAGTCAAAGGTGTCAAAGGTGTCTTCATGTTTACAATGTCAAATTATGAATACATATGCATAAGCTTTTTGAAAGAGTTTTACACACAAAAAAAACATTAATATTGGTTATTTAGGGATGTGCTTTCCCACTTTGATTCATTGCATACATTATCAGTGCAATCAATGCCAACAATATGTTCTCAAACACACATGTGTTTAAGAGCACTTCAACTGACCTCACTTCTTTACTCTTCATACTCCGATAACCACATACTAAAGATCCGACTGTAGTGCTGGTAGTGCACTATGAGTTCACAGTTGGAAGGTAACACTTTACATCACCGGTTGATTTTTTTTAAGACGTATTGACCGCAGAAGCAGATATGGCAACTCTGAAAATATCTTCCCCGGGTGGGGATGTAACACTCCACAGCTATGTTTCGATGGAACCATCTGTCTTCAAACTTCACAGTTGACCTGCGTGCAAAAAAGTGCTGCCTTCTTCCTCTTCAGCGTGGTGCTGGCTGACACTAAAGTTCATCCCGCTGGTTGTCTACAGGGTACAGGGGGAAAAAATGTTGAAAAGAAATGAGCACAATTGTAAGAAAGACACAAAGTTGACCAAGAAAAAGGTTGCAAATATCTGTAGACATAGAGAATAGTGTTTGTTAACCTTTTATATGCTGTGAGGGAGAGGCAGTCTGTCTCTGTGTTGATGTTTCTTCCTGTTCCTGGATTTGTCCCAGTAACTGTTTGATCTCGTTGTCATATTCAACCCATTCAGGTACAATCCTTGCTGCTGCTGTTAGCTTGGGCTCTTTGGTCTTTGGGTTGTTGCACTGCAGAAGAAAAGCAGACAAAACACATCAGTCGTGCCACCAACGCCACTTTCTCCCAACAAGTCAGATTGTCATTCCCAGCACTGTCTGTGGCAGGCATTTGAACCTAATTTGATTTCCAATTCTGTTAAAAGGACATTAGCCCCCATGTCTTGTGTCTGAATTACCAAGTGGCGTCCTATTCCAGTCTACTGGAGCCCGTCCAGTAATTCTCAAAATTAGTTTAGGAGACTACAGGATTGCTCCTCAGTTTCCTCCTAAATGCCAAGTGCCTCATGGACGTTAGTGGTTGGGAATATGCTGCTTTTGAATGCTGCAGCTGATACAATTGACTGTTATAAAAAAAGGAATATAAAATGGTGGTATAACAATATTATCTCTCTTATCAGCATTTTTCAAGAGGCAAAAGGAGGATACAAGTTAAGAATACAAAAAAAAAATCACAATTTAAATAAAAGTCAGTTTCCCCCCCGTTACTAATTAGTCTTCCACATCAGATCTAATCGTTCTGAGACTCACCAGATCAATAGTCTTAGCTGTGAGTTTGGAGGTGTCGTCACACCACGTCTCACACCACAGCCATTCTTGAGGAAGAGACTTGATGGCCACCTGGTGGATCATGTTGTTAGGAAGGTCCTAAAAATATCAAAAAAACCCAGTGGTGAATTATAAATACAATATATAGCAGGCACTAACATAATGGACTCTGCATCATGTAAACAATCATGTTATCTTTGAGTTACCTGGTCCAGGTTAGACAGACTGTTGGGGTCTTGGCTCAAGGCTTGGTACTGGCCTCGTAATCTGTCCCCAGCTGCGATCTTACGGAACTTCTTTAAATCGACTACATACAGAGCGCTGGTTAAAAATATGGAAGGAGAGAGAAGACATAGAAATCAGGTGTGAGAAATCATTTCCTGAAAGGGAGGCCCCATAAGAATGACTTCATGACAATAAAAATAATGACTCCATAAAGATAAACACATCCAGCACATTCCTGTCATTTTACCTAATATGGTATATTAATACACCCAAAGGTGTTGCACGTGTAGTTTCACTTATTACTTATTACATTTAACTCTGCCAGGGGATATTCACTGCCTTATGTTTTCTGTGGGCCCACTGATGTGGATCATCTCTCATCTCTCCCTTGCTTTTGTCCTGCCCCACAGAGCTAAGCAGCACACTGGCATCAAATCAAATCACTGTGCTTTTCCGACTTTCCTTTTTTCCTCCCCGTCGGCCAGTGTTTAGTGGAAAGCTCTGCTCTCTCTGTTCAGCCATTGGGCTGCCACATGATTAGCCTTTACTCTGACAGAGGCTGCACTCAACTCAGTGCCACAACTTTTATTTAATACCTAATACTTAATTTAATATGCTCCATGGCTATATATATCAGATATTTAAATATGGCTGCAGGAATTGCAGCTATAATTGGTGGGGTCCAATCACCATGGAAACTGGATGAACACAGCATTGTGGTGTTACAAAAGTTTTTTTTCCCCCCAGAATATTTAAAATGTTGGATAATCCCACATGGCAGAGCATGAAAATACATCTGACGGTGTTACTACATTTGAGTTTGTGCTAAGGAGGAATTTTTCCTTCTGTGACAAATCAAAAAATGTGAGTAGTCGTTCTTACAGAGTCACTTGCAGGCTGATCAATACATTTCTATTGTACAAGCAGAATGAAATATTAAAACTATCTGAAAGGTTTCTGAGATCCAGACTTTATGATATTTAGAGGAGACAAAAATAAAAAATGACGGCGAGGGTTCCAGTACTTTGTCCAAACGCCTTTAAATACAAGGACACAAAAATACCTCTTCACTCTGTTATATGTGGGACTTTGGAAGAACTTAAAACACTCTTACAGAATTATGAATAATTCCTCCAGATGGTTTATCAAATCCAAGACAAAATGTACTGACAACATAAAAAGATGTTATTTTCGTTTTTAAGATACATTGTATTTTGCAGTGTGGACTATTTTAGACTTTTCACAGCTCCCTTCATTCTGCTTTGCAAAGTAAATAAAAAAGTGATGAATGTCCCAGATTGAATAAACTGTATGAATAGCCTAGAAGGAAATCAGTGGCTACAGAGGCAGAATGTTCTGAATGCTAATATCTGCCACCTTGGGAGAAGAGGTTTCCTTCATTTTCCCTTAAATGACACAACAGTGAAAGGTAGAAGGAAGTCATGATAGTGTTATTGTAGATTTTTAAATGTAAAAAAAAAGTGTATGTGGTTCAACAGGTAAAATATCAGAGTTTGTTGCTGCTACAATGAATTTCACAGTATTTAATCAAAGTATACCTGATGTGGTATTTCCTGTGTCCTAGATGTGACGCCCAGTAGCCGGTTTTCCAGAAGCGATAGCCTTCCATCTCTCTGCGACTGTCACAAAACGGTGTGTAGCCATAAGGAGCTCCCTCCAGGTCTAAATCCCTCAACTCTTTCAGATCGGCCCGAACTATCTGCAAGAGAGAACGAGGACGTTGGTTTGTACAATAGAGAAGACCGATGACATTAGAGTCGTGTTAAAAATCTCATCCAATCTTCACACTAGTGCTGAGACTCATACAGACGAGTCTTTCCCTTCAGTCTCACATTTACACGTACATCGGTCTGATTTGATCCTTACCTGGTCGGCGTCGACGAAGATGATCTTGTCCACAGCTAAGGGGAACAGAACATCCAGGAAGAGGATCTTGTATCCCCAGATAATGCGCTGCTTCTCGGTCTGCTGGTGGAGCCAACGGGGCCACTTGTACTGCACTAATTCATACTGAAAGCCATACGACTCTGCCATGTGAGGAATGGTTTCCTAACCAAAACATCAAAAAAGAAAAGACAGATTAGGGGCAACAGAGTACTAAACTGTGGGATATTTGCAGTGGTCATAGGTACAAGGTTTCATTACAGACAATTTTGAGTAGCTGTTGACACAACTACAGTACGACACTAACAAAATTAGTGAGGTTTATTTGGATTCCACTATTTTTTTTCTGAAAAACTCAACCATGGAACAAGTCAATTCCATAAAGAGACAGATAAAATATTGATCATTTGCCCGGTAGAAAGCAGATGATGCTGGTTAGTTTGTGAGAGCCAGCCACTGATAGGCTGCTATGTAACATGTATAAGAAGACAGCTAAGGCAGAGTGATTCTTATAGAGATGCAGTAGGATTGATGTACTGGGAGATATTATGAAAATGCCAAATCATAATGCAAGGCTGGACCTAACAGTGTATTTTATTTAAGACATTTGGACAAACTATATACATACATCTTTATCCACTAAAGACGTCCAAGTCTGTCTCAAAACAACACTCACATGCCCATAAGTACATTGAAACAGTTTTTGCTTGCTGTAATTATTCCTCCTTTTTATACTGTCAATAAAAAAACTCCTTCCTAACATGCTTCCAATGGAGAAGATGGGCAATAAAATCCACAGTTTGAAGTTAATATGAGGCTTAGTAGACTGAAAAGAAATCTCTGAAAGGGTTTCTCTTAAGAACAGGGATCGAGTAATTGTGAGCAGGCAGGAAAAACTGAATATTTGTATAGAACCATGAAATGAAGAAGCTACCTTGAATGACGGAGAGAGATAATTCTTGAGAAACCAGAACTTGACAGGAGTTTTGGTATGTCGAAGGACGGACAACATCATTATTCTGAAATAGGGACAGAAAGAGTAAAGGGTGAGTCACAGGGTCAGGGTTATGATGTAATGTTTAGAGGCTGGAGAATAAGTATGTATGTTTATCTGTTAACGGAAA
Organism: Thunnus maccoyii; assembly: GCF_910596095.1. Lineage (NCBI taxonomy): Eukaryota > Metazoa > Chordata > Actinopteri > Scombriformes > Scombridae > Thunnus > Thunnus maccoyii. Next base: position 19,319,814 of record NC_056543.1, on the reverse strand, counting down.
GTGATTTACCTCAGAAAGCGCTCATATAGATGACCTGAGGCCACAGAAAATATGTTCAGAACATCCTCTTTCTTCTTCTCTCCATCATCCTTCTTGGAGCCTCCACCTGTGATGCTGTGATTGAAATGATAACACAGATTAATGCATGTTTTTCATGCGGTGACTGTAAATCACGACTAAGCCTTTCAAACTTTCCAACAAACCATGCAATATTGTGCAGCAAACTGGGGCGTTGTTTTAAATGTAATAAAGGCAATGACAATGTTCTGAAAAGCCACAATTTGGACATGATTCTAACAGCAGTTCTGCTCGCTTGCTGGCACTCCTGTACAGAGCTGTGATAATCAACTCATTAGATCAGACACAGTGAAGGCAGCTTTAACACTGAAACAGATTATTAATGCAACAGATTATTAATGAAACGCACTGCAGTATGCTTTCAGTCCCACATAGCTAATAGGACTCATTTGCATCAAAAGATTTAACAGCTCTCCACAGGTACCCTGCTAAGTTTGCACTGAGAGAACATGACATGGGATTTAAATTTCTGCTAACAGTGGGGATGAAATGAATCAATTAAAGTGATAAAAATAGCACAGAACATGAGCGCACGGAGCACTGTTGAGCTGGTCAAAACAGATGAGAGGCAGACGACGCAAAATGTTGCCAGTTGTGGAGACTCTCCTCTTACTGTGGTGCACGCAGAGCCACTTAAACACCAAACTAGCAAGCAAAAAAAAAAAAAAGACTCGCTGTGCCTTAGAGGGAAAAAAAGCTGCACTTTACACAAAAATAGTGCTCATCAGGTTAGCCCATTATCTCAGTTAAATTAAGTATTACTAACTATTTGACTTATGTTTTGAAAATGTAGGTTAACAACTAGTTGACTAAAATGTTTTTTAAAGTTGAAATATCAATGCAGATGACAGAAAAAGCCAAAGGACACTCTCAACACTTGTGAACGCTTCGACAAACCCTAACCGTTGTTAAAGAGCAGTGGCTCATGATGCAAGGCACATTTAGCAGACAGAAATCAGGATTTGTGCTGGAGGGTAGATGTGTCTGCAGTCAAACTGTGTGTCCTTGTCTGTAACAGACTGCTGATGAGGGAAGGAGTGTCTCTCCCACACTCAATCACAACCACAGCCTCGGCCCCGAGGCTCCAGGAAGACACCAGTGAGTGAAAGGGAGGTGTGAAGGGAGGGGAGGGAGCATGCTGTTTGTCTCTTCATGCCCTCTAAAACTAACTCTCAGATACACATACAAGTACAGTATACAAGAGTCTGACTCAGTCGTATCCATATAACAGAAACTCAATGCCGGGCCAGGACGCTGCATGACTTTTTTTTTTTTTTTTTTTTTAAAACATGTCATAGTCTGTCCTCTTGAAAACCTTCACTGCATTTCTCTTCTTGCACTCCACCGAATCTTTTTCTGAAATCCAAGTGTTGCTCTCTCTAGATGGCTAGCAGATGGCTTCTGGGGGAGTCACCACACATCTGTGGGGTGCTGGGGATACTGACTGTCTGCCATGACTAAGCCAGCCATTATGAAGGGCCTCCAGCACTACAGTGGGGCCCCCCAGATAAGCAGCTTTAGCGGGTCAGGTGAGAGCCCGTTTGGCTGACTCACTCGAGATAAACTGGACCTCTGGAAGGATCCACAGAGCTCTGGTTAAATCCTGAGCGGTGGACAGCACTAATCGGACAAAACTCTAGTTGTGTTGCAAGTCGTTGGGAAGCAGAAATAACCTAGAATTTTTTAAAATTCAGCACTTGGACAAGAAAGATGTGCATGTATTTTGTACACTTAGCATAAAATGTTGTGCTAATCTATCAAGTAGACGTTCACTCTAACCTTATCCCAGATCTCAGGCAGTAAACACATAACATATACATGGTACAGAGACTCAAGGGTGTTGAAGAAAAACCTGAAATCTGGATCCAACTGGGGAAAATATTAATGGCCAATGTAACTATTTCCTAAAGGTCCTGGGACCACTTGCAGTGAAGAGGATTTTACAGCACCCTCCACTTCAAATCTGAATAACTCCCTCAGGTAATACAGCCTCTGATGCTCTCTCACACCCTGTGGTGTCCTGATGTTAAGACTTTTAAGAGCAGCATTAAGGACATTAAACCCTCAAAGGAGAGAACAGAAAAGACGTATATTTTCATTCAGGCTCATTATTGCTCTATAGAGATAAAGCTTCCTGTAAAGATGGGACAATTTGTAACATATCTGTCACTTAAGACTTTGCAGATGTTTGCTGATGCATGAATCTGCCTCTAATTCTTTAGAGGTGTTGGATCAATAAACGGCCTTCAGTCCCGCCTTTTACAATAAATCCCTCAAAGCACTCTGAGTTTACAAATGAAGTAATGGGTATAAAGACTTAAAATTTTATGTGAGACAACTAGTCAAGGTCTACACAGTCAGTGCCTTTGCTGAAATAATCAGAATCTTTGATTTTCGTGAAATGTGTGCTATTATGTGTGCAGTTGTTTCAAATGTTTGTGAGGTCTGTGTAAAGCTTTCTGTTCTATCAATGAGAAAACAGATATTTTTTTTGTGAGGCCTTAACTGCCAAACAAGCAAATGTTTCTTTCAACATTTTGTATCATCCGTTACTCAAACTTGTTGAACCGTTTTGGTGGTTTTCAATAGTGTTTTCTTTTTGTCCGTCTTTTAATTAGTCACCCTTTCTAACCAGCTGCCTGCACTGGATGAGGAAGGGGACTGAGTGGGATGTTATGGTAAGACTCTTCAAAACACCTTTATTTACTTATTTATTTTATTGGACCAGTTGGACATAGAATATTTAAGGCCTTTTTGCTCAACATGATGAGTGGCTTCTAAGTGTTTTATCTCCCAAGAAATGTTTTAAGATTTATGTGGCCTTGTTTTGAAAAGAGGGTATGCTGGAATCATGCCAAAAGGAAGTACTCTCCTCTCCAAATGTGGCCATATTTAAGCTGATATTAGATTCATTCATCACAGGCAGTAATGGGTCAATTATGTCTCTTAAAACAATCTTATGTAACCTTTTGTTCCAAGTATTTTTATTAATTAAATGTCATTCAACGGGAAATAATCTTCAATTATAAATCCATTCATCATTACGTCTAGATCATTTAAGCAGCAGGCTAATCAGGTTAGCCCAAATCTCCTTCTCCCCAACTACATCTCCCAACTCCTCAAGAAAAGACATTCCCTGGCCGGGAGGGATTTGTTATGCCTTCAGTGTGTTCTCAGTCTGCCCTGGGGCCTCCTTCTAGTTGGACAAGCCTAGAATACCTCTACAGGAAGTATCCAGGAAGCATCCTAATCAGACACCCCCTATTCACCTGAGTTAGCCCCTTTCACCATGAAGGAGCAGTCTGTGTACTCCAAGCTCCTCCACCCGTCCCTGTGAATTCTTGATCTATTGCTGAGAATACAGACACAGCTTTTACCAAAGATGCTAAGACCCCCACCATCAACTGCCACCTGATTTGCAGCACACCAGACCCCTACATCTAACCTTGCGGTTGGTGATAAGTCCAAGAGCACAGTTCTTGAGTTTTATACATCAATGTTACACTTTTAACAGTAGTGGCTGTATGTACATAAGTGTGTATAGCACTGTATGTTTGTGTGCATAGTTTATGCACATAACATATGCATAGACACATAGAGTACATTTATACAGGATTTATGTATGAGAGGTGTTTGCACTACCAGTGGTGTTGTTGATATTCTAAGAATATGAATAAATAAATATATAAATGAAAATGTGAACATGTAAATATCACATTTAACACAGCTTTACAGTATTACAATATCCTGTACAAAATGTAAAAAAAATCATTACCAAATGTAGGAAATTATAAGAGCAACTGAAAGCAACTAATAAACACTGCATGCTAATGAGTTATGACAAATAAGTTTAAAGTGTTAAATGGGTTGCAGCAACACTGCCTACCTTTTCTCAAAAGTGCTCCAAACACTTCACACAGCAAGCATTAAGTGAGGAGACAGGATCACACAGTTAAGAAGTGTTGGGGGGGGGGAACACACAAATGCACACACACACATACCTACAGAAGCACATATTTTTTGCAAGACTAGATCTTACAGCATAATATTGCAGTCTGTATCCAGGGGAGGAATAAGATCTCCTGAAACCACAATGTATAATTGACAACAGAAGGCACATCAGCACACCCACCAATCAATTAACTCACAGTTGTTACTGTCAGTCAGCTGGGGGATGGTATAAAACCAACTAAAAATTTTAGGTGTATGTAAGAATAGATTACTCACCTTGCTATGGAGTCCCACAAGCCTTTGCTTTCACTAGTTTCGCTTAAAAGATCTTCGTTGATCTTCTCTGCCTTTTTCTGCACCTATAATGAGAAAGTAGACACAAACAATATTTTTTATCATGGACTATGTAAAATCCCTCCAAAATCCTTAATTTTTGACTTGTGAATGCTGTTCACATCATAGGAAAACTACTATATAGCATTTTACTGTAGGTTGAACAATGTCCAGTGCTGTAAAGAATTCTAACGCACTGTCCACACGTATAAACATACTCACCCTGACTTTGATGATCTTACTGTGAAAGCTGTTAAGCACAACTACGACATCACCAGCATCTGCAGGGGAATCGGTTCCATCATGCCTGAAAAAGTGAATAAAGAGTGAGAATGTAATTACGATCACTGAGAGTGAAAATCAATGATTATTAAACCTGGACGATGGATCTGCTGCTAGTTAGTCTTCAGGTAAAGGTAAAAATAATCAACAGTCAAAATGAAATGACATCTTCCCTTTGACACAAAAACCTAAAAAAAACAGTTTTATAAATACATTTTGTTCTTCAATGAAGTAAAAGAAATAAACAAGCAATAAATACTGGAAACATGCAGGCCTGTTTTCACTAAGCCTAAAAAATGCTGCCCCCCAAATAAATAATGTGGAACAAAACTGACCCATGGTTGAACCTAAGTGCTGATTTATAATTTATGTGATACAGCTGACCAATTATTTCAGCTACAGTCAAGCTGATCACAACAGTCTAATCATTTTATTGCTGCAAGTAGCTACAGTATATTATCACTTGCTAAGTATATACAATACAAAAGTACTTATAGAACTACTCAACCAGTGTCTTAGATTTATGTTTTAACAGTGTGCTTGAGTCTATTTAAAACTGAAATAAAAAAGTGAAATTATTTTTTTGTGTGTCAATGACTGAAGTTGGTTCATGTGTTTTAGCAGCAACAACATAAGAAAAAAATATATATACGACGTAGTCTGCTTTTATGAAGGAGACAACAGCAGCTAATGGACGGATCACTGACAGACGTTTGCACACTTAAAAGTGGATACTGGGACAGCTGCCAGGGTCACACTCTTGACCATATTCATTACCCTAAGAATCACCTTACCATTATTTCATCCGTCACTACTTCCCAGCCATGCTGTATATACTGGTAGATTTAATGAGAAAGTCTGTGCAATATTGATTGCGTAACACTGGCCTTTCACTGTAATTGTTTTAGGACTGATTTGCCCGGTGGAGAATGTGTTTTGGCAGACAGGATCTGCAGGGTCTGGTGGTGAAACACCAGAGTGCAAAACTTTAGGCAGATATGAGCAATAGGCTATGATGCACAGCAAACCATTACGACCCCATTGCTTACTAAAGGCAAAAAACTAACCTTATCACTATGATAAATGCCCCCTCCTTATTGGGCACAAAGTACATTTTCCCCCTATACTCAAGTGCGGCTTGTGTTTTGCCCCCTCTGCTGTCACAGGTGCAACTCAGCCTTTAGGGTTTGTGTTAGAAAGCACCAGAGATCAATCTCTATCCCTGCTCTGAGGAGAGGAGAGCTGGCCATCTCATTCATCGCTGTCAGGGCGAGGCGCAGCGGCAGTACAGGGTGCAGCAGGAAAACGCAGGCTTTGGGACCGGAGTTGCACAGACACTCCCACTAGACTCTGATCGGCCACCTAACCAGAGCAGAGTGCCGCTAACCACAAGAATAATGACACTGCCAAGGTGAAAAATGACATCACCTCTTATCTTCACCTGGAGGATTGGGGAATAAATCTTGGGTTGTCTGATATGATTCCAGAGGAACCGAGGGCTGTATGTGTCCTAAATCTTATGTGAGGATGGCCAGAGAGGAAAGTATCTGTGATTGTAGGGACATCTAGAATGGTGCACTACGGCTGCTTGTGAAGACTCACATACATGAGTGGGATTTAAACCATTATCGCCTTGACAGTGAGGGATTACGGTTCTTTGTTATGTTACAAAGAAATGACAAGATGTGCATGAGATCCTTTGAAAAATAAGAATTCTTAAGATGAAAGTACAAGAGTACATTTTAAATGTCTAATTAAAGTGAAAGAACAGGCTACAAGCCACAGAATTTTGTAGAAAATGTATCAAACCAACCAAAGCACAATACCGTTTCTATTTGTCCGGGGAAATTAGACAACGCCAACGCACTCTGTCTAGTATATGCAGCCTTTGACACCTACGCTGTCCTAACTAAACACATTCTGCTGCTGATATACTGCAGTCTGATGCGGATGGCATGGCAGGTGACCAGCTGAATCATACCTCCACTCTGTCTTCTCTTTAATAGCACCCCTTTCCTCCTACCTGTCTCTCTCCCCTCTGTGCAGAGCACAACTCCCTGCACTCATCAAAACCTTGAGCTGCTACAGTGTCAGCAGCTCTCCATGTTACCATAGTGATGGGTTTCATAGCTACCGGTATGAAATGGAGAGGTAGCTGAAAACAACCTTGATGCTGAGCTACTGATGAAGCCGACTAATTAGCATTACCTAACTTTAAAAAAATGTTATTAATTAATATCTGTAAGGGATAAGATGGGAAAGACTTCAAATGGCGAAAACAGTCTGTAGATAATGATGAATACTCACGTGAGGATCTGATAGATATCCTCTGATCTTCCTTTACGTAATCTCAGGGTCCAGGCACCGGGATTGGCTTTCAGCTGGAAATATCCCTGTTGTGGTTAACACAACACAAGTCTGAGTTATGTACTGTAAGAATACAATTCACTCTCATTTCCTCAATCCTGACACCAAACAGTTTCTGTTCCAAACTTAAAACTGTGGTCATTGACCGTAATATCCTATTCATAACAAGAAAACTGTCTTGGTAACTCTAGTATGGAGTTGAGAGAGCTGCTGACCAGGTTAGCCATGACAATAGTGTCATACATGAGCGGGTCCTGACTCATGCCGAGGGTAAACTGCAGTCCACGGGGAGGCTGGCCGGTTGACAGGTCAAAGCAGTGGCCCTCCAACAAGAGGTGCTCCAGCTCATACTCAGCTGCCACAACTCCGCTCACCTGGAGTGAAATCATAAATTACAGAGCACAAAAACAATAAAGGTATGATTAATAAAAAGCACCTCCGTCCTACTTAAGGGGTGAGGATAATAAGATAATAAGATTAGGAAATAATGACTAAGGAGCAGGATACCTCCTGCAGGTGGATGTTATCTAAGTCATGTGGGCTGCGCACAGCCTGCACCATCCAGCTCTCTGGTGTGATCATATTAAGGGTGAGAAGTGGAGATTCAGGGAGCTCCATGAAGCGAGCAACTGGTCCTGGAGACACTGTGTCGTTGGCCAAGAAAGTCACGTCTGACTCCAAGACAAAGCGGTAAAAGCTGCAAAGACAGGCAAACAGAGATGATCAAAATTTAAGTGCTTGTCATCAACATCAAATCAACATAAAATTTAACAGTGGTTGAAAATTGAAAGCCTTAAAATGGTGGATATTGTGCAAGACTTTTGCCACCAGACTGAGACTACAACAGTCCTATCCAACAACTGCATTCCTCTCTTCGACAAGCACCAAAATGATGACATGTTATGCAGCAGTCTCCTTTCTAGGACAGGAGAGATGGGCTCTGTTGTGACAGCTGGGTATATACAATCTCTTCAAAGTGAGGAATCTAATATTATTACTGCCTGTGTTCCTGCTCAACCAATACCAGAAATATGTGCAGTCTGCACTCAAGAAATATTCCTTTTCTCCATTATTACTCATAGCTGTCACAGGTGCTAGCTCCAGGCTAATCTTTATGCTAATTGCTTTTCTTCAGTACGCCCTCTGACATCAAGGAGTCATATTGAGCGTAGATAATGTGAGATGAGAAACATTACCGATGCTAATTCTTTTTATTTAGAATGCCTTCTTACCCTCAAATGTGTGTTGTCACTTTTTTTTTTCAAAGGGGGATTTCTCAAAAGTTAATTCCCGCTGCAGCATCCATGTGCTACCACAGCACAAGGAAGTGGTGAGGGAAAGGTTGTAGTTATGGAGGCAAAACCCAGCACACCAGAGGAAACACACTGTATTCATTCGATTGGTTGCAATTTGTGAGATGACCAATTCTCCATAAGAAGAAAAGTGAAAGAAAGACGATGAGCGACCCTGTGGTCTCTGTTGTGGTCTTACCACTATGGGAAGTATAGCAGTGAATAAAATGAACCCACTGATGCAGAACAAGATTCATATGTACCCGATGACAGCAGTATCTTCAGGGGCGTGTATAGGATTACCAAGCTTATGGCTCTACAAGCAACATGAAGCAAGAATGTTGTAACTTTGTTACAAAACTAATCTACAAATCTAAACTAAACGTCATCACTTCATGGATGACATAAGTTTGTTTTTTTCATTTAAAAAGGTTTTTATAGTTTCATAGGACTATTGATTAACAACAATTACTGAACAAATATTATCTGTTTTTTAAAAGCCTGTACTCCGCACAGGAACACACATTTTTAGTGGTTGAACGTGAGAAAAGTGCTTTAAGAAAGCAGCCAGCGATGCAAAGCCTTTCCTTTACAAAGGCTGGTGACATGAAATGTTTCTGCATTGTGATTTTTTGCACCACTGGATCATTTCTGTAGCAGCTTGATTGCAGACATCCAGCTTATTTATCTCTCATGTGAAGATATCATGTAGCCATTTGTGTCAGTTACAGGCAATCGTCACTCAGGGGGACAGAAAGTATGATGGGGGTGGCTTGTAAGTGAATTGTGGGGGAAGAGCTGTTTCTGTCAGCTCGATTCTGACTGGTCTCGTAAAGAGAGACCTCTAAAAGGTCATACTGTAAATTGTCTCCCCAAAGGGAGGGTAAATTTCTTGGAACATTTCTGCTATTTGGTACCGGAAAAAAAAGCAACATTTGAGCTATTCCAATAGATTACCACAACAAGACCTAACCCATTATGGAACAAGTAAAAAAGCAAACCACCCAAATTACATAATGACTCACATTCATCGTGGTCTGAAAATTAATGGACAATTTCAACCTATTATTTTTTTTTTCTGTTTGTTACTGCATGTCTTGAACCGCAGCAGTGCAAGCTGTAAGCAATTTGTTCAGAGATTCGAGAGGAGGCCCAGAGCAATAAGGCGGTGTTATTACGCAGATTGCATCTGTGCAGTATAATCTTACAAAGGGAAGGAGCGAGGCAGAGATGCTCAACCTACAATGGTCAGAGGATACACAAAAAAGCCAAACAGGAAAATTTAATTACTGTTGGAGCTAGAGCTTACCTCTTGAGGGGCATCTCAGATAACTTGGCCCTGCAATTCATAAACACCCGCAGTCTCACATTGACCACTTGACTGAGCACCTGCAGGAGTCACAGAAGAAAAGACCCAGTTAGAAATCAGGAGTAAGGTAGCGCCAGCCCAGCAGGGAGGCCACTAGCACAAGACACACATGTGAATGTTCCACTGCCCACTGATCTCATTGTACTGAATTTGACAAGGTTCTCAAATATAAAAGCACAGACATTATTCATGACATAACAGTGGTCAAGAAAACAATGAGCCAGTGGTCATGGGTGCAGTGAGCTGCCTTCATCACAACCAGCTGTGATGTTGATATGCTGGCATCATAATTTCTTCTGCATACTGCAGTACATCACTGAAAACCCACTGCAAACAACAGCTTCTGATCAGGTGGCTGTTTCACTGGCTGTCTGAAAAGGAATGGTGAGTCATAATTTCATATTCACCCAAGTCATCAGCACAACAAGCCTCCAGCAAGATGCAGCAGACAGCTGGTGGGCCTCAGTGAAACTAAGCCCACTAAAGAAAATGTATCTAAATGACTTTATCTGGCCAAATGAGCATACTTGTTTTGGCTCACAAAGAAAGCATAAGCCATACTTAAACAACAAAATAGAGACCTTTGCTTTTTTTTTTTTTTCGGATCAATTTTACTGACTCTACAAATGATTTTCAGGAAAGGAATGTACAGTATCTTCCAGAATAAACAATGTGCATAAAAAAGATTTTATCATGAAACACTGGATCATATCATCAATATGAGGATGGAAAAAACAACATTTCTATCTGAACTTTGGGACCTTGCAAAGCTTTGTGTTGTGTTTCTGTACCCTTCCTTTCAATAAAAGTGATTTTAGTGTGTCCTTGCTGTATTAGGAATCAATGGAGAAGAGAGGAGAGGAATACGAGAGAAGAATACAACTTACAATCAGCAGAGGGGACAACTTCTGCGCCTCCCTAGTGAGGGGATCAACGATGGCCACCACATCATAGAACACTTCGTTCTCACGCGGGGAGAGATGGAGTATACTGAAGAGGAGAACAGCACACCAAAGCGGATTCAGCAACACAAGGTTATACAACCCTTATTCAGCAGAACTGCAAATCAAAAGATTCGCCTTTCTGCACTGCTTGAAATGATGGTGTAGCAATTTTCAGATCCATTATAACAAAAGGAGAGCGACCGCTTCCCTGTGAGACTGCAGAGGCAACACTAGGACAGTAAACAGAGAAAAACCGTTTCCCACCTGTGGTTATCTTTGATAAAATGGACATCCCTCCTGACCTCTCCTTTGGGGGCTGCAGTTAGGAGGGCATCAACTTTCATGACTAAGTCACTGGCGCTGAGGACGGAAAACAGGTGTAGCAGGGTCAGTCCATCATTTATTAATGATAGGTGTTAAGGGACATGTCAAAATGTGCTCATATAATGTGATCTCAAACTGTTAACAAGGTAGCCTCATAAATCAGTGAAGGTTACCTTCAAGATGAGAAAATTATATTTTCTTCTCTACAGAGAAGATGTTTTGATGTAGCACACACGTTGGAAGAGTTTTTAATTACAAAAAGAACAAATAAATTCTTTTAGACAAATTCAAGACTAAAGCGACACATAAAGGAAGGAGTTCATGGATTAAATGTCTATCACAGGCAGTTACAGAGCAAAGAAAGAGACATTAAGTGTCAAATAACGAGGCCAAGAAAAATTACACCAACATACTGCTTTGGCTTCATCCCCATCTGTTTAACTTTGGCTTTGACTTTCTCTGCAGAACTGCTCAGTGTAATCTTCTCCAGCAAGTGGAAATCCTCCAGAGTGAATTCTTCCTGCTCCTCAAACGGACCAAGGATCTAACATGAAGAAAATAATGCAGTCAGAACACAACTTGTCCAATTCTTATCTCAGCATGTATTATTTACCACTTGCCAAGGGGGTGTTAAATATAATGTGATCGTAACACAGTGTTTTATCCACTTTAAGTCATGGCATTCAGTGATGCTGCCTGTGTTTTCCTCTTTTCTATTTTGGGAGTAGAGCCCTGCCACTGCAGCAGAGGAATGTAAAATGATATTAATTGTTACTGCCATCTCAGAGGCTGGCCTCTTCATCCGTGACTGTCAGCATCGCTGCTGCTGAGACATCAGTCATCAGCTCTGTACACACGCCGCTCACACACAGACACTCAAACAAATACACACGCAGAGTGCAGTTTATGCCACCTGTGACCTTTGAGAAACAGACGTCATGCTGATTTGACAGCACTAAGGAAGCACTCTGAAAACACTAGAAGAAAAATACTCCAAAGAGGATCCTACTCCACTGTTCTGAACAACAGCAGCAACATTTAACCAATGCTTTACCTTTCTGACAACATAATGTTGTTTATCACAGTTTTTTTATGCAGAAATATAGGGATCATTTTGAAGACACCGTTAATGAGGATGCTGACTGAACTGTGTTGGAGCTGGACGCCACTTACCCGACCGTTGCTGATCACTGCCCGCTGTCCAGGACTCAGTTTCAGCACATCTTGACAGAAGAGCCGATGAGAGTGGATGAAATCCACTTCCATTGTGTTGAACTTTTTTTCAAAGGCATCTTTGTCCATGCCCTAAAGCAGAATAACAAAAGTTTGTTTGTTTGATTGAACTGTTGACTTGTTATTTCTGAGAAAACTGTGATGTACTGTACAATCCAATGGACCAGCTCAAGGACCTTTTTCACTTTCCAGCTTGTCCAAAACAAAATCTGAGTGATGCATTGACTTGAGGAATGATGTATGTGAGGCAGGAATTACTTGGTTATTCGCAATATCATTGATGCATTGCATCGGCATAATCACTGCAGTTTTTGAACATAAAATATTTCAGCCAGAGGACCAAGCTGTCAAGAAATACACATGTGTGAATATGAGATTAATCAATTTGTAATTAATATAACAAACTCCTAATTAAACCTCAGCCATTTTTGTCTATAACAAATTAGGTATGGGAGAGTGGAGGGTTTGTGGAATCAGGTTATTAGTTTCTCCAACATTCTCTCCTCAGGAGAACAGGTGAAATACCAATAATGTCAGCACAATCCAGTCAGCAAGTCTGTCTAGCAGCCAATAATAAACTCATATCCCTTGACTCTGGGTCTCAATTCACACAGCCACCTCCTACCCATCTTTCCGTTGTTATTTCCAGCCCATTCTCTCTCCATTGTTTAAGGTACGTATAACTGAAGGACAGTTTGTTTTTGTTGGTCCCAAATGAAACCTGTGCTGTATGACTTCTTCCTAATGGGAGAGATGGGAGCTCTCCTGTAGTCTGATTTGTTGATTAGTGTCTGAGAGTTTATTTTGGTATGTGCAATGCTGTGTGGGTGGATGCTGCACACTACAGCATGGAGAACAGCATGTAGACTGTTTAAAGTAGCAGAGTGATGGTCAGGCTTGGCTGAACACATGTGGCTCACACAGGCATGAACGGTGAACAGGAGCTCAGTTATTCATCCGGTCCTGGAGGCCAGGTGTCCACCAGCATTTTATAGTTAAAGATTCAGCGTGTGGAGCCCGCCATGTGCTGGCCCCTGTGACAGATCAAGTGGAACTGACAGTGAGTAGGCTGCTTGCCTCGGCATCCACAGGCTGTGGAGCATCATGTGTGCTCTAAATGTATTCTGTTAGCTGATGTTCAGGAGAGGAATGAGAAGATGGGCTCATCAATCACTATTTTCCCCCACTGTGCACTTAAATCAAGGAAGCAGTGGCAGACAAATCTCTGCAAGTGGTTATATCCAATCTTTGTTTTCTTAGTTTTTGCCGTTATCCTCTTCAATTCTGCCTATAAATGTTATCAGTTATATCAGTGTAGAGTAACATTCCTCCCAGTTCACAGAGATATATTTTGCAGAGATACATATTTCACTGATACAATCCCAAGGGGCCAACCAACGATTCAATAATCAACCCAAAAAAACAACTTACTTACAACATAGTACACTGTGGGCCTGTGTATCTTGTAGGGTTGGACGAAGGTTATCTAGTATGCTCTACTATGAGACGATATAATGTATCAGTTGTTAACTTTTATGTGCAAATGGTTTATCAATTGAATTTTCAGAAAATGAACCATACTACCATTTATATTTCGCAATATAAAATAATATTTACCATGACAGAGGATTTTATCCATATCACCCACTAGTGATATGCCATATGATAATACTGGTGTTGTGTATTCCCCCTGCAAATAGCGTTTTCCTCCTAAGTTATGGTTATGCGTAGCAGAGGTTACCGGTTAAGTTTAAGGTAAGTTTGGTTTCAGGTTGAGGTAAGGGCAAACACATCGACAGATACACAGTCTTTGATACAACACCTATAAAAATTGACATTGCTGTAATTCAGAGCAGCACGTTGCAATGCTGTGAAATAATAAATCATTCTCAGGATAACAGTGCAGTTTGCAAGTCAGTCGCAGTCAGGTGGGAATGTGTGAGGAAACGGTCACCACACAAGCAGAGAAGAGCCGACGGCGCTGCCAGTCAAACAGCAGTTAGTTTGTTAATCATCAGCTGGACACATTTTACCCAATACAATCTGCACTGAGTTGATGTTAGTTAAATTCTAGTACAGATCAGCTGGACTCAGCTGACTACCATCAGTACAGCAGGTTTACATCCGTGACTCTGATCAGACAGTTATTTTAAAATCAGAGCCGTAGCTTCGTCTCTGCTCGCTCTTCCAAAAAATACCCTGCAATATCGTGATATTATTTTAAGGCCATATTTTCCACCCTTAATATCTATAAATAACTATGACGGCATCTCACTGGTCAATTGATACATTTTGTGTCTATAAACTAACTAAGCTAAACTATACTTGTTCCTATGCTTCCTTATTTACTTTGCTGGCTGTGGGTCTTCTGCCGTATTCCTGTCATGTCAGAAGAAACAGAAAGAGGGGATTTCACCACCTCAGCTCAAAGGCATTCATGTGTTTAACATAGTACATAATACATATTAATTGTTTAATCAGCCTAAACTGCTGGCATCAAAATAAATATTTGTTACTGCTTGCAATGACACACTTCAATGATTTGTGGCGTCTAATTCGCACATACTTGTAGTGATGAGCATGTAAACTGTTCTCTTCTATCAGTCAGGAGCCAATTTACAAATACAAGAAACCAAATATACTTGCTAATTAGGTCAAAAAAAATGAAAATGACAATGTGAGTGTAACAATGATGACAGACCATCTTCATCATCATCAAAATCACTGTATGTCACTTAAATTTAGGGCTGCATATTGTTGACATTTTTTGATACTAGTGTCAACACAATACCTGAATTTTGATACCAAAATTATACTTTTTTATAACAACAAAACCCCTTCTTTATTTAACAAAAGAAGCTTAAGTTCTTAAATGTTAAATGTTGTCTAAACCCAAACAGCCTTAGAAGAACTTTGCCTTAATGACACAGTCAACAACTGGCAAAAACAGGGACTATCTGACTTTGAAAAAAGGATTAGATTTTGAATCCGACCAGCCTTTGGTACTGTTTTTGATACTCTGTGCCATGGACACATTTCAGCTGGTACAAAAAAAGCACTCGGGTTTAATATCTAGTCTTACTTAAACTTAATGTAGCCTTTAGGGAAAAGCACATCAGTGCAGTTTTTTAAGTTTTACAGTAATCACTAAACACGACTTCATCTAGTCTCATATCACAATATCAACAGTAGTTTAACATATTGAGGACACACAGCTCTACTTTGATGTAATTGCAAAAACAGAAAATCTAAAAGGCTTCCATTTGCTTGATATGTGAAAGAAATGCAAATGAAATGTTTGGAACCTGATTATCTCTGAACTGCCAACAAACAGACTTGCATTCCCTAATCCCTCCTTTACCTGCATCAGTAAGTCCTTCATCTTGGTCCCCTGTTGGAGGAGCTGGCTGCTCTGCTCTTTCAGGAGTTTTTGCACAAACTCTGCTGCAGCCTTATTCTTCTGGGTGAGGAGAGAGGCCCAGATAGCCCTGTACAGCACAGTGTTATCTTCGCTGGGCTTTCCACTGGGGTTATCTATCACCCCCACACGCACTCCAGGGCTGGCCTTCTGCTTGCACACACACACACACACACACACACACACACACAAAAAACACAGCAGTGATATAATTTACACAAATATCACACATTCTCATATATCCACAGACCGCAGGTGTCATTGAGGAAGCATGCTGGGAGGAGAGAGCGTTGATTGCTTAAGTGTAACAGCAAAGGTTTCTTCTATTCTGCCTATTCTACCAGTGAGGAAAATGTTTTCCTGACAAATAGAAAACACCTGGTCGCTGTATTACACCTAATTTATCTGTAGTGTATCATCAGAGAGTATTTCATTTTAGTGACATCTGCATCAATGATTCTTGTGAGAGCAGAGAGCAGATTCATTTTCAGAGTTTTTTTGTTTGTCTGTTTGTTTTTGGTCTTACGGGCCTGCTCTGAAACTTCGTATTCAAACCATCTCAATGTGTTTCATCTCTTCTACTGGTGTGTGAGGTAGATTCATTTTCACAGGCAGGCCAATGAAAAAACGTTGAAGTTAGTATTCCTTCTATGAGTCACCACGCGATCATATTAAGCTAGTGAAATACTGTCTATATCAAAAAATGTTGTCATTAATGTCTATATGCTTGATTAATCTGACTACAATAAGATCAATAGTTATGTTTCTAACACATAATAAACAACAGTACACATACTATTCAAACATAACATACACACAAAACTGAGTACACCCCTATAATATCAATATCACTAAAATGTTAAAAACATTTTAAAAACAGACAGATAGACAAAATTGAAAATACAGGCTTCAAAGTGCAGCCTCAATGCAACAAAGCTGAGTCCACCTGTGACCACTGAAATAAAGTCAGTATACCTGTGTCTTCCAATTAAGACTGATTGCCTGAACAAGGTTATAAAAGAACCTGTGAACACCACAACTTTCTCAGTTTTGGCCTGAGTTGTGTGTAATGCAACATGGCGCCACATGGTAAGGAACTGCCTGAACAAATAAGAAACCCGATTGTGAGACTTCATAAAGATGGGAGAGGGTACAAGATCATCAGTAGGCTACTGAACAGAAGTCAAAACACAGTTGCAGCAGTGGTAAGGAGGTACAGGAAGAACCATTGTATCAATAACAGTAGGCACGGTGGCTGTCCTCGAAAAATGACAATTCGATATTGACGCAACCTTGCATTGAAAAACAGACTGGCAAGTGCTTCTTATCGGCACAAGGATTATCTGTGGAAATTGGTGTTTCAGAGACTGCTCAGACAGTGTGAGAGACATTGCATGAAGTCAACCTCTACGGACGATGTCCAAGGAGAAAACCATTGCTCGCAATACAGCAAAAAACTGCCAGATTAAACTTTGCCAAAGACCATGAATAGAAGCCTGATGAATATTGGCGGCACATTCTTTGGTCAGATGAAACCAAAATAAATGTTTGGATCAGATGGGGTCCAGCATGTTTGGCGTGGACCTGGTCAGGACTACCACAGTGACTGCATAGTGCCAACCTTGAAACATGGAGGTGGGAGTGTGTTGATTTGGGGCTGCATGAGTGCAAAAGGTAAAGGTATGAAGGGGAGATGACATTTATAAATGGCACTATGAAAGGAAGTTTGAATGTAAAGATGACTTCTAGTCTCAAGAGGGTTGGCTGGAGAGGAATTTTCCAAAATAACAGTGATCCCAAACACACTGCAAAAATCACATAAGAGTTTTTAAAGGAAAAAGTGAAAACTATGACCTGGCCAAGTCCCCTGACTTGAATCCAATAGAACACCTTTGGAGTATTTTAAAGGGGAAGGTAGAGCAAAAGGCCCCTCCAGCAAAGAGCAGCTGAAAAGAATTATCTTTGAAGAATGGCAACATCTCTGCACAGATCCACAGATTATCCATGCCCAGGAGGATCAAATCTGTCATCAAAAATAAAGGCAGGCATACAAAATATCAAAAAATAAAAGAATGGAGTCTCACTAATGAAGGGTGTTCTGACTTTTGTTGCAGTTCTTTCTTTCATTATAGTTTAATTAGTCACACACTCTGTTTTTCAAGTGAATTGTCTTAATTCATCTTGGGTATTGTCTAAAATCGAATACAATTGTATGAAATGGACAGAATTTGTAATTACATACAATAACATTTTAGTGATATTGACCAGGGGTGTACTCAGTTTTGTTATATACTGTGTATCAATTTGTAAGTTATGCTTTCCAAAGCATTGCTCATAGAAACTAAATGATGGAATGAAAGGATGGGGAGGAGGGAACAGGACAGAACAGATGATACTCACCATATGTTTTAGAGCACTGAGCAACAGTTTTCTTCCTGAGACTCTCTCGAAATCTCCTGCTATCCACATGGTCACAGCACTCATCCCATCCTCATCTAAGATAAAAGACACACAATCTCTTACTCAAAAATACAAACATATAACATGGCATTGCAGTTTAAGCAGCATGTTAAAATACATTCTGACCAGTGTGAGGAAGATGAGGTAGAGCTGATACAACTCAGGGAGCAGCTGGACCAACGGCACCCTAAGGCTGAGTGTCTATATAACATTTTTTTCTGAGCGCCTGCATCTTTTTTCAATCATTCTCAATGAAGACAGAGTGTATGTGGCTGCCTTGAGAAAAAGAGATGCACACAGCACCAGAGCACTTTTTTGTGAGGATTTTTTGTGTGAGTGCTTCTAGTTGAAAATCTCTGAACTTTTCAGAAAGGCGCTGGTGTCGTCACTGTCACTTCTTTTCAGGCAACCAATCATATATTAGATGAGGTAGCAGCACTGACAAAGGAACTGCTGGAGAAAGACGGAACTCCCCTCAGTCTACAGGAGAGACTGACTGCATGATCTTCTCTTCCCACAGACACCCCTCAGAGATAGACTGTCCCCACCCAAATCAACCCTGCACCTGCTCAGCCTCCACATGTTCCTGGGAGCTCACCCCATCTCATTCAGCCAGCTCCAGCCTCCAGCCTCAGCCCTGCAACCAACCCAGGGGTGTATTCCAGAAAGTGGGTTTAGTGGAAACTCTGAGTTTGTTAATCCTGAGATGAGGGAAACTCTGGGTTTTCAGTTCCAGAAAGAGAGGTAACTTAAACTCTTGGCCAGTTACCATGGTAACTAACTCTGTGAGCCTAACCTGCTCACTGGCAAGTTTTCTTCAGCAAACTCTGAGTGTCTCTCCATCTCCTCCCTCTTACAGAGCCACACTGTTTCATTTCCTCATTCATTCAGTCCGTATCAAGCATTTATGAAGTAGTGAAAGTTTACTGTCTGTCCAAATCAAAATCCTTGTTAGATATTAGTTTAGTTACACCAGGACTATCTAAAGTTACCGCTTTTATGTGCATCAGTCATTTCTTTGATCAGTGGTTTTTGCCCTCACATTCAATTTTTAAATAGTATGAATTCATCCTCAGCTCAGAATAAAACCCCTGCATGTCCTTCTGTTAGAACACTCTGAATCTGTGCTCACAAGACTGCTGTCAGGTTGTCAGAGCAGCTCCTGCACTGAAACATTAATTGCACATAAAGTGTAATCTCAGTTTAAATTAAAAAAAAATAGGTATGAAGCTTTAGACACGTAGGTAGGATCAATGAATAATTATCTCTATCACTCATGATGTGATTGGTTGCACTGATGGAGCATCATTCCTTTTATATTGGAGATTATATGTTGATATTTCTGAGTCAGCAGGATCGAGCAGCATCACCGAATGCTGTTGAGCCAAGATACAAATAGATGTCTAAAATTTTACAATCTACTGTATTATTACTGGATCAGATTGTTAGATTACAGTAATGTCTCTATGTCTTCTACCTATATATTTTTTTAAATCTTAAACTATATTTTTCATCTTCAGTTGCTGCCTCCTGTGTTTTGTCCCCCGTCAGATTAAACTGAACAAATATATTTAAAATGTAATGAAGCTACAGTCTGATACACAGCCAGATTCCACTTTATCATCATTAAGGAAATGTGAGTCTGCTAAATGATGAATTAATATACAATACTGAATAAGACTTTATTGTGTTAACTTATTAAAACTTTCTCCTGCTCTGACTCAGGCTCTTTTTTTTTAAAGATAAATGTGCACCGTCCGCAAACACATGCATTAATATCTCTACGTCCGCTGGATTAAAATGGAGGATCTGCCTTTTGTTTACCTGTTGCCATGGTGAATCGTTTCCTATCTGTGGATTAATCAACTTAGAGTTCAGGGTTAGACTCAGAGTCTGTTGAACCTGCTTTCTGGTATGGACCCCAGCACCAGTGGATTCAACTCCACACTCCACTGAGACTACACAGGCACACAGAAGCATAAGGGCTGAAATTATCCTACTCATGGACTCCAACGCGAAGTTGGTGGATGAACAGACATTCTTCCCCAAGACAGAGTAGAGAAAATCTGGTGCCCTCCCCGCAAGCTCTTGACCGTGGCTGAGCTGGGATCACCCAGTCATATTATAATTCACAGGCACTAACAACCTAAAGTCCCAACAGGAGAGATTGGCAGACTCACTCAGAAGATTGATTGAAAAAGCCTCCACTATATTCCCAACCAGCAGGATCATCATCTCCACCCTCCTACAAAGAAAAGACTTCCACCTCCACACCATACACAAGGTGAATGCCAGCCAGTCTTGGGCTTCAGGGACTGTGCCCTGAAGCCCAATGTGTTCCTGGCTTACCACCCGACACTAGACCTGGACTGTCTGTATGACCATATACACCTGTACTCATAAATCTAACCCCTGGGCCACACTGGATGCGTGAGCAGCGCGTGTGCGTTGCAGAACCTCTTGCTTTTTGTTTCAGCACCCATGTTAACAGGTTAGAGCGGCCACACTGCCCGCGTGAGACGCGCGTGTCACGTGAGGCTGCTGCGTCGCTTCATCTAGAGATTCGAGGTCTCGCCTATTTTCTCCACGTGACGCGCGCGGTTCTCAGTAGAAATGGACAGGGGAAACGAGAAAGATAGGGCTGCCAGTGCCAGACGCGCCGCAGCAGACACGCTTCCAGTGTGGACGCTGCAAGCGTGAGAGACGCAGCAGTTCAGCGACACACATGCTGCTCACGCATCCAGTGTGTCCCAGGCGTTAGACATAGTGAAGGAGAAGTCCCACTCATCAATGTCAACAATGTACCCACTGAAAGAGTTAATACTTATAAATATTTAGAGACAGAAACTGATGACCTGATGAAACCATGAAGGTCAAAAAACTGCAACAGCAAATGTTCATACGAGAACTGTACAGTCTTAATGCAACTGTCAAGGCTGTCGTTCAGAGCATCTCGTCCTTTGGTCTGATTTGTGTGTTTGGTAACATGCGCCAAGACCAAGACAGGTTGCAGCGTATGATCAAGATGCCGAGTAGAGTCATTGGGTGTGACCAGATGTCAGCTGCTCAGTTGTGTAAAGACCTCATTCTGAGTAAGGCTGAGCGCATCTTCAGTGACCCTGCTCACTCTATACACAGTGAGATCCAACTAAGTTATAGGGGCAAAGGGAGGATTCTGCAAAGGAAAATAAGAACAAACAGGTTTAGCAAGTCTTATGTTCCTTCAGCAATTACTGTTAAATGAGAGGGACAGTACAAAACATAGGATTTGGTGGTATTTTGGCCAGAGCTATGTGCAATGGTAATCCCTGTGCAACACTTGTATGGTGCAATATATTTTATTATTATTTTATTTTATTTTATTTTATCTTACTAGTTGGCTCTAATACTGATGTAGAGTTAGTTTCGCACAGCCCATGTAGCCCACTGTATATGAAGTATTTATCTGTCTCTACATTAGTATGTGTGTCAGTGTATGCTAGAGCAAGGGTGCTTTGAAATACTCTCTCTCTCTGTGTGTGTGTGCACACGTGGATGTGTGAGTGCGTGTGATAGGGGTATGGAAGAGCAGACTGCATATTTTATATTTATGTGTATATATCTGTTTTTATGACTGCTTTGTGTACTTCTGCACCTTGACCACCCAAATACCCCTATCTGAGATAATAAAGTTTACCTTGACCTTGTTTCAGTGTTTATCTTGTTTTTAAAACAGAACACATTTAAAGATGAAATTATTTCAAATAACATGTTGGAACATTCAAGGCCTTAGATCATCTGCTTTTGAATTAAAAAGCAGAAATCCTGATTTTATTAGAGCGGTAAAAGACCTATATTTGGCTAAAAATGAACAAAAATAACATGTGCAGACCAACAAGTCTACCTGTGTGATATTTACATACGCCCCTCAGAATCCCCCTACTACAATGAAGATGTTTTTTCCGTTCCAGAGGGGGAAATAAACAATTTAAAAATTTCGGGAAACGTGCTAGTCAAAACACAGTTTTGTTACCTAAAAACTAGAATTGGACAGAAAGCTGACAGGGTAAACATCGGAGACAAACACTTAGGCTTACCTGGAGGACACAATCTTAATAAAATTACAAATACAAGTGGTGCCCAGCCTCTACAGCTCTGCCACATGCTGGGTCTGTACATAGTCAATGGTTGGTCACGAGGAGACTCTCTGGGCTGTTACATATTTAGTTCAGCTCTTGGCAGCAATATGGTAGACTATGCCATAACAGATCTGGACCCAAATGAGTCTAAGAGCTTTCAACCCACTCACACCACTATCAGATCACAGTAAGATCACTGTCTATTTGAAGAGGGCACACACTAGATATGAGACCTCTAAACCCAGTAAACTGTACAACACCATACATACATTTAGATGGAAATCAGACAGTATGGAGTGCTACCAAAAGGCATATGAAAATGCCAAAATTCAATTTTCAATCTATTTCTTTCTTTCTAAAATGTTTCCCCTTAATAATGATGATTTGAACTCTGCTGTGGACAAAATAAATGCAATTTTTGATAACTTGGTCATCAAATTTGAAAACCTCTAATGAAAAACCAAAACAAATAAACAATAACAAATGGTTTGACAATGATTGCAAAAATATATGGAAAACTTTAAGAAAGTTATCAAATGAAAAACATAGAGGACCAAATAACCAAAATGTATGCCTTCATCACTATTACACTTTAAAACAATACAAATATACACTAAGAGCAAAGAAATAACAACACAACAGGAACCAGCTCTCTGAAATAAAATCTTTAGAGACAAACCGATTCTGGCAGAATTGCAACACAGCAGACAAAACGCAACAAGATTAATTGGCAATACAAAATGGCAGCATTTGGATGAATTATTTCACTGAATTATAAAGCAATATTATAAAGAACATTAACCAAAACAAAATGCACACCAAGTGGAAAACTTTAGAATTAGTAATTAAAGATAACCAAAACCCTCTCGATGCTTCAGTAACAGAGCAAGAACTGATGGAAAGCATCCAATCCCTAAAAGCTAAAAAGGCCTGTGGAGTCGATGGCATCCTAAATGAAATGATTAAATATTCTGACCATAAATTCAAATTGGCTATCCTCAAACGTTTTAATATAATTAAAGCAGTAGGCACTTTTCCTGACATATGGAATAAGGGTTTAATAACACCAATTTATAAAAATGGACATAAATATAACCCAAATAATTACAATGGAATCTGTGTAAATAGTAATGTGGGAAAAATCCTTTGTAATATTATGAATAAAATACTTATCAGTTTTATCAATAACCAAAATGTTTTGAATAAATGCCAAATTGGATTCTTACCAAATTTTTGCACAACAGACCACATCTATACCCTCCACACCCTAATTGAGTGAGAATTAGACCAAAAGAAAGGACATGCCTGTGCATATTTTATTGATTTCAAGAAGGCCTTCAATTCCATCTGGCATGAGGGCCTTTTCTATAGACTACTTAACAGTAGCACTGGAGGGAAAACATATGATGTAAATAATTGTGCAGTTAAAATAGGAGACAAACAAACAGCATTCTTCTCCAAGGGTCCTGGGGTAAGGCAGAGGGGCAATCTTAGTCTAATCCTCTTCAATTTATAGATGAATGAATTTGCATGTCAATTAGATCAATCCACTGCACCTGGCCTCACCCTGAATGGCACAGAAATTAAAGGTCTATATGCAGGTGACTTGGTGTTGCTGTCACCAACAAAAGGTCTATAACAGCACCTCAACCTCCTGCATAAATTCTGTCAGACCAGGGCCATGACAGTTAACCCAAAGAAAACAAATATTGTGATCTTTCAGAAGCAGCCCAGCAGTAAGGAAAACAAACATAATTTCTATATGGACACCACTAAATTACACCATACAAAGAACTACTCATACCTTGGCCTCAACATAAACTTCACAGGAAGCGTCAACTTGGCTGTGAAAGATCTGAGAGACAAAGCAGGGAGAGCTTTCTATGCATTTAGAAGAAATATTAAATTTGACATTCCAATTAAAATCTGGCTAAACATTTTCCAATTTGTATTAGAACCAATAATTCTCTATGGCAGTGAAATTTGGGGACCAAAATTAAACAATGAATTTGACAAATGGGACAAAACCATCATCTTTGTCCTGTGAGAACGACCTGCATGTCCAGCAAAAGACACCAAACAATGCCTGTAGAGCAGAACTCATATAGCTACCCCCTGATTTTGAAAATGCAAAAAAGATCAACTAAATTTTACAATTACCTAAAAACTACTGACCCTCAGACGTACCATCACACAGCCCTAATCTGCCCAGAGCTAAAGCCAGAGAAGAGTCCCCTAAGCCAGCTGGTCCCGAGGCCAGGTCCAGACAACCTACCATGCCCCCGGACAGCCTCAGGACCACAACACCAACCCAATCACACCAAACCAAATTATCAACCAACAAAAATAAAACTATAACAACTAAACCACAGAGTAAATTGAAATGATATCTGACCCTTAAAAACAGACTTTGCATCAGCAAATTGACTGACCACAGTAAAAAATCCTAAATTAAGAAAAGCTTTGACTATGTACAGACTCAGTGAGCACAGTCTAGCTATAGAAAAGGATTGGCATTGATAGAGTTGGCTGCCAGAGCAGGAGAGACTCCGCTCCCAGTATAACAGACAAGAAGTAGAGTAAGAACAACACTTGCTCACCTCATGCCCCAAATACCAGCCTCTGAAAAATGAACATTTTCCCAATATAATAAAAATACACCCTGAATTTGACAACATAAGAGACATAGAGAAACTCCCATATTTACTTTGGGAAATGCCCAAATGTGAGATGACTGCAGCAAAATCACCTCATGTCATGACCTGAGGACAGCCAGTGGAGGCTGAGAAACACAACTCTGTATTGACTTCTTTTTAATTGTTTAATTTTTAATTTTTTTTTTTTTATGTATATATCAGTCAACCTGGTCGGTAGACCTATAATCTGTCTGGTTTATTAAACCCTGATATACATTATTTGATTTGTAAATTATTTAATGATTACATTTTGCTTTTATAATCTGTTTATATATATTGTTGCTATATGTAATTTTGTTATTATAATTCTGTAAAGACTTAAATCATTTGATAATTTTCAATAATGCTTTGCTCTTAGAACGAATGATACTGATACCCACTGTGTGATGGAGGGTCTAATGTAGGAGCTAAATACACAACCACCCAGACCCTCCACTGTCCTGGTACTGATACATACACACACACACACACACACACACACACACTCAAGCAAATAACACACTTGTTATTTGACACGTTGGCAATATTGTCTTTGTTACATTCATTCCAACAAAGCATACTGAATTGAATTGAATTGAATAGATGGTCAAAAAAAGCCACTGCCCTGCTGTCCCCTGCAGTTTACTGATGTTTATGCTATAAATTCATACTACATGTATATGATGAAAGCATCAGTGGAAAGTAAATGTATTTTTGGGCAAATCACCTCTGACAATGTCAACCTTGATGCTTACGTGGCATTTAGAAAGAGCTGCTAATCCTTTAAAAGGGTCTTCACCCTATTTATACACTGACATGAGAAGTGAGAAGGAAAATGAGCTACAGTCATTTCAGTGAATGTTCGGTTTGTGTGAGGGAGGTGAGAGGGACTGGGACATCTGGCAGAGAACTGAGTATATCAGTGGAGAAATGTGCCACCTGTCATAGTTATATTCCCCCCAGTCAGTCAGTCAATCAGTCGGTCAGAAAAGCAGGCATTCAGCTGGTCAGCTAGTCCACAGTAGGAGGATGGCAATCAGCCTTCACAGCCTCACTGAGACAGCTACACTCAAGACCTAAGCGGTGAAATGTTGGCTCTGACGACCATTTAGGCTGTTGGCCAAAAGCCAGTCAGCAGACCCAGCAATTACCTTGCTGGAGGCACAGCCTGTCTGCCTTAACAAAGGTCAATTTCACACTTTCATAGATCAGCAGAGCAGCGTAGGATTCATTTTGGTTTAGACATTGCTCATTTTACAGAGTTTCAACAAGTTAATGTACAATGGTTGTTCCACTTAAGATGCAAATGCTGGAATAAGTTATTTGTACTGTTGTATGAACTCATTGACACAGAGTCACTGTGGTACTGAGGATGGGAAGGTGTGAATCCATCTAAAAAGGTGTTTATTATTAAAGCAAGGCATGAAATGACAAGTAACGTCTCACCGCTATTTGTAAAGTACTTCATTCTCTTCGCCATCACAGCGGTCTTGTCTCTGGAGTCCAAGTATGAAAACATTGTTGTGTCTTCCCAATCATCTACAACTGAAAAGCAAGAAAGAAACAAGTTTTACAAAGTGGCAGGCATAAAGACAATGACTTGATATTGAACAGTTTAACATGAGTTTCACAAGTCACCTGGATTGGTAGTGAAATCGAGGTACTTTCGGTCCGCGCTTAGAATAAGAGGGTTCATCCTGGGAACCACATTGGCCTGCTCCATTAGATAGTCCACCACATCTGTCCCCTCAGTCAACTGACCCTGTAGATGAGGGACAAGAGGGACATCACTGAGTACATCAATCCATGAGGAGATACTGGATCTTTGCTATGCCCTATATGTGAACAAATGACCATGATGTGAAGTGTAAACACCTTAAAATTTTATACAAATTGAATCTAAAACTTCATAGTAAATAGCTTTGAATGATATTGGGGACTTCCTTCACTTATCAAAGAACATCAATGTTAATCACCAACTCATATCTAGCATATAGTAACCCCAGGCTAGTATGTGAAATATTACTTGTATGCACACTACAAGCATGAACAAATTGCCATTAGTTCATCAAATTAAAATATATTAATCTAAATGTTCTACTCCATGGCACAAAAAA
Source organism: Thunnus maccoyii (assembly GCF_910596095.1). Lineage (NCBI taxonomy): Eukaryota > Metazoa > Chordata > Actinopteri > Scombriformes > Scombridae > Thunnus > Thunnus maccoyii. The sequence continues at coordinate 19,292,853 of NC_056543.1, read as the reverse complement.
GGAAACTTCCATGGGAAGGTTGAATATAAAGAACTTTCCATATAGTCATGTTATACCATAAAAACAGCTCTCTGGAAGGTGGTGGTGGTGTCCATTATGTGCTGCAGGATGATGGTCTCCAGCTCCTCTGGATCCATCTCATCTGGGCTCAGAGGGACTCCATTAAATAAAGCCAGAGGTAGCGCACCCAGGCCGCTCTTTTTGTAGAAGAGTGCGCCGTCCTGGAGCATACAAAAATTGACTTAATCCTTGGCTGTTTCTCTTTATTTATTTATTAAATTGTTACTTCCAATTAACACAAAAATAGAAAGAACTATTTAATTTTCTTACCTTTCTTTTATCATCATACTCGGATTCTACACCTAGAATCCTTTCAGCATTGGCTTTAGGGAATTTTCTCTTCAGGTAAGCAGAGATTGTATCAACAGACAGCGTCTCCCCTACATCTACTTTGTTGTACAGCTGCAAGAGAGGGGCAAGTCAGATCAGATTTGACCATCACTGTCTTCAAATCCCTAGTACTGTCAATAATTTCCAACTCTATTTCAAAGAGCTGATACCACAGGCAAAATCCCACTGACTCATCCAGTCCAATAATGTCTCAAACAGTGGGATAGCACAAGACACAATAAAACAACTGACTTCTGAGGCACAAAGAGATATGAGATGGCGAGGACTGTGCTTTAGTCATTCTTCAAGAAGTGCCCGCTAAAACAACAGAGATTTATACTGGATATGTGATATACTTACTGAGACCATGGACATCAGAGCCTGAGATACATCGTACTCGTCTGCAATGTAATTCAGCAGTCGGTAAAATGCAACCCCCGCATCTGAGAAGCCATCAATCTCATCTTTGGTGTTGACAACAAACACAAATCCAATTCTATAGAAAATGGGCAAAAAACAAGTATTCAATTTGCAGGTGAAATGAGAATCACTACCTGGTAAAGATTATAAATGCCAAAAGTGGATGATATAAACAGCTGTAGAAGTGTGAGAAATAACTGCACCAACCTCAGGGGGATCTTATGCTTGTAGAAAAGCTCTGCTAGTTTCACCAGCTCAACACTTTCCTCCTGCACTGGATCAAGGAACAGCACCTAACAACAAAGGTGTCATTATCAAACCTGAGTCAAGAAGCATTTACAAACACATTGTCTGACTTAGATTTTTGATAAAGTAAAGAAGATAAAACAAGAGTCCCAGTCAGTTTCAAATCAAAGGCATATTAAGTATTCAAAATGCATTCTGTATTCTCCTTTTTGGGAGTTAGTCTGACTGTACTTACTGAAATGTTGTGACAGGAAACACTGCACAATTTGGCTAAAACTAAAAGAGTCAAAAGCATCCAAAGGGTTTCATACGGTTTGGTTTCATGCATTTCTCTATAAAGAGTTCACTTCAGATCTCCTCTCACAGCTCTCTTTACTAACATGCAGCTCATCACAACAGTTAATCTCACATCCAAAATGCACTAATGTTATTAAAACTCTTCATCAACACCTCAGAATCAACTCTTACAACATTTTTTAACCTTCTTTTATTCAGGGAAGTTTCTTTCTGAAAGCAAGCCTCTCTTTTGCAGGAATGCCCTCATCACATTCATTCACACAGTTACAAAACCACAGTCTGAACTGCCGGCCACTGAGCAGCTGTACTGGAGCAGCTGGGCACATCAGGAGTGGTTATGATTTCCCCACCCAGATTTATCCTGCTGGTCTGAGAACTGAACCTACAACCTTCTGGTCACTAGCTTGGTTCTCTAACTTTTAGGCCACCACTGCCCCAATATGTATATATCAATATTCTCTATCACTGTTGAAGTAGCTTTTTTTTATCAAGAATCTATTACAATAAAAAATGGCTCCTCTTTACTGCATGGATTGTCTTTCAGCATAATATGTTGCAGATATTATTCAGAAATGCTACAATATGCCTTATTTTCTTATATTCCAGTGATACAAAACAAAAGTGTATATATTCGCTATACATACATGTATATGATAGCTACAGATACAGATATAAAGCAGTGCTAGTCAACCCTGTCTTCTGCATTTGGCCACGAGTTCTCATCCACATCACACCTTATGTCCTCTCCTCCAATACACCTGAGAAAGAATCATTTCACAGCCTGATGCATCCCTGCCAATCTTCTGCAGATATGTTCAGGCATCCAGCATTCATTACATCCAGGAGAGACATTTGATCATGTAAGTAAGTAAAGCTTTATTTATATAGCACACACTATTACAAAAGTGATTCACACACAAACATGAAAAATATAAATGAATAAACAAAGTAAAATAAATGACACAGCACATTGAGAAAGAGACCAAACTAAAATGAACAAAACATACGACAGGGATGGTGATCTATAAAAAGGCTTGCCTATAAAGGTGGATTTTTAGAAGCCGATTAAAACAGTCTAAAGATTAAGCAAATCTGATAGATTGGAGAAGATGATTCCAGAGGGTTAGGGCTAAAACTTCAAAGGCACGGTCACCTTTTGTCTTGCAGTTGGAGCGATCGATGGATAAAAAGCCGAGATTTGAGGAACGGAGTGATCGAGATGTGGAATAAGGAAAGAGGAGATCAGAAATGTAACTGGGGGCAAGGTCATGCGGGGCCTTATATCAGTAGGATTTTGTAGTTTATGCTAAATTTTACAGGAAGCCAATGGAGGGATACAAGAACTCGGGTAACATGGGACCTACAGCCAGTTCTAGTTGATAGCCTGGCAGCTGCATTTTGAACTAACTGTAGATAATTCAGAGCAGCTTGACTGAGGCATGTGTAGAGGGACTTACAATGATGTAGACAGGAGAAAATGAAAGAGTGAATTAATAGTCTGAGATCCGTAAAAGACAAGATATACCTGATTTTTGTGATAATTCTTATAATTCTTATTAGTCATATGCTGGTCAAAGATGATACCAAGATGTCTGTCATTTTGGGGACTCACCAGGTTGAAGAAATTGCGTCGGATCTGCCGAATGACTCCAGGAAAGGTGGCTCTCAGGAGCTCCTGTACGCCTGTTGGCCAGCTGTGGTACATCAGGTCATTCTCAATGTCATTTATCCACTAGAAAGCACATGAAAATATAAAGCTTGTGAGAAAATTACAATATTCTGACTGGAAGAATGGCGATTCATATATTTGGACTACATTTCCTTCTTGACATGTTCAGTCGATGTATAAAGCTCAACTGTTCAACATCAGACAAAGCTATGACATAGTTTTTTATGATGAATGACCAGAATCAGAGCTGCAAAATTATCCATAATTGGTGGCCAATCTGGCACTAACAATGGTCTCGCTCACATTTGACACACCATGATTATCTCTCCTTCTGACAGCCTTAATATCTTCATTTCTTTGGCATTTTTTATAGTACATAGAATATTAAAATAGCCAGAGGTGCTAAAATGAAATCTTGCAAGTTTTTAATTTGATAGCTTTTCTTGGCTAACTTCCCAGTTAATAACTGAGGTTTTTGGCACGCTCAAGATTGTTGCAAAAGCCTGATGTCTGATCCACTAATTGACACCCTGGTGAGAGTACACAAAGAAAAAAATAACTTGCCAGAAAAATAATGTTTTTGGACAGGACTCACCATGATCGCTGGATGTCTAATATCTAGGGCATAGCTGTCATCCACGAGGTTTACAGGTAATCTCAGCAGCGTGCCCTGATGTTCTCCTTTTATGCCTAGGTTATGAAGACCCTCCAAGACCCTGGCCTCTCCTCTGAGGATGTCCAAAATGCTATAAATACAAAATCACAGTTCTTTTTACATGCGATAGTTATGTGGCAGTGGCTTTCAAATGCAGCAAACTCTGATCTTGTTGCAAAAGAATCACTGAGCCAATGCATGGGTCTGAGGCTTCCTGCGGAGAGCATAAGCGAACTACTGCTCCCTCCTGCTGTGCCCCTACCTGAAAGGGTTGTGAATGTCCAAATCAATGTGCAATCCGTTGATGAAGAGCTCCCCGTCTCCTGGGTGAACACCAATTGTCTCACTGAGATGCTGAAAGAACAAACTCAAAGTGTTAGTCGAATGCCAAAACCCCCTAAATTTTACCTTAAATGTCCAATCTTTGAAACGAATAGGTTCCCAGACACTACAGCAGTAAGTAGAAGAGATGCACAGAGACAAAGAGAAAAGTAAGAATAAAATGTCTTGATTGATGTTGTTACGGAAGTTATTTCAGATACAGATTAGAAACTCATTCTCTAAAATAAAACTTGTACAATGCTGTCTTAATTGTGCTATCAAACAAAACCCTTTTGCACTGTCATGTGGGACACTGCTTATGATATGATCGCACCTTTTGGTTCTCCTCAATTTCTTTTCTCATTTCCTGCTTTACGGCCACTCTTGTCAGTGATCTGTGGGAACAGTAAAACATGTACAGTCACCATCAGCTTTTACCACATCCCCAGCCAGCAGTAAAATGCCAGTTTTAATCTCCAAAAACCCATGGGCCCACAAGATGGTACATTTGCAGTCAATTCCCTGTAAACATCCAGGTCTTACTCAGCACTTTTTGCTGTTATTACAAGCTGCCTGTGCAGACATCGAGGAAAAAAAAAAAACTGATTAGAACTGTGCATTAAAGGTGAATTTTTTTGTGGAGCTAATATGTAGGTGTCACAAGGAAGACTATCATGCTCAAACAAATGGGTTTAAAAAGGCATATCTGAGGTGAACTTTAATAAAAGCATTTTTGTGGATGCGTTTACACATTGTGATACTGATTAGGGCTCCAAAATAAATAAAAAAGCATAATTTTGGAGTGGTACCAGATGTGTTAGTCACTTAGTCAAAAAGAGGAAATAAGATGAATTTTCTAACCTGGCTTTGCTTGGAAAGTTCTGACTGAGGTCTCGCATGAGCTTCAAAGCATCAAACTTTGGCACGGACAAGATTCTGGCAGCTGCTTGGAAGCTGAGATCTGCAGAGATCAAATGATGAATTCATCAACGTGTATACATATACAAAGGCACATTGTGTTTAAACAAAACAAATCCATGCAAGAAAATCAAAGGAGACTACATTAACCTGGCTATGACACAGTGTTATTGCCTGTGGTAAAATGATTAACTGTTGTTAAAAACCTGAAAAATATTCACTTATGCTGCACTCAATTATCAGTCTGGCCGTTGCTAATTGGGGTGTAACACAACGCTACTAACTGTATCTGTATCTGTGTATGTCACAAAAATACCTATATTCGGATTTATACCAGACGCAGATGTGATGTATAACAGGAAGTTTTTAAAAACGGTTGCTAAATTTTCTGCATTCAGTTGTTTTCTACTGTCATTTTCACTCCTCACACATATATCCACAACTTTAGCTGCCAACAAAATATACGAAACAATATTTAACTATGTACCTGAATTAATCAAATAATAAAGCAAGAAAAACACAAAAAACACAAGACTAAACTAAGTCTAAATAAAGCTTAATAAATAAAACTAAAATAGATACAACTGCATTCTGCAAATATTCAGATGGTTTTTCATACATGTTCAGAGCACATTATCTATGCACATCTGGATAATGTATTCAAATTCATTTACACTTCTACTTGCTGACAGTACAAAATAAAAGCAGTCAGCCACAAATATACCGTAACTTCAAAGCCAAAACAAAAAACAAAATTACACATTACAGTCATATAACATTCCAACTGTATTGATCAAAGTTATTTTCTTACTATCATTAAAAAACAATACTGAAACTGAAAAGCGATACCTTGCAGTTCCCACACTTTGAGAGGGGCCATGTCATTGGTACTCTCCTGGAGATGTTTACGAAGCTCAACGAGTTGCTCCAGGAGTTCAGGGTGAGATTTCCTCAAGAGAGGTGAAAAATAGAGCAAGATACATTATACCACTCTGATTTCTTTTTATCTTTTTATCAACTCACACAAAGCACAGTCAGAGCACCAGATGCCCAGCAGCAATAACAGAGAATACAGGAGATCAAAAACAATCTGTATGGCAATTAACATGTTACAGTTTAGCTACTTACTTTAATTTCCCAAAAAAGAATCCTTGGACGTCATCATTATCATCATCCTCAGGATTCGGGACTGCCTTTGAATCTACAAAGCAAAAGCAAAAGATTAGTGTTTCATTGCCTCGGACACAGCATGGTCCGGCACAGAATATTTCATAAGTCACCAACTGACCTTTTACTTTGGTGTCATCCACAGCTTTGTATTCTGTGCTTTTGATAGCCAACTCCACACCATACCCAGATAAAAGCATTTTTAGAGGCTTTGGATTCTGCGGCAGTGAGAAGCAGAGCAGGATAATGGCTTAGATTTAAAACAATTAGTTTTGTCTACAGTATGTGCACATTACTGTCAAAAGTACAATGATTACAATTGTCAACACTGCATTGAAGAGTCGTCCCAGGGAGGATCTTTCCTCCTATACCTATACACCCTTACTATATGGCCAAATTATATGTGGACATTCCTTCTAATTAGTGGGTTTAGCTGACTCAGCCACACCCATTGCTAGCATTTCACATCACCACTGACAAAAATTTGCTGTAGAGTGGGTCTTACTGAAGAGCTCAGTGACTTACAATGTGGTACTAGATGCCATTTTTCCAATAAATCAATTCTGCCCTGCTAGATTTTGTCTTGTACCTGAAGTGAAAATGTCTATAAGCAACAATCGCTTAGCCACACAGTGGTAGATCAATTGCTGACACACAAACATTGTCCGTGCTTCCAGGAGTCACAACCGAGTTCTCAACTGCACCAAGAAGCAACATCAACATGAAACCTGTTTGTCAGGAGCTTGAAGACATAAGCTGCCATGACTGAACAGCAGCACACAAGCCTACGATCACCATACGCATGTCAAGCATAGGCTGAAGTCAAGAACACCACCATTGGACTCTGGAGCAATGAACTATGTCTCACTATCTGATGTCTGATGGATGATGGGTTTGGCTGATACCAGGAAAATACTACCAATCTGAATGCTCACTGTAAAGTTTGGTGGTGGTGTTGGTGGGGGGGGGGTAATGATATGATGTAGTCCTCTTTGCTTCAATTAAGGAAAACAAGAATGCTTGATGAAGCTTTTGATTGTGTCCGAACGGCTGCAAGCCAGGCCTTATCGCCCAATATCAGTTCATTAGGGGTGTAATGTTCAGCTGATCACATTATTTTAGCCATTGAGTGAATATCTACATATGACCTCTTAACTGTGTTTGATGTAAAAGTTGCTTGTTTTGAAAGTATTTTGCAATACTGTATTCAGTGAAAACTAGAAACTGTAAAATGTTTCTCCACTGGTAACAAAAAGCACATAACTGCCACAAACAGCAGCAGAGTCACTGACATCCAACCTTGACCCCGATATCACCCAGATTCAATGCACTGCCTCAGCCTTTCACAGGCACCATCAGAAGACTTTCACACCCACACACCCTGTTTCTCTTCAACTCACATGTCTTGAAGAAAAGCACCTTTTATTCCCTCAAAGGCATCTGTTATCTCAGATTTTCAGTTTTTCACAGATATGTGTTAATTCTTCTCTTGAACATTGTTCAGTAACGCAGTACGGTCTGTTCAGTCAATTATTCTGATGATTACAATAAAAAATGACAAAACTTCAGTGGCTCCAGCTTCTTAAATGTTAACATTTGCTGTTTTTATAGTCTTCTATGGCAGTAAACTGAATATCTTTGGGACTGTTGGTCACACAAAACAAGCAATTTAAAATATGTCACCTTCGGCTCTATGAAACTGAAGGGCATTTTTTAAACAATTTTCCGTCATTTAATAGACCGCACAATTAATAGATCAATTGAAAAAAAAATGAAAAAAGCACTGTAATAGTCATCTAAATAATCATTTCTGTAAAGATGAAAGTTGATACTGTGTTATGGAAATCATAAACTTTTATGTTTCACTTACAATTGTCAAGTGAAATCTGTAGCAATAATTTGCACTACCAAATCTATATTTTATAAACACACCAGCTCTGTTGAGTTACTTTGTTTTCAAAACCTAATAACCTGGGGAAGGATAAGTTAAAAGGGTAGCTAACTAATGAGAAAAGGAAATACCCTGCTGAAATTGTGTCACTTGCTAAAGGTATGAGTTAAAGGGTGCTAGTGTTATTCTGTATTTTTCTTATTGTCAAAACATCCCATTAAAAGACCAAAACCAACATAGTATTAGTCTATCTCTCAATGCTTTAAGATTTTCCTTCCCTGTCTGCGGCACTCAGCCCTAAGCCAGTTCAATCCTGCTTAAGACATAAATCTTTAAAAACAGGTCACAAATCTTCATTTTTTGGTAATTTCCTCAAACAGCTGGGCACTGTGGATTTTAGCAAATGTTATGAAACCAAGTGCACAATACATTTGTTAGGGGCTTTTTTCAGTCGCAGATTAATACACATTTGGTGTACCAGTGAGTATTTATGGCAATAGGATGGTGTATATGGGACTGACTCAAAATAAACTCTGGTGCCCCATGTTCTTTTTAATGGAGGAACATGTCACTCAGTGCAGCAGTGTGGCTCAGTTATGTGTTTTATTTGTTTTCTGACAACAATGGATGTCACTGGGATGGCACAGAGGAATAAGTTATATAAAGCTTTGGCTGCACAGGCAATACTTGTCAGTTAGATCCATTTGTTGTTGGTTTTGGTTTGTTCATGGTTTTGTTCACAATAAGAAATATATAGAGTATTGCCAGCTTTAACCTTTTAAAACTTAACAGAGCAGAACAGCAAGAACAGCAGAACATTATTAATTAAAAAGGCAATTGGTCAGTAGAACATAATTTTAATCATTGTTGCTCACCGCTACGAAATGCCGCAGTACATATGTGAGAGTGCCCTCTTCAGCCTTCTCTGACAGCACCTTATGAAAGGACGTAAACTTCTTGGTTCCAATCTCAGCATAAAGGATCACAACTGGCACGTCTGTTTTATTGACTCCTGGATATGTGTGATCATTCTTGTATAAATATGGTTTTGGCCTGCAAGCATTTGGAAATGTTGTTAAAGACATTTCAGAGATAAAATATTTCATATCAACAACATTTCTAAAATCATGTGTTCACAGGCAAAATGCAGTCAGCGAAAGCATTAAAGACTGAGATTCCAATAGTGAATTAACTTTGAAAACTTTAAAATCCAGTTTATCCACAGAGGAGAAGACAATGTCATTCTGAGTTACCTGCCTGCAGCTGCCTTCAGGAGCTTCTTAATGTCCTTCGTACTGCAGCTATGTTGACCATGGATGGAGACAAAGGCAGGACAAGCCTGAGGTGGAGGTTCATCACTGGCTATCTGTTAAGAGAAGGCAGGACAGGAATGTTTTATTATACACCAATTACAACACTAATGCTAATGCACTAATGTAAAATATGTGTGATCACGGCAATGTAATGCAATCTGGATTTAATAAAACACAACAAGGCAGGTCTATAATAACAAAATCTGGCATCACCCCCTACCTCTTCAGCGTGGGCCAAAGTTAACCAAAGTTAATCAGTCACCTCACTCATTTATTCTGAATATTTTAACTGTGTTGTTTGTAATATTGTTTAAGCAAACATTTTTACGAGGCTAAGAACAAGTGCAATTACCACACCAATTTACACTGTGCGGCACAACACTTCATTTCCCCTGCAAGGGCCATTACTCACCTAAATGTTTAGCACATTTCAAAATGAAAGAAATTCATCAACCAGTGCATCACTATCAACAAAATGAAGTTCTCCCTATCATTACTAAAAACAAGACAATCAAAATGATAAGGAATTGTGAACACGGCATGCAGTGAAAATGTATTTCTTTATTTCATTTGTCATTCAGACTTTGCAGTCACCTAATAATAAAGTCAAATTTCATGTATAGCCAACCTGAGTATCTATTAAAACTTACATCATATAAACACCAGTTTGAATAAAAATGGTCTCTCAACATGTATGTAACATATATACAAGATGTAATTAATAGTAAAATAAAATGTAAAATCCAAAAACTGAAGCATCGTGGCATTGGACAGTTAATCACTTTCTATTCAAACACTCCTGCCTTTCTAGCCAAAGTATTACCTGCCTCCCATCTCACATTTGCTCACTGTAGGCAAAAATGCTCTCAGCCTCTGCTGTAATGTTCTCACATTGAGCATCCATTACATGTTCAGCTTCTCTGTCTCTTCCCTGTCTTCTCTGTCCACTTTTCCCTTACCAAACCATCATGAATTTGTACACCTCCTCCTCTTGCATGAGCAGGATATTGTCCCTCTCTGATGTCTGCCTGTTCCATACTCAAGGACAGTGGTACCTAAAACTCCCCTGCAGTATAATTATGCTTAAGAAATAACACTCAACTAGTTGCACATGTAAGCTAGATTTGACAACATGTGAATGGCTGAAAAAAAATTTCAGAATGAACTTAACGAATCTCAAAATCCATCTGTTATCAGCTCTTTTGGCATTTTTAATTATTAAACATTTATGTATGACAGGTTATGACAGAATGTGGAATATTTTGCATATAAGGTTTTACACCATGAGCATGTTGATAAATGCATCTGAAAGTAATATAAAATGCAATTAAATCGATTTTGATCGCCAACGCCAACTCTGTTTGTCGCTGGATCAATTCAAGATAATTGTCCTATACATTTGAATTCTGTGAGAACCGAATGACAAATACAACCACTGTTGTGAGAAAATTAGTTATTGATGTGGAGTATTTCACACGGTGTTTTGAGAATAATGACTGGATTGTGCCAAAACAGCGGAGATGTAAGTAAAGACTGCAGAGCACCCTTGGTCAAGATTAGGGTAAACATACAATGGCTGTGTCCACAATCACTACCGGAAACACTATATGTACTGTCCGCCATTGAGTGTGTAAATGTATGCACTATATAGTGCCCTAAATTAGACCACATGAAACAACAAAGGTCCATGGCATCTACACTCTTTTCTGCTAACAAATCTGAACTTACTGCTCACTTTAAGGCATCCATTTTACACAAGTAATGAATGAATGAACAAGGGATTATTAGAGATACAGCAAAAGTAAGAACCTTTAACAGGAAATGGACCTGGCTCTCCATATGTCCAGGCTGCCAGTGAGAAAGCATTACAATAGTCCACTTCACACTATTTTGCTCACACCATACCTGCTGGGATGCATGAACAGCTGGTGAGTAGGACCGCGAGGCCAGAGCAAATTTGAGGAGATTAAGTTGAAGATCTGTGAGGAACTGGCCCGCCTTCTTAATGATCAAATTGTAGTACGAGCGGACAGACTCTGTGAGACACAACAACATTAGTAACATGATGCTTTTTAGAAGTGAAGGACAACTGAGGTGGTGCGAAATTATTTAAAATGTGTTATAATATACACCAATTACACCTCTACGATCAATGTAATGGCTTGGTTTCAAACATACCTCCTTGCTTGTATACAGTCAGCTCTTTCACAGTGTCAACAAACTGCCAGAATTTCTCATTTCCATCTTCTCCAATAAACTCGCTGCACAGAGAAAAGTGAAATCAAATAATATTAGACAACATTATTCAGTAATAACAGTGTTGTGAGTAACAATGCCAAACATTAAGAGCTACAGATCACATAATAAATCTATATGATCTGATTATAACTGAAGCATTACACAGACTGGGCTTACAGTATGTGTTGATGACAATCTGACTATTTTTAACCAAAAAAATCACATCTAAAAAGTAAATGTAAATGTCAAATGTAAATTTCACATAACACTGTCAATAGAAAACAGTGTTTCCCTCATGTTGAATGCTTTGGGGTGTCAGCAGTAAATTAATGGTTATTTCTGGCATCAAAAAAAAAGATTGTTTTTGTCTGGCGGGGGTTCTCGTTGGTCTGGCGGCCTGCCAGGCCTGTAAAATTATAGGGGAAACACTGGAAAACTTTATACATAAGGTATTAATAGTGTTACAATAGGCCTTTTTATGGAAGACATTAAGACATGTAACAGTATGAAATGCACAGGTGTAAATAATTAAATTAACGATGGCTAAATTACATTTAGCTGCTTCAGTTTCAGGGTCCCGTGAAGGTGCATGCCTATATTTACTATCACATAAGCATGGCTTACTGCAGCACTTGAATAGAACATTATGATCAGTAACACATGTGTTTCCTACTATGACAAGTCAAAGGCCTATAGATGGTTGGCAAAACATCTCTTTTTTTAAAAACTGATATTTCCGCAGTTAGGAAAGCACTGACACATCCTCCTAGAGAGTTTGGCTGCTATTAAAGTCAATTGTGAATCATTTAAGGGCACTTATTTAAAGAACTGCAATGCCTTCTTGGATAGAATCTGTAATTTTGACAGGTACAAGTAAATTTAAGGAGCATTTTTCCCAAAAATGGATGTTTGGGGAATTACACTCTTCAGTTTTTTCCGACCTCTACAATGTGAGACTGTCCTCTTTATTTTTTGTTAGGAATTTTGGGGAGTTTACCTTCTAAATTAAAAGCTAACACATGGTGGGTATTTTATGGGCTGATTCCAGTACTTTTAGACTCATGAGAAAATAAATGATTCAGTAGCCATAATTTTATTCCTGGAATTATGCTGAGGGCTTTGCAACAGCCTTTGGATCTTCATGCTGGAAAATAAAATTTACAAAAATATAGCTGAACAATTATCTAAGTAAAAAAATATGAAAATTTGATGTCAAGTCCAGATTTTCTGAGGGGACCGGTTTAAGCAGATGTGTCCAGATGTGCATGTCCAGGGGATGAGTAGTATGTACCTTGTCTCCAGGAGGAAAGGCGTCATGTTCCACTTGGCTTTAAGACTGGCAGTGACGCCTTTGGGTGCTGATATGACGTGCTGTATGTTCAGCAGCAGCAGTGACATCACAACAGCGTTCCTCATCGTCTCCACGTAGCATGAACCTGCAGAGGTAGAGAGAGTCTGACAGAAAGGGAGAAATTACTCCTCATTCTGGGGGAAAAGAAAGAATGTGCAGTGTTGGCTGTCACTTCCTGCCACAACAAAAGAGACAACCAGCAGGACAGACATACAGACATATAGACATTTACAAATATACTGGTATTTACCATATTCTACTTAATGCCACCATCTCCTTTTGTTTTTGTTTATTTTATGTTATCTATATAATAATGACTGTCTTGTATTATCCCTACTAACATCTCTTTATTTCATTATCTGTAGATTAACACTTGCATTGTTTTTGTTTGTCTTACATTGTTAAAGTCACATTGAAATTGTACCAATATTAACTTGATTCTATATATTACTTACATACATATATTACTTTATTCCATTTATTTATTTCATTGACTATTTTATTCTAAAATAATATTAGTTCCACAACGGGGAAATTTGCAGTGTTACAGCAGCAAAGGTGACAGTGCACTAACAAGAAGCATCAGTTAAAAAGCAAGATATAATAAATAAGTAAACAGTAAAAAAGCAAAATACAATAAGTAGACAGACTGAATGGTTGAATTCTCATTATTGCACATAGGAAATATTGATATTGCACAGTTTAATATACACTGATATTGCACATGAGTGAATTGTCAGATTCTGGAGACGGTGTTGTAAAGTCTGACAGCAGCATTCACATTGTTTTTGTTCATTTCAGTCCTTAACATTGTCTTTCATAATCGTAACTGAGCTTTGGCAACACACGTCAAATGCCATGCCAATAAAGCCAAACGAATTGAATTGACTGGAGTCCAATTGAATACTTCAGCGCAGTGAACTGAATTGCAGTGAATTGAAATGAACTGCAGTGAAGTGAAGTCAAGTCAAGTGGAGTGAAGTCAAGTGAAGGCAAGTGAAGTGTCAGCGCAGTTCCTCCGCCTTTTGATACATACTAGTCGGTTGAACTATATTGAACTGAACTGGAGTGAAGTGAAGTGGCAGTCCCTTCGCCTTTGATAGCTGCCAGTTAGTGCCACGTAGTGACTCTAAGTTACTCTGTCGACCACAACACAACACTGGCACGCACACAAGTCTGAAAAACAACTCATTCGACGTTGCGGAAGGTGTCGAAAAATCACGTCGAGCTGTTAGATGAACGTGTTAACAAACGACCAGCAGAGTAACACACAAAACACAGTAAAGTCAACTTAACGGTAGCATATAAGTAAACAGCGTGACGTGATGAAGACGGTACAGTAAGTTAGCGTCATTAGACAGAGTCGATAACGGTCGCTTGTTATAAACATGGCGCGTTAACAGTGTGCATTATAAGTATAAGTTTACAAGTACTGTTGGTAGCTGTGTTGCCAAAAATATGTCCCTCACCCCGTTGCTGGTGGTGACCGCTTCTGGCAGATATTTTTCTGGTTATTTTGGGCAGCTGCTAACAGCTAGCGGGTTGCCGGGGTTGCAGCGTACCGGACCGGGGTGGCTCCAGCTGGCCGTTATTCATATGTGAAACAACCGCAATAGTAAAAATAATAATGGCGCATGCAATTGTTTTTAGGAGCAGTCTGTCACATTATATACACGTACAAGGGGAAACACTGGTGTGAAATTAAATAAAAAATGCTGGTATAATGTGAATTTATTCTGGCACAGCGGTAGCCACCTAAAGAGACTGACCCTGCAGCTCAAACATTTTGCCACCAAACCAGCAATCAGAGTAGAGTTGAACCTTTGAGTTGAACACTGAACATCACTGGAGTGAATGAGTGAGTGTAAAAAACTGTGTAGGCAGATATTTACAGCTCCGTGGGTTACACTGGTTACACTATATAAAATATGTAATGATTACACTGTTTCAATATGTTTATAATGAGCCAATGGTAAGATATAGCCTATATACTTGTCTATGTAGTGTTATAACTGCAGTGTTATAACTGAACAAATAATAATAATAATAATAACAACAACAATGATGATGATAACAACAACAACAATATTGACAGTAATAATAATTGTTTTTATTTTTGTTGATGTTTATATACAGTACTAGTCAGGGCTGGGCAATGTGGACGAAATCAAATATCACGATATTTTTGACCACATATCTCGATATCGATATTGCGACCATATTGTAGGGATGATTATTGGTGCTTTCACAAAATAGTTAGACAATGAGATTTTTGATACACCTTCCCATTCCCTAGAATAAGAAAGCAAGTACAAACTTTTTTAGACCCTTTTTACCTCAAACGAAAAACAAACAATACAAAACAATAGTCCCAAATTACAATATCAAACATTTCATTCACTATTATGTTTATATCTCACTTTTATATTTGTTTACTGTTATTTTTGAACATGTTTTTAAATTCACAGTACTACAGTACTACACATTTTACTTCCCTATTCTATCAATTAACAGTTATACATCTATTCTTTATATTTGTCCTAGTCCTTCTTTTTTAAACAAACATATTTTAAAAATACATTTTTGACTGGTATTGTATATCTGTATATCAATCCATTAGTCCAGCAATTTAGTATCAGACTTCCATAAAATTGATTGATTTGCAAGAGACAAATGAAAAAGGATGGTCAAAATGAATACAGCAGGCGCTGAGATAGTTCTACTTTATGTTTATTATCGTTGAGGTGTACAAAATATTAGAAATACTTTTCAATGTAATGCACTCCAGTACACCACCACCTGGCAATGTCAACAAAAACTGAAAATGTATAAGCTTCGTAAAAGTAGAACTTACAGCAGTTGTTGTATTTGATTGCATTAGGTTACACAGGTGTTCCTAATAAAGTGCTCAGTGAGTGTATATGCATCAACAACGATTGATCCTATAGTTTTCATAATTCAACTATACAGCATCTTTTATACATGCCTGGTAAAATGCTTACATCATGGACGTCTAACCCCCCGATGACATCATCAGAGCTATTTTCTCTGACAAGACAAAGCTCCCACAGAGCGAGAGTAGTATTTCTCATTAAGAGCAAACTGATCCCCATTTATAAAATTGGTGGATTGTCCCTTTAAGCCTATGTTTGGTAGGTTCATGCGAGGTTTTCTCTATTTCATACCTATTGAAAACTCTGGGAGTATTGGAAGTTGGTCAGTATTTATGATATTTTTTGAATGAATTATCAATTAAATATGCCTAATTAAAAAAAACACTTATACAGCACAAGGTTACTTAAGTATAGGTTTAATTAGAAGAAGTAATTAGAAAATAATGAATGTGTAGTCTAAAATTACGCACAAGCTACATAAATGATAGATATTAGATGTGTGACGTTGCAGTGGAGACAGCAGCTTTCACTTTTAATTGCTTCTCCTTAAGAGCACTGTCTTTTTAACATTTATTCTGCATTAAACTGGGCTATTTAAAAAGCTATATCCTTACACTTGCAACTACAGGCTGGGAGCAGAGTGGTAGTGCTATCTCTTTAATCATCAAAGGTCACAGCTGATGAATGCGCCTCAAAAAGTTACAGTAGATTTGGTATTTATATGCGGTTAAATCTCCATGTTGTTTCTGTTCTGTGTCCCTGTGGGCTTCTGGCTTTGCACTGTGTTAAACAAGATTATGGGATGGACGGGATGGGATGTAAGAGCTTTCCCAGCCCAACCGCGACAAGAGCATAACGCATACTATTTGTCGGCTCGGATGCAGCAGCATCCTCTCAAAAGCACTGCTTCAGCACAGTCGGTCAGACCGCCTCAACCCCGCCGAGGATGCTGTAGGATGCTGCCGGTTCAGAGGATTCAGCCCAGCAGCCCGAGTCGAGCGCTTTCTGCTGAAATAAGTATATTACCTAAATGAACCCCACTGTGATTTAGACCGGGATCGGTACCAGAAAGAGAGAGGGGGGTAAAAAAAAAAAAAACAAAAAAAAAAACTACAAACTCTCATCGGCTGCCTCATTTTCAACTTGACATCCAAGCATGGGAGACGTCGGCACGGATGCGTCTCGTTTTAGAAGTTGGACAGCCAAAACATTTTTAATGCCATGACTCTTGACTTTGGACGAGATTTCCAGCGCAGTGCAGACGGCGTGCAGCATTTCACAAACGAGAAGGTGCAGCATTTTAGAAACCGAAAGGTGGACTTTTCCTTCTGTCCAGATGATGCGTCTGTGGAGGGTGTTATCTGATCAACATGTGGCACTCAGCCTGAATAATAGACACCTTTAGTCCACCTGAGGCATGGAGGGATATTGATTCCTAAAAGAACCCCCGTGGGTGCTACTTATTATTCAGAGTAATGAAATGAAGACACTATCTTGATATAATGGATGATAAATCCAGTAAGCTCATCTTGGTTCCTATTTTAGCTGTCCTTTTTGTTATGATAGGTTACCAGTATATATGTCCCGCTGGAAGCAATTCGTGCCACTTTAAGACTGGGGAGAAATTAAGAGGGGTAAGCCTACTTTCCACTCCGTATCAGGACAGCGATGATTTTTACAGAGATCAGGACCTGGAGGACGACAGCCCTCCAAAACTACCGTCCAAATTCAACTTCACCGAGAGAGACCTCGATAGACACGTGGAGTTCAACATCAAAGGGGACGACGTGATAGTGTTTCTGCACATCCAGAAGACCGGAGGAACCACTTTTGGGAGGCACTTGGTGAGGAATATTCGCTTGGAGCAGCCGTGCGACTGTAAGCCAGGGCAGAAGAAATGCACATGTCACCGGCCAGGAAAGGAAGAATCGTGGCTCTTCTCCCGGTTCTCTACTGGATGGAGCTGCGGGCTGCACGCAGACTGGACCGAGCTGACGAACTGTGTACCTGGCATTATGGATAAGAAGGAGGCCGAGAGGAATAGAAGGTACATGACTTTATGTGTGTGTGTGTGTGTGTGTGTTTGTGTTTGTGTGTGTGTGTGTGTGTGTGTGTGTGAATGAACAGGCATGCAAAAAACCCATGATTCATTCAAAATAGAACTTAAATTTTATCCTTGTGCAAGTATGCATAACCTACTTGCACAATAATTTCTAAGTATTATACTAAGTTGCATTGGCAGATCATCTGTTTTTTCCCCCTCTTCTTGTATATTTTGCATGCTCGGGCAGGCAGAGTGGGGAAACATTTCACTGCCATTGTATCATGTGTATGTGATAAATAAATCTTTCCCACTACTTTGAACGGTGGTGGAATATGCACAGGGTGGGATATGTGCTCCCCCCCTCCAGCCCCCACCTCCCCTGTGGTCTCCCCTCCTGCAGAATAGTTTAGTCTGCTTTTCTCTAATCAGTGTATAGTCACACATTTGACCTTCATGGTGAGCTTCCACAAGCAAAAGACACTGATTATAAAATGGCAAATAATTGCAACCAATCAGCAAGCAATCAGTGACTTGTGGGAGATTGGTGTGTATGCGTAAGTGTGTGAGGTCATGGGAAAATGGAATGGTATAAACTGCCAAAACATTTAGCATAGTTTTTTTTTTTAATACTTTGCATGTCCCACCGACGTATAAACCTCTTGGCTGTCTTTGTTCTTTTTTGTCCACGTCAGTCCCTCACAATGAGCTTCTTCCTGCCCAGCTGTACCATTGAGGTTATTCTCCCTATCTGTGCCATTAAGCGATTGTACTGAACCCATTCACAAGATCCCCTTTTCACAATTTCAATGATGTTGTTTGTGAGTGCACAGTCCAAATGTTCCAGCACCCTGCGGTGATTTAATTATCACTGGATCAAAGCTCCAATCGCACCTTTTTTCGGAGAGTTTTAATGAAGCACACACACTCTGAATCCATAAGGATAAATTAAAGGGCAAGTGACGGATTTCCTTCACTGGCTTTTCATTGCTCTGGGTGTCCATCTATGTCGATTAAGATGTCTAAAGTTTGGGTGTGTTGTACTCGAACCCCGACCCATACACCACTACACACAACTGGCCCTGTATCCATGGCCTTTGTGTCTCGGTGTGATGTATCTTTGTCCATTTGAGGTGTTCTTAATGGTTTACATAACTAGTGCACTACTGTGCCATTTTATCTCAGGATTGAGTTCAAATGATCATGTTTGGTTTGGTAGTTGCTCAGAAATTATCTTGAGAAGAAAAGCAAAGCAGAAGCAGTTAATTTAAAATGCATTATCTCCCCAATATTTTCTTCTGTAATTGCAGTAGAAATGACTTTTGCAATTGTACTAATGTAATAGAGATTCAGTACAATTACTAAACTGGAACATCGTAATGAACGAGTCACTGCATATGTGTGTGTGTGTGTGTGTGTTTTCACTCAGCAGAATAGATGTGCGCTTTATTCAGCACACTTACACTATTGTTATTGCAGTCATTGCTTCTTTAAATTGCATTAGAGATTAGCTTATTCATTAAAAGACACATTAAAACTCTATCAGTCAGATTTATACTCTTAAACATAGCTGCACATGTGTATCAGATAGAAAAAGCAAAAAATCTTTGTAGCACAAGCTGCGTTTTTGAACTGTGGAGAATCTCCTTCTCTGTTTTGAAAGATGCAATCATACACCCAAGTACAAGAACATGAGCACATGATTTATTTCTGCTGTGCCAAGTGTTTCCTTTACTCAGAAAAGTGCTCACTGGACGCGACAGCTCTTCATTTCACAGCTGCAGCATCTATTCTGCACTTACAGTCCTCTCATCCCTTGTTCTTTAGTGGGCTCCCGCAGCATCTATTCTGAGATTATTCTGCCTCTGTCTCAACCAAGACTGTTGGCAGACACATTATGTTAGACTCCCTCACTAACCAGACACTGCAAATGGCACATTTACTAAGTGAGATGACTAATAGTATTATGTAAATTTCATCTTCATAATCATTTTGTGTATGAGCAATGCCTTAATTAAAACATTTTAAATGATATAAGGTCAAAGAAGAGAAAAAAAAAGGCCCCTTGCACAGTAAAATACATCATTTGCAAAATCAACATAATAATCCACTTGTTACAAATATCTTTTCTCCACCTAAGGGTGCAATGGGGAATACCAATCATATATCACTGCCAAATTCAGATGGCGTGCCTTTTTTTTTTTTTTTTTTTTTGCGGCTGAGAGCCTCTCAGATTGAGTGGCTGTCTCTCTGCAGTCCCAGTCATTCACGTTGCCAGCTCTTGAGATGGCAGTTAAGGTGGGCCCAGGTGGGTGGCGATGGCACTGCCTTGCATGGTGTTGTGTGGCCTTTTCAGCAGGGCAGGGCGTGCTGCACGGTGAGCCAGCCGTGCGGCCCGGGAAAGGTCAGGCGTGTCACACTGGATCAGTGTGCGTGTCCTGCGGCGCGGCTCCTCTGGAGTGTGCTGTCAGTCAGGGGAGAAATGGAGCAGGCAGGCAGGCCCTACTCTCTTCAGGGGCTTTTTTTGGAGAAACATACCTCTAAGTGCTGACTTTTAAGTTGCTTTGTAGAGAGTGCGGCGGTGTTACCTTGTCTGCTGAATGAAGATGGCTTGTTGAGTAGGTTGTTTTCCTCGCAGGTGATTTCAGACACCTGCAAAGAGGAGAACTGCTAGAATTATTTCTGATTATTACATGCTCATTAGCTAACTGTTTGCTGTGTGGAAGCTATATTCAATGTGACACTGGGGCACAAAATAAGGAGCGGGTTTTCAAAATGTATGTTTTACCAATGCATAAAACTTGTAGGTTGATTGTAGGTCAGTATTGTATAACATTTAAGGTTGCTTCCCATTGAAGTAGCTTACTTTATGCTGTTTTTCACTGCAATATAATCCCATAAATTTCCATCCTAGTGCTGCCAGGACATCTGTCACTGAGATTAAAAAACAACAACAACAACAGCAGCGCAGCTTTATTGTTACTGCTGCAGGTCTGAGGTCAGGAAATCTGATTATTAAACATACAGCCTGAAGTCCTTAAAGTGATGCATACAATATACTCCTTTAATAAATCAGTGGTCAAGAGCAATTATCCATGTATGAATGTATGCATTATCATATTAGTTTAATCATCTGAATTTTTTGCATATGAGAAAATACAAGTGATATTCATTTTAAAAGTCCCCTGCAGATGCAAATAGTGAATATGACAATGAAACAGCTGCAGAATATTCAATTCTGTCATGCCGTCATGATTATGATAAAAAAAAAAAAAAATCAAGATGTTATTTTGCAGACTTGCAGACACACATCAGAGAAACTGAAGAGAAGCATCTTTCATGTAAGTACAAGGTCACTCAACCAGAACACAGAAATATTCATGCAGGAATTACCATTCATACAACAGAAAGAGAGACTGAGTTCAGTTCAGACGACACACGCTATTACACGTCATCCTCTTAGAGCTCAGACCGTGAGCTTCGGTGTGTTTTAAAGTTATAATCTGGAGGGGAAGACAAACAAGTAACCACTGTTTCTACCTCAGCCTCTCATTTATCCCACATTATTTGTCATGGCTTTAATTATTTACAGCTTCCCTGAAAGTATGGCAAATCAAAGCCTAGCTTTTTGTCAGTGATACACTGAGGTGGAAACTGGATGTTCGTTGATTTACAATTAATCATCAGGGGCCATCCTCTTTGTTGTATAATGTGATGCTGCTGTTGACAATGTCTCTCGGGGCTGGAGAAGAGAGAAACAATTTTGCCACTGATTTACAGTCATCCCTTCTTTGTTTATGAAGCTTGCACATGTAGGATGTTGGTGACAGTTAGCGGTCAGCTTTTGAATTTGTCTTGTCCATCTTTGCCCTCACACTGACTTCTACTTAGAGCAATGTATCACTTAGGCAAAGCATGTATTATGCAGACCTTTGATGAGTTCACTTACAGTCCACAGCCAGCCCATTACTCATAAATCAGTATTCACTACCAAAATTCACATTTATTTTTAGTTCTTCAAAGTCTTGTTAGTCTGTCTGTTAATGGCAAGATATTGCAAATACTGCAGGGTGGATTTCAGTGAAGAAGGGTGAAAAGTTTGGCCATGGGTCAAGGGAGAAACGGTTGAGTTCTGGTGCAGATAAGGCCATCATAACCCTGTCTCTAAACTCCTAAACTGTCAGGTATTCTTGGATTCCTGAAGGCCGTTCAGTTCAATGCAACTTTATTCATTCCTGTAAGGACAGTTATACACAGCAGCTCATCACCCAGGTTAACAACTACACACACAGCAAATAAGGGAAAATACAGTTCATCACAAAGCTAAAACAGCACTTATGGCAACACTTACACCACATCTCCATCCAATCATATTCATCAAATTAGATGTGGATAAGATTAGTTGTTAATCTTATTGTTGATATTCAGTAACTTTTTCCTATTTCTTGCCAAGTTTTTTGTAAGCATGGTCTACTATACACAAAGTTCCATAATTCTTGAATACACTGAGCAGATGCTACTACTGTACTGTAAATGTGGATGACTCATCCTTGTACAAATCCCTAATATGCAGGTATTCTCCTAACGCCAGCACATGATTACTATGTGTTTAACGTGCACAATTACTGTGTGTTTAACACAGATTAAACTATTCTAGACATTTTCTATCACTAAAGCCTCTATTTACAATTTTGGTGCCAGCCATAGGACCAAAAACCACACGGCCTTAATGATTCACATGGACTTGTAAACAATATTCAGACCAATAACATTAATACACATTTTTAAGTTCTTAAAGTGTATTTACAGCTTTTTTTTCCCAGTTTCATTTTATGTAAGGTCCTTCCCTTTTAACCGTGGTAATTTATGCATATGCTGATGTCGCAGTTTTTTTTTTATCAATTATAAAATCTTCATTAGCAGCTTTCTTGTTTCTTATGCATAATGAATGCTTACTTCAGAAGTACAAAGAGACCAAGGCCAAAACACACGAGTTCAGGACGGACGCATTCCTGCTCCTTTGATGAAACACAGAGAAAGAGAGATGCGCTCACATAGCAATGACAGAGGATGTCCTCTGCTGTGGTTCGGAATATTTGTGTGAAAATTTGTGTGTATTTTGTACAAGAAGAAAAATACAGAAGAAAAGATTTGAAACTGGCAACTAGTGTAATATGATTTGCTATGCCTTCACCTTGCCTTCTGAATTCCTCGCTTTCTTATTGAGATCACTATTTGAAGGTGGTTGATTTGAACAGTTTTGGTATAACCTAGCTGCTGTACATTTTCAAATCTTCTGGAAGAAGACCAGTCCTGTGTGTGTTATGTGGTAGATCACCAGTATTATTATTAATGGTTACTCTAGCTTGCAGCTGGAGAAGCAATCAAAGAATTATGGTTAGCAACATACTTTATTCATCCGGTTACTTGACTGTAATTACGTAATTTTCTAAGCATGTGAAGCTAATTGTATCTCACCTACTGATTCTGTGGCACTGCAAAATATAAAGTTTACATATTTTACAGTATGTTTGACATTTGACGACAATCCTGCAGGAGCAGTAATAGGCTGTTATTACTTACATGGCACAGCAATGACATGCCCTAATCCTTGGCGGAATAACACACCACATCATATTTTATTCATAATAAGTGATGCAGAGAGGGCTGCAATTACTGCATGGTTGTTACCACTTATAGCTCTGATCATTGAACCGTGCATGTCTCACTCTATCCACTACCTGCCCATGACTTCTACCATTGTTCTTCTCCCTGAATCAGCATGTGGGAGGGAGTCATTACCAACCTGACCCAAAGGAACTTGAATGCAGTGGTTGTATTTTACATTAAGCCATCACTGATCTAGATTCTTCCTTTTGTTATTAAACCATATCTGGGAATTGTGTTAGTTTGACTCTAGACAATTGGCTGACAATCACAACACAGTTTTTTTGTAAATATTTAAGCCGTATTGGGATTTATGGCACAAATGTTCAACCGTAATTAAGTGGATTAATTATTTTGTTGCATTTTATGGGCTTTAACTTTTCACCCGTGAACTCTGGGGACTTTGCTCGGTGAAAAAGTAAAACCTCAGGACCACAGTGAGGCACATCGAAGCAGCAGAGTAATGAATGCCCTCCGGACACAGATGAACCTGAAGGAGGAAAGTTGAGCAGATTTACAGTTCTGGTCGTATCTTTAGATGTAGGAGGCAAAGTCCTCATCACAATGATGGGATGTTTATTATGTGTGGAGCTGAGCGTGCCCTTGCAGGCCTTGGACTTCCAGGGAGCGGAGATTGCTTTTCATGTGTCATTAATTCAAGTCGTCATTGCTGGCAGGCCTGAGCAGTAATCCAGTTGGTTTGATAATTAAGTGTTACCTCTAAAGAGAGCGCAACAGCATATGTCAAGCACTTGTTCACCGTCATGACAAAGAAAATGAAACAGTCAAGGGAGTTATTAAGTGCAATTCAAATTAGAATGTGCAGATGAAATATGGAGTGCTATTTTTTTTCAAAAGAAACTTTTAACAGTTTCCTTGCAGAAAGACTTAATAACATATTATAATAACAATATTTTCAAGTGAAGTCTACACAGCAGCCAGCATTTACCTCAAAAAAATAAAGTTAACTGACCAGTATGTGATGTTTTACATATTGAATGGTACTTGCTTTTTGCTATCAAATTTTTGCAATATATTAATGACACAATCAAGAGATATCACAGTGCAGGGGTGAGAGTAAGAGGTAGAGGTGAGGCTTAACTTAACCATATTGGTTAGGGCTCAGACATTAATACTCGATAAGAGGATTGGTACTAATAAAACTGATGAAGTCTGTGGGGGAGGAGACATGAAATGAAATTCCTAAAATGATTGCTGTGTAGTGTCTGCATGCTTTGGCTCTTTTCCTTTGAGTAGAAACAATCTCTGCCTCTTTTAAGTGACAAATTAACTTTACATGAAAATTGTTGGATAAAACATGTCAGGTGAACTTCTTAATTAGTTATTTATTCATTTGAATACACATGTTAAAACTGCTCCAATCAATAATTTTCTATTAACATGATAAAATACATTATAATGTCAAAGGGGTCACTCATTTTCAAACCTATAGTTTGTTTGCTCTGGTCCAAGTTGGTAAACTTGGTCCGTTGATTTCTTTTCTCGTCACACAGAAAAAGATCCAAGTGAACCAAAATTCTAAAAAAAAAATATCACTATAACATTCACTTCGCTCAGTGGTTAGTTGTGTCAGGGGCGGGAGCAAGAACATATAAACAAGAAGAAGGTCCTGAGGAAGGTCCTTTCTGCCTAAATATCAAGAATGCAACATTGCACTAGTTGGATCTGGATTCACTCTCTGGCTAGGTGCTAGCAACTATTGAGTTCGCTCATCGGCATTCCAGTTTGCAAAGCACACCTGGCTACAGGAGCCATTTAGCTCAAACTTGCAGAGTATGCCTAGTTGGGTCAGATTGAGGTCAGATCACGTTTCCAAACGCAAATAAACTGCTCCAGAATTCGTTTGAGGCCAGACTGAGACCACTTCCTCAAAGGATCTCAGTATGGTTGTTTTGGTCCACACCCAAGTATGATTGCAGTGTTCGGATCTGCCCAAACTAATCACATCAAGGAGGAAAACGAACCAGAGTGCAAGTCAACTGGACTAAACAAAGCAGCCTCATAGTGACAAACCAACAGATAATGATCACCCAACCCTGCAGTTTCCCTCAGCTCTACTGAGATTTATAATGTCTTTCAGCTCAAAGTTTTGGTTGTCTGGCCTGCAACTTTACAGCTTTAGTTCACTCTGACTGCTCTCATTTGCCTGAAAAAGCTCTGACAAACCCGCTGCCCACAGTTAGTGACTAGCTTGTAACATAGTGGGGCATTTAGCAGCTAAAGAGCCAGTTGAGACCAAACCTAAGGTGAAAGGAGAGTTAGTATTGGACTAACATTTGCCAGGTGTCCAGAAAAATGACTACAAATGAATGTTGTTCTCTGTCTGCTGGATGTGTAAATAGCCTGTAGACTGTTTGCTAACATGTTCATAATTTTTTTCACTTTATAAGGTGACAATGTGTAAATGTTTTACAGCTTGTTGCACTGCCTCCAAGTTACCAAAAAAACAATTATTGCAGGTTTTGATAAATAGTGATACAATACTTTGAAGTAAATAACAGTAAAATAATACAGAGGCGAATTGCACAACTTAAAAAATATAGTATGGGTTAGATTTTTAGGAGGAATTAATGTATTTTTTCATTGCATACTTTGGGGACAGCTTGAGAAAAAGATGGAAGTTAAAGTAATGTTTGTTAGAATCTGGGGTCCACACAATGTTTATCTTAGTAAAGATGTGTAGTACTTTGAGTCTGTAGCCAGTTTTTAGAAGTTTTTAATCACTTTTAGGAAGATTATACTTTTTTTTTTTTTTTTGCTGTGTGAAGTCTCTTCTATTGGAAAAGGGATTAGTGTCCCAGTTCTATATGGAAATCTGCTGCTTGATACATGATGCACCAAACAGGGAGCCCTGAGTTGTCATCACACATTATTGTTCAGTGCACATTGATTGAATAACTGAGCCCTCATAGGCCATCGCATTATTAGCATTTGGGGAAAATGAAAAGCTTTGCATGTATATGAGTTGTTACGGGTATTTGTCATTGTCCATTTGGCTTGGAACCGTTGGAGATGTAGTATGGATGGAGCTTACCGTCTTTCTCTAAAAGCCACTCTAGGTAATGAAAGCCAAGCAGCTTGCCAGAGCAGGCTCACAGCTTCTCTGATGCTGCTGTCAAATACTTGCTGGTCCGGCAAATATGAATCTCCAATCATCTGATTCAGCTCTTATAGTGTGATTAAAGGGTGGCACTTGGTCGAGTGGCTGGCTAGGACCTTCGTGCTCCAGTCACAATTTTCTGGAAGCCAGTTTGTTAGAGTTAAGTAGACTTCAGAACTGCCTGTGGTAAGAAATGGCCTTGTTGCATCAGACATCGCAGTGTAATGTACCACATTTTTTTTGCTTTATTTTTTATGTTTTTTTCACAGTTAGTTTCCTCACTGAAAGCGATGGCACTATGAGGATTTTGCTGTTTTAGCTGGAATCAGAGAAGATTTTTTTCTTAATTTGATCCATGCCATCATATATGATGAACACCTTGTTCTCATTCTGAACCGCGTGCCATCATGAACTCTCAGATCCCAGACGTGCTGTCACGAAACCAAACTCCTACATCCCAGTTAGCTTTTGATCTGAGTGAGAACCCCCCCTAGACTGAAGTAAAAGGAGGAGATGCAAAGCACCTCATACTGATCTAGTTAAATGTAGTCATCAGTGTGATGAGAATGAGTCGGCTGGTGCAGTGATTCAGAGATTCTGTGTTTAATGGCCCCAAGAGGCCTGTTTGGTGGCTGCACTGCTCAAATGCTCCTATTATCAGAGGGGCAATTAACTTTGGCTCTGTTTTCCCTCTAATTGAGAAAAGAACATTCTAGTTCTGTACTATAAACAGTCCATAAAAAAAAGTAATTGTGCAAAACTTGAAGATTTTTACCATAAATTCTTTAGTGTTTGCTGATCAGGAGCTGCTTGATCAGCAAGTTCATGAATATTGCTTTGAAGACACTAGTTGTTGACTTTTACTGTTACTACAGCTTTTTGTGCTGTCTTGCAAAACTTTTTGGCTTTAGACTGCCCCCCTTAACCAGTTAAGCATGAAGTGTCACTAATTCATAAATACAAGACTCAATATAACTGAAAAAATGTGTGCTTTACATTATAATTAATATAATTCAAAGAATCAAAGGCCTGGTTAGCCTCCTTCTTAATTCCTGGGCTAATTTCTTTGCCTGTTTATACTTGTGTGTTCTTCATACTCACATCTTTTGTTGACAGATTGACATATCAAACAGTGGCATGGAAAATGCCAGCAGATTCAATAACACTGTCCTGGCTGTGTTATTTCCCGATTGATACCTGTAAGGCTTGAGGAAAAGGCCGTGCCAGGAATAACCGCCTCTGCAGTTAATTTATTATAACAACCTGGAGAAAGGTCATCTGTCCTTATCTGGGGCGGCGAGCTGGTGACAGGTAAGTTATATTGTTGGGAGGCTAGCTGAGGCTGCCTGCCTCACACTGTTCCCCAATTTGGATTCAGTGGTTGACTGAGCACATGGCACACTTAAAAGTGTAAGCACAGGTAGAGTCACCTTCACACAGCCTAATCTCCCCCCTGCAAGAATGTGCCACCACAACATCTCCTGGCAGGATAAGACTCTCGATGTTTTGATGTTGAAGGTTGTACTGGCCGCTGATGTGTGTGAAATGATTAAAAAAAATTAAACACTTTGCTTCAGAATGGCCTCACTACAGGTGTGCTGAGGTATGCTTTTAACATCCACCAATATCAGTCTTGGCATGTACATATGCAATGAAATGGTCGTCGGTAAAATTTGCTCAATCGATAAAATCTTTATTGCTGGTGTCCTCAGCATCTTCCCCGTGCAGCAGCATCAGACAGACTTGCTGTGAGAGAGATTTGAATAATCTCACTGAGCAGATTGCAGCCCAGATTGCCTCTTAAATTCCTGCATTTATAAATAGGGTCTTGTTCCTGTTTTATTTAGCAAAAATCATTACAGCTACGTGATTAGCAGTGTACAGAAAGGACAGACACTTTGGATTAATGTTCAATATATAATATTTAACAACAAAACAATAATATGAATCAGTATTCCATGATTATTCCATAACAAAACAAAACAAATGTAGTAATTCCCATCTATATGTAGCTATGTATGACTTGACTATTATACAACTGTTTGTTTTTAACATTTTCTATATTTGTTGATGGGTATTAATAATAATGATAAACTAAGGCAGGCTAATTAAGGCAGAAAGCATCAGATACTGTATGTTGTGTATGTTAGGCTGATTGAATAATACTGTATTTCCCACTGGAAAAGGATCTCCCTCTTTAAATCAATGTCTGTTCATGCCCACCTAGAGCATTACAGTACAAATTGGGTCCCAGGCCACAGTGTAATAAGTATGGATTGAAAATCTGTCCTAACAACAGCACGGCACTAGAGAGTAGAGTAACATCTTGCGGCATCACAGAGTGCTGGTGTGGAACAAATAGCATTATGTCCCAGCACGTGTTGCGATACAGCACATCAAGCTCATCATAGGAATCCGATGTCCCTCAATGTGAGTCGGTCCTCTTGAGGTGCCGGACGAGTGGCTGCGAAATAGAGCTCTAAATCCCGCTCACAAATCCAGGGATCAGTTAACTTCTCATCAGTCCGCATTCTGCAGTGGACTTTGCTTCATTCATCATTCTGTGTGTAAGCCTCCTCCTCTCAACTTTGAATTTGTTTACTTTCTCTTGCAGGGTGGGGAGAGGAAATTGTCCTAACACTGGAGGCATTTATTTCACTTGTAATGCCGGGCATGCCTGTGAATCATAAGAAGTTACAGAGGGACAAACAATACTAAGTGTCTTTGAGTGCCTCCTTTTGAGCAGTACATAGGAATTATTAGCAAATGGCTTTTTCTTCTCGATGCCAACAAGAAGCAGATTATGCCTTTGTTAAATATTTTCAAATGAAGAATACACCCATACATACTAATGCCGTATGACATAAATTAACATTGATTCACATTTTCACTTTTTTGCAAAAGCCAATCTGAGCATTGAGAGCTTTCAGCACCAATGTGCAGAGGAGTCGTGGGGTCGTTTCAGGCCTGCGAGTGCAATGTAGGGTGCCAACATGACTAATGGACCTAACCTGGATCCTCTATCGATTTGCACACAAAAATACTTAAGGATTGATTTGACTGCTTATGCCACTGCTGTAATCTCCCCTCCAATGATATGGTTTCACTGCTATTTGTAAAACTGCTGCAGCAGCCTTTTTTTTTCTTCTTTTTTTTTTGTCGGTCGTAATATCAAATCTGATCATGTAGGCTGCTCAGTGAGGAGCCATGCTTTACTGCTTTAAATTCAACCTACCTTGTCACCTCTGCATTATCAGAACGGATGAATGCATTCATGCTCTGGGTGTTTTGGTGGCGGGTGTAGCAAAGGTTTATAGGTTTAAATGTTTCATTTGTGTTTACTGAAATAACAAATTAGAAAATATGCTACATGATCAACTGCTGAGGATGCAACGGTGTTTGATCGTCAAGGTTTTAACTGTATCCAGGTGGCTGCACAGTTGAGAGGAAAGCAGCATTTCAAAAGATTCAATCTAAAGACAGGAAAGAATGCAATTTTCCAAGTCTCACTGAGATGTCTTGCAGTGACTTCTGATAGCCTTTTATTCTTTTCTCTTACATACTGGTGACTTTAGTGTTTCACAGGACTTCCTGAGGACTCACAGTGTGGACTGAAATTAAAAGGGTTATCCAGCGGAAAATTATAGACACCACTAATCCTATAACTCCCAAAGTAGAAAAGAGTCACCTGAACATGTATATATATTTTTTGTGATTAATATTTTTTGGAAAATGCATACCTACACAGCAATGTAGGTGTGAGCAAACAGGTTCCACAACAAACGCTTGTGTCTGCTTGATCTATTTGTATTTAGTGTGTCTCAAAGTGAGTCCTACAGCCATTTCTGCTCCCCTAAAGTGAGGAAGGAGAGAGCCGAGCTCTGAACAGCTGTTCTAACACAAGACTGTGGCCTTTCCATGTAGATGATTGATTCAGGTGCTGTGAGGAGGGAAAGGAGGAGGCTTTGGGCTGTGTCCGTTAATCACACTGTATTACCACACAGGAGGCATTTATCACCCAACACCAAAGGCTTCAGTCCACAGGGAACACTGAAACCAATCTCCTCGCTTACATGCAATCCATCCAGGTCCACGGAAAGCAGCGCTGTTGAGTGCTACCACATCCATTTATTCTGTGAGAGGGGGATGTTCGGGAGAAAAGTTAAGAGGCAAAGAACAGAAAAGAAACGAGAGGTTTGAGGAGACTTTGAGATAAGTCCTATTTTTACCTGATTCAATGTCACAGCCTTATTTGGTGTGGATGTTACAGCAGAGAGTGAAAGCATCCAGCTTAACCTGCGTGCATTCAGAGATAAAGCACCCTTGTGTAAAAACAATGTAAATTGCTACATTTTTAGCTTATTCAGTTACCTGTGAGACAATGAAATACATCTGTGGAAAGTTATCACAGTGACAATCATTTTATTTATGGTTGGGTGATTGCCTGGTAAAAATACAGCATTCACATTTCAAAGTAATCTGACAGGAATGTCAGCTTGCACATAGTTAATTGGCTAACCTTGCCAAATGACACTGTGTTGCGTTGAGTTAGCTTCAACTTTTTGCAGGACAATCCTGCATTGTTTGCTTTGTTTTTATGATAAATAAATGATAGAAACAGCCTTATAGGCCTGAATCAAGCCCATTGACCTATGGATGTCATAGCTAAAGCCACACTTCACAGATGTAGGTGTCTAAGAAAACACTTCATAACAAGTCAGAGTGAATTGCAGATGTGTTTGTTTCTGTGCATATAACACAGAACTGTCCATTTGTGAAACTATCGAAACCTGCCTCTTTACCAGCTGTCTGCTGATGTAGCCAACAATGTTAGTGGCTGAAAACAAGGATTATGAAATAATGAAAGCACACTGGCTATGTTAGCTCTCAGTCAGTATAAAAATCTGTAGTTTAGCCCATAATGTGCAGAAATCAACCCTGGACAGTCAGGCTAAAGGCATCTCTACTGCTGCTTTCCAGGGCTTATCAACCTGATTCTGAGGGTTGTTGACAACTAATGACGTGAAATATACATTTTCTGTATATTTAATCAGCTAAGAAGAGATGTTATGGCTCCTCTGGCCACTTTTATTTTCCCATCTCTCTGGGAGAGTAAAGGGATTTCTTTTTGTTAATTAGTCTAGATGTATATTTTGTGGACATATTCCATGCAAACAAGATGGGTTAGAATGTGAATTAATGTGTCAAATTCATAAAAATTTGCTTTGAATCATGTTCTATAAGGAATGACAGTCAGGGCCCCAAAAGTGCTGGCTCTACTAAAGACGAAACCCTGTGTGAAATAGAACAGTTACTCATTTTAACCCTAGTTAATAAGCACAGGTGGAGCCCTTTAACATGCCACTCCATGAGTCGCTAGCTTCACGTATGGCAGGTCAAGGTACAACAGCTATTTATTGGTGGCTGCTGTTTGTCCTGCTGGGCTGAATCAGCGCATGCATGCACAGCTCTGCAGGCATGAGTTAAAGATCAAAAAACATTGTTATTGTCCACAAAAACGTGTTCTGGCTTGTGATTTGCTCACATGCATGGCTGAGTCAGATGGTTTGTCTCACAGGTTTTCCTGTGGGACAAAAATGAATCCAGTTACAGTTACCTGAAGCAACTTATACTTTTTAAACTTTCACAGGCATGCAAAATGTTTCACTTTTGTTTTTTTTCATCTTCTTATTCCTTCTTGGTTGTAATCATGGAGCTGAATTAGTCAACCAAAGAGCATTATTTCCAGACTGTACACAGAGTTTTAAAACTCTCCCCCACAGCTCCACATAACATTCTTCCCAATGATTGGCCCCCAGGATTCAAATATACAGGCTGCGCTCACGGCCTCTAACTTCTGACATTAGCCATGATAATGGTTTTCCCAGTGGGAGGCAGGGTTGTGTTTAAAGGCTGTGAAATAATGTTCCTCTGCTCAGCGGGGCTTGCCTTTTGTCCTGCAGGAAGTAACGGTCATTGAAGAGATGTTAAGCCCTCAATTGAGATGCATGTTCAAGGTCAAAATAATTGGAAAGTTGCATACAGTATGAGATTGTTTTTCCCCACCATCACACTCCCTTTAGATACCTTTGAGTCTGTACAGGCTTGAGTTGATTTACATAAATACAGACTTTTATTGTACTTTCACCTTAGTCTGTTAATTACCATAACTTCATGCCTGTTATTGTTTTTGCATGTGTTCTGTTGCCATTGTTGCATGTGATATGAATGGAACATGAAAAGCGACTTTATAGATAACAGGTTTGTCCACAGGGAGTCTTAGCACAAGATGTATCAGTCTGGCATTTACATTGAAATGGACGACGTGCTTAGGCGAGATTACATGTCTGACTCCTGTTCAAATTGTTTAAAAGCAATGGCACACAACTGCAGTCCCTCAGGACCTTTGCACTGATACTTGATAAGTTGGAGCAAACAGAAGCCTGTTTATCCACGGCTTTCATGAGCGGCCGTGTTTTGTTAAAAAGACAAACAACATCTAAGCGAGGGTAACCACTGCCACTTTTAATTAATGCACCACACTTGCAGTCACAGCAATAAACTTTGTCCGTGGCTGTGTTGTCTGGTGAAAAGTAGATCAAAGTCAAAGCTGTCCCAACAGTGTGCATTTAAGGTGAGCTTTTTTGTTTTCTCTTTTTCTTTTTCAATGTGAGAGCTACAGGGAAATATACACTGCAGCTTTTTTTTTCATGTCCCCCACTGTGTGGAGGCTTAATCCTGGTGGAAAAATAGCAGAATGAAATTCCTCTCATCTTGACAAGAGTGGCAGGTCGTCCAGAAATGTATATTCATGGCCGCAAATGGAAATGGAACAACCAGGAAGGGTGTCCTGCAGTGTCAGCGCCAGTTATTGATGTGCAGCGGAGGGGAGAGAGTGACATTTAACAGTGTCTGGATGAGCGGCCCCCTGACCGGCTTGAATGCTCTGCAGCAGACGTCCTGGCACATATAGAAGAGGGCTACAGTATAGCTGCTCTTTATAGGGAACTGAGGGGAGTTGGTTATCACACAGATTGGGCCACAGAGATGAGGGAGTTATTTCAGCTAGCCTCCAGCTTGCCGCAGTCAGGGGAGACAAACAGAAAAATCAATACTCCCACTCAGGACAGTTCACTACAAGGGCCTCCCTCAGCGCCACTGTCTGTCACAGTCAGTCCCTCAAGCGGGATGGGATGGGAACTGCTGACAAGGTAGGTGTCAGAGCACACTGATCACACTGTTAGGGAGCGAGTGAAGTCTTGTTCAGCACCACAGACAGCTCCAGACAGACTCACACTTTTAAATCTCATTAAATTCCCGGGAGCATGAGACTGGTGTCTGTGTATGGCAGGTGTTTTGTCATATTATCATCAATTCTGTGTGACTGTCATAAACAGAAAGTCCACAGACTTACTCACCAAATAGTATAAGCAGGTTGTGACCTTAGAATTTAATTGACTTTACCAAAACTCTCACACAAGCCTATTGTTTTTTTTTTTTTTTGTAAAGAATGGGTTTTAAAGGCCCTGAAATCCTATGTTCTCAATCAGCCTCTTATTATAAGTGATGGAGTCATGTGTAAACATACATTCATCTGTCACCACTTGTTGGTGATAAAGACTTGTTGTCTTTATCACCACTCACAGGTTTCAAGTGAATGGGGTTCTGGTTGGAAAAAGCTGATGTCACTGACTTCTTTGAACCAATCCAGATGTAGCAATATTTTAGTCCAAACGTGATAATGGCTGGTGGATTGTTTGCTAATGTTGCACACAGGCTACTAACAATCAAATATAATCAAACCACACAGTCCTGAAGGAACAGATTAGCTGAGTTTTTAGACTTTCAAACTGTTTTTTCCCAAACTCAAACTTTGATTGTTACATAAATAGTCATATTGAATATGTAGAGTTTGAAACCAAGTCTTCAGGGGTTCAGTCATAAGTTGCTTAAACAAAAGGCGCCAACGCTATTTAGTAAAATCTGTGAAGCTTTTTTTGACCCATCCTGGTAGATAAATCTGAGCACACCACTTGCCGTGAGCTTTTTTTGATACCTACATTCATTCCAGTAATTGCCCAGTAAATGGGGAGTGGGTTGGGTACAGACCAACAGTCACGTTTATCCTCGGTGTGTGTGTGTTTGTGTGTGCGTGTGTGTGTGTGTGTGTGTGTGTGTGCGTGTGTGTGTGTGGGGAGAATGAGGGGGAGCCATCAGTGAGTGCTGCCAATGGTAATGAAGCCACCACTATAAATGGGCTAGTCATTCATGATTAACTGGCATGTCATGCCTGAAGTAATTGCCTTAATTAGCTATTGAACAGGTTTCAGGGTTAATAGGACAACAGGTTGGCAGTGAACCTGATATACTGTTGGAAGTTAATGATTTTACTCTCATCTTCTCCTCATTCCTCGAAATGATTTGATTAACAGTATGGGAGAAACAGATCCTCTTGTTTGTTAATACAAAATCAATTTCATGGCTGGCTGAGCTATCTCTTGACAGTGTTTTTGTTGGACGAGCAAGGTCTTCAGTCAGCTGGAGACAGGACAAACAGAGAGAGGCCGGTGGAAGAGTGCAGACAGTAAATCTGCCTCTCTCAGTGCAGTGCAGTCATGATGTTGGAGCTGGCAGCTCTCCCACCCTGCCCACAAATTTACCTCCACTAAGCTTTTCTGTTGTGCCCAGCGGCCAACCCGGTGTGTTTTCCATGAGACTGTGTCAGAGGAATAAGCCTATGCAAGTAATTGGGAAGCAGGTACCGTAAAGTCTCCCCTGTGAGGCAAGATCAATGTGTTTGGAAATGTGTTTCGTGTGAAATGCCAGAGGGGAGAAAGTGTAAAGACATTGTCTTCAAATCCTCATATGCCAAGACCACTTAATTGGCAAAAGCTTGGTGCTTTATTGAATAGAGGTCAAAATATAACTGCCTTTTTTACTGTTAACCTCCGCTTTTCTCACCGGAAACAGTTTAGACAAACAATTTGGCTCTGCTTCTTTGTGGCATATTGTGCCTGCAGCACGGCTCGGGTATTTTGGCAGAGCTCACAAGCCGGTTTCAGAGCAGTTGCAGAATCACTATGGAAATATTACAGCCTTTTTCATTTTCTTTTCTTTCTGTCACAGACTGGTTTAGCTTATAAATACCCATGATTAGAATAGGTTGGTAGCCGCAGTATGCTGTGGTTCAATAGTGATGTAGCAAATCAGTTTACTTTGTCTCACCTTTATACAGTTCACAATGAAAACCTACAATACATGGAAACATATGTGTATCACAATGAAATTATTTTCTTTTCTGTTAGCTATAAAATTACTGTAGTTAGGGCTTGAAATGCTTGAAACACACACGGTTCCTGAACTTTTTATGCACGTGTTGTAGGTCTTTTTTTGGGTGTTTTTGTCTTATTAGTTTTACATTGTTCACGCAGAACTGCACAAACATATATTAATGCAATTGATTGACAGATAATTGCAGAGGAAGAGAGAGAGAAAAAAAATGAATACAAGAAAACATAAAAAGGACAGAAAATTATAATCAAATCATACAATTTATCCACCCATACAGTCCAATCCAAATACCAAACCTAAATACGTAGCTGACTTGATAGCAGCCCTTGCCTCACGCTCAGGAGCATTTATAGATGCAATTGACATTTCTAACACAAAACGATTATGAATTATGTTTATATTATATTGTTTTGTAGATCTATACAATGTTTGGAATATAAAATGGCAGAAAAAAAAATGAAGCACACACTTTCCCAGACTACAATGTGACATCTTCAGATGTCGTGTTTTGTCCGATCAACAGTTCAAAAACCAAAGATACCGATTTTACAATGATAATTTTAATATGATGAGTCTGTATATAGGAGAATCTGGGACTGGAGGATGATTGGACACATTATACACATTAAATTACTTAAAGTCCCCCTCCACTCAAAAATGTGTTTTTCTTCTTGATGCTTCAGTTGGATGTTTGAGCTTCACTGTGCAGAATGACTGTTTTCACATGAATATGCTGAATGGGGAAAGTTTCTCTGTGCTCATTAAAAATCTGAGTTTAAGGGGCGGGCCTATGAGCATGATTTATGACATCACAACTAGTTAGTTTGGAGCCTGTCTGTAGTCCAGTATGCAACTTACACAAGTGTGATGGGGAAACTTAAAGACTCAAGTGCACATACACTGAGCATGCACTTTTCAGTGAAGGAGGAAATATCTTTTGTCAAGTAGTTAAACTTTTGAAATGAAAAAAAAATCTAATGAGGGAGAAGGAACAGACGGAGTTTTAAACAAGTCAGGTCAATTTTATTTATATAGCGCCAAATCACAACAGACATTATCTCACTCTTCACAAAGAGCAGGTCTAGACCGTACTCTTTAATTTACAGAAACTCAGCATTCCCCCAAGAGCAAGCACTTGGCGACAGTGGCAAGAAAAAACTCCCCTTTAACGGGAAGAAACCTCAAGCAAAACCGGACTCTAGGTGGATTGGGTTGAGAGAGAAAGAGGGAGGGGGAGGGGGGAGAGAGAGAAAGACAGAGAAGCACAGCAACAACAATAATAATAATAGAAATATAACTAATAATGATAGTGGTAGCAGTGGGCAAATATGACCAACAATAATAGCAGCAGCTGGACCACGGGGACAGCAGGCGGTCCAAAGGCAAAGGTCAGAGACAAGAAAGCACAAAACTACAGGGAAGATGCCACATTAATAACATGCATTCATGTACATGAATGCATACAGATAGAGAGGGAGAGGAGGACAGAGGATCTCAGTGTATCATGGGAAGTCCCCTTGCAGTCTAGGCCTATAGCAGCATAACTAGGGGCTGGTCCAGCTAACTATAAGCTTTAGCAAAAAGAAAAGTTTTTAGCCTACTCTTAAACATAGAGAGTGCCTCCTGGACCAAATCTGGAGGATGGTTCCACAAGAAAGGAGTCTGATAGTTGAAGGCTCTGCCTCCCATTCTACTTTTGGAGACTCTAGGAACCATAAGTAAGCTTGCTTTCTGGGAACACAATGCTCTAGTGGGGAAACAAGGGAAACATATAGACACTTATTATCATTCCAAGCAGAGTATTTTTATACATCTTACCACATGTCTGGAGGGAATCTTTAAATGATTAATTATTTTGCAAAATAGTTGCAGATTCATTTTTGGTTGATCAATTTATCCATTAATCATAAATTTCACCAATCTTTATAATCCCACACTGCATTT
Source organism: Thunnus maccoyii (assembly GCF_910596095.1). Lineage (NCBI taxonomy): Eukaryota > Metazoa > Chordata > Actinopteri > Scombriformes > Scombridae > Thunnus > Thunnus maccoyii. Next base: position 19,255,019 of record NC_056543.1, on the reverse strand, counting down.
GATGTTGTCATTTTGACTATTCTAATTAGATTTCATGGACATTTTCTGTAGTGAATAAAGTACTTTGACATTTGCTGATACAGCCCTGGTACCTATAGATTAAAGGCATATAATAGAGCAGTAAAATGCTGGGAAGTTTCTGCTGAACTGCAAAAAAACAACTTTGCACTACCCCATGGGAGTTATAAAGGAGCAGCCACAGTAGAGTAAATGAAGTGTGAGTGTATTCCATGGCTTTATTCGGGTTGGAAGCTGAGGTTAAATCAACCTTAGGAAAAAGTTGTCTCCATAGGAAGGATAAACAAGGGAGGAATATGGAGGACGAGGATCGTGACTTATGGTATCTCGGAGTAACTCAACCACTAAGTCAATTCTGTGCTGTGCAGTGTCACAAGGACAGCAACAAAGATTATTTCTTGGCCCCTTCACAGTACTTTATCTGCCAGCCTGGCTGTTTGTTCAGCACTCTTGAACTGTTACGACTCTGCACACATCAGCCTTCACATGAACTGAATGAAGAGGTGACATGCAGTATCGTTGACACAGCAGTGTGATGGTGAGAAAGGCTTTTCCTCATGGAGAATGGTTATAATCAGATTGTCGGTGTTCCCCTGTTGCTCTGACGATGGCAAGTCTTGCATTACTTGTGATGAGGATGCTGACAAAGTTTCATCAGCTGCAGAGCACCAGCGAGAGGATCAGAAGCAAGTGAGCAACAAAGATATTATAAAGGCATGTCAGTCTCCTTCTTTCTTTCTCTCTCTCTCTCTCTTTCTCTGTCTCTTGCCGTCTTTGTCTTCTCCTTGCAGCCCCGTGATCAGCTTGTCAGCACTGCCGGAGCTGAGCAACTTGTTCTGCTCAGATTGTCAATGAAACTTTGTGTCTGTGAGCCAGCTAAAGCACTCCCGCATATCTGTCAGACACAGCAGTTAGGCTCTCCCGTCTGATAATAGTGAGGCTGCGGGGGAAGCCTTTGCAGCAGCTGTCTTTTCAACTATTCAGGAGAAATTCATTGTGAAATGTTTGATGTGTGTTGAACAGGTAGAGCAGTGCAAATATTTGACCTGAGCTTTAATTGAACCATTGATAATATATGTGTTTAATGGCCAGTGAGTAGCACTAGTCAGGTGGCAGATATAAAGGAGTATTAACCTTTTAACATCCTTTTTTTGGAATTTTTGCCTATTTGGCATACCCAAATGGAAAAGCTTATAACAGAAGAACTGTGAGGCCATGTATTAGGCTTCATTTGAGAGGTAACATCTTTTAGTTTCTGGAAATGTGCTTGTTTAGCATGTGGCTAAAACACAAAAACAAAACTACATCAGTTCAAATATGGCTCAAAAAAGTGTTTTTGGTCCTCGTCTATAATGAGTCATATTTGAATAAGAATAACTAGGACATGTTTTATGCCAGAACTGTGCAAATCACGACATGCCTTCTACATCTTGTCAACCACACCTGTCTAAAATTCCAGACCTGTAGACCTAACCTAATTGGATCCACAAAATCTCCTTCTTATCAAGTCATTTTAGTCTGTAATTGAGTCCATTCTGGGACAAACCAACATGGGATGGCTCAACATGGCGGGATCTATGGAAGAGGACCCACTCTCTATGTAGATAAGAGCTCATTCTGAGTTAACGAAAACACAACAGTTCTTATTTTCATGGGAGTAAACACTAATTAAAACATACTTATGAATGTTATATTCCATTTCTGCCAAGAACATTCTGCTAGATGCCACTAAATTCTACATACTGCACCTTTAAAGTCTTATTTTCTTTTTTTTAAGTGCATTCAATTTTTACTTTTTTTAAAGTTTATTACTTGTAATGAAGCCTTGTTGTACACCATTACTTTTACCTTGGTACCCTTGAGTACTTCTATGTAGATGAAACACCATCTCATGGTGACACCCCGCAATTGAATGAATTAGGTGATTTTACAGAGGAAAGTAGATACGACCCACGAGGAGTGGGGGCGTGGGTAGATGGGTACTCCTAGTGACTGGAAACTGGGAACTGGCTGGCAGCCGGCTGGGATCCACCTGGGAGTGGTAATTCTGAGTGCACCACAAAGAATTATTGCTGTTTTGCTTTGGCTGTGCAGAGTGAAGCTTAGACTGTAAAGGTCAAGATTTACATCTGACTGCCCCAACTCCATGCTATCCCCCATTTTCCAGTAGAGTAGTTTAGGTTACATGTCTGGGATGCTCTTTGAAGCTCATCCTGTAATCGGAGCTGATCGTGCTGCAACAAAAGCCGAAGGAGCTGTGGGGCTGTCAGCTCTGGGCCTGGCTGCTGTCTCCCACTAGACCGTATTATAGCAGCATGACATAAAGAAGATAAATCATGGATGTTATCAAGTTAAGATCCAGGGCACACTGGAGCTCCTTTGCTCTCTAGGTGATCAGGGAAGTTGAACAGCTCCGCTCTTCAGAGATGCCCCACGCTGATAGCTATAAATGCTCAAAAGCACTAAGCAAAAGCAGCTATCAAATGCTGCAACGCAAGACTGCACCCTTGCTACATTTGTCTTGTAATGACGGCCAGAGAGTCCTATCTCTCCAGTCGTTCTCGGTGGATGCCAACTGTCCACAGCAGAGCAGGAGGCAAGAGGGGGATCTGACACAAGCATCGCTCCAAACAGTAAGAGCTGCGAGAGAGAGATTCGCCTGACCCTGTCAGAGCCCTCGACATACTCCACAGCTCCACTACACTAACAAGCATCTAAAGCATAGCCCTCAAAACAAAATACAGAGGGATCCATTTGTGGCTGTTGTGCAATGTGCTGGAGGTGTCAGACATCTGCTGAGCGTCACAGCGCACTTGGCCTCTTTCAGTTTTATTGTTTGTCATATGTGAGATGACGATGAATCTGTGATTTACAGGCAAATAAAAATCTAATTCTGGGATTTGGACCGAGAGATATGATAGACTGAAGCATGACATGCTGGCTGCCGACTGAGCCGATGGACTAATAGAACATCGCTGTGTCCATCTGTGGGTCCATCTGGTGTGATGGGGAGGGAAAGCAAAGCTAAGCACAGCCGTCTAATTGTGGACGCACAACCCAAAATCAAGATTATGTCACACGACATGACCTCACATGTGATAAAAAAGAAAAGCTCACAACAGAATCATTCAGCTGGAAGATGGGCTGGAACAGAAATTATTTTAAGATAATTAAGAGTTAGTTTCTCACAGATAAAATTGTTTCTCTGTGTATCTTTGAAATGAAAATGAACTTTTTAAAGTGAACTTTACTTGTCTTTTTGAGTTTTGTGGTGTCTTTAGTTTGTAATGTGTTGGGTGGGGGTCTTTAGACATTCATATGTTTTTATATATATATGGGCAGGTATTTAGTCGAAGGTTAAGTGCTTGGCTACCTAACTACAAAGTCGAAGCCCAGCGTCTCCCAACTCTTTGTAGATAACGTGTCAGTATTGATTGAACGGTTGAGGAGAAGCCTCAGTGTTTGTGTGGTATGACCTTTCTTATAGTGTTGCAGGAGGAGATTGATTATAGCTGTACACATTATATTCATAAAGCACACAGTTTATTTTGCTTTGGTATTGATCTTGTATCATTTCAAGGCAAAGTAGTGAAATAAACCAGTGAGGATTTTTATCTGAGAGACATTACCTACAGTAGATCAATAAAGAGCAACTTACAAATATTATATTTCATCTTTAAACAGACATTTCAGAATAGCTTTTTTATTTTTTATGAAATGGGCGATATAGCAGTGTACAGGAGAACCTTTTGTGTGCTTCAGTTGATAACAATAAAAAAGTGCCAATTAGAAGAGTCCCTGTGAGTGCTGGGGAAAGGTCATTTTGAGTCTCATATTTTCACTGAATGCCCCTCACACAGTGTGAAGCACAAGCTGGAGACCAAATCTTCTCACAGCAAGGGCAAGAGATAATGACATTTTAGCTCATACCAAGGGCATAAACTGATGACATCATATTTGTTAGGAGCAGTCAATCTGAGCTGTTACGCAGAAAATAGCATATTTGGTCCTCATGGGGACCAAAGCAGGGTCCTAATGAGGCAAAACATCATTTCTGATGTCCTGGTTAAGGTTAGGGGTAAGGTGTGAATTTAGGTTAGGTTAAGGTTAGGGTTAGGGTTTGGGTTAGGCTGCCCACAATGAATGGAAATCAATGCAATGTCCTAACAAGGATAGCTGCACACACTTGATGTTATTGTCTTATGTGTGTGTGTGTATGTGTGTGTGTGTGTGTGTCTATGTGAACATGCACAAAATTAATGATGTAATTGAAGGTTTGAGTACCTCTAACACAGCTGTAACAACAAAGAAGACAACAGGTGCCCAACAAGCAGGTGTCTGATTAATTACACTTTTTTGTGCAAAGAAAATTAACACCCTCTACTATATCAGCTTGTGTGTCACAGTTTCTGCAACCTTTTTTTCAATGTCACATAATAGAGCTAGTCAATAAATTGACCAAGCTGATATACTGGCTGATATGAGCTTATTGCAGATATATTGGTATATATGTCACCCAATGAGTATCATAAAATTGAAGCGCATGTTTGAGGTGATGCCATTACATAGTTTGGTTGATACCATGATGTCAGTATATATTTTGGTCGCATTTCTTTACACAATAAATGTACTGGATCTTGATCAAAAATGTTTTATGTTATGTGTTTCTTATCAGGCTCTCAAATAAAGAGTCAGCCTCAAAAATCTAATATTGGTTAGGTTATATTACATCACCTCACTACCCAGTGAAAATCATGTATTGTCATGGTCATTGCACTACAAGAAAAATGCATTGTTGTAATGCATGTCGCTGAAAACAGGGCTGTCATAGGCATTACTATAGCTCATGAAAAGTTGATGTTTTGGAGATAGAGCGATGGTACAGTAAGAACATTATATATGCCTGGGTGTGAATGTATTTGCGTATGTGTATTTGCAATATAGTATAGACTTGGAAGTGTGTGTTTGAGTTGCTGCATTATGTGAGAGGGCTATAAGGCAGGAATCAGACGGGTGTGTAATGTCCTGCAGTTGCCAGCCACACTCCATTTAACAGCTCACTCATATTTCTCTATTTCCTCTGTAAACAGTTCTGTGCTACATACAGATATTAAGGTTATTATACAAACATATTAATGTATCTGCTGGATATACTGTATATTTTAATGCCATTCTAAGTAAGTTGTATCATCCCTTTTCAGCAAAAGAGGCAGTGACAGCATTAAAGGACAAACATTTTTTCCACTGTTAGTCAGCCAGGTTGTGTTAGTCACGACTGGTTTCTTGTGCAATCTTTACAATAAAGGATGCACTAACACTGAAGGGCATTTCTTTCCATTCTTTCCATTCCTTTAAAAGTTTTTTTGTCTCCCGTAGGAAACATCATGTCTTAAAAAATAAGATTGGTAGCATGAAAAGAACAGTCAAAATTAATGTGTAATTTTTTGGCAGCAGGCTTATCAGGACCACATGTGACTGTAGCTTTACTAAATCTGCCACCTGTGATTAGTTTACCTGCTTGAAACAAAATTAATCTGACAGTCCCATTGTCTTCCACTTTGCTGACAATGTTAGATGCACAGACTATTTTCCTGATGGCAGGAAATCCATTCACTTGTATGGAATTAACTACCCACCGCCACATGGAAATCATGATTATCTGTCAGTGTTTTTCATTTCCCTTACTCAATTACATTTCTTAGTCACTCATTTGTGTTTCTTATTAACCTTTTTTACATACAACTCATGGTGAAATAGATCTAATTTGCATAGATGTGAATTAAGAAATATGTGATTTCAATCCAAACCAAAACCTACATAAAAGGAGCCAAAGAGATTCCTCCTAGGCACACAACTAACGCAAAATACTCAAAGATCCTCTCCAGACATGTGTTAAGACATATAAAAATACTCTACTTAGAAGAATAATATGTGTCTGATGTGGTTTTTACACAAAAAGTATAATTACAACGTCAAAACCCTTAAAATGGCATCTCTGTCTATGTGCACTGGAGGCTTCAAATTTCCACATCACACTTGAGTAAGTTTCATACTGAACTACGATTGACTTCCAAAGCATTTATGATGTTACAAATCATGTTCATAGGCCCAACCCTTAAAATCACATTTTAAGTGAGCACAGAGAAACTTTCAGCAGATGAATGTGAAAACAGCTACAAACAAACTCTGCACATAAATCAGTCTGCACATTGAAGCTCAAACATCCAACTGAAGCAACAATAAGAAAAACACATTTTTGAGTGGAGGGGGACTTTCAACAATGTCCCCTCCATACATCCTATATTTAGTTTCTTCAAGCTGAAATTGTTTTAACTGCAGACAGCGTCCACAAAATGCATTCAGTGAGTAGAGTATGTGATTGATTAGTTCCAAAGAAATAAACTAACACTTTTGATTCAGTCTATATCTCTGCTGAAAGCTTTTATAATGACTGCATTATTATGTCTTATCTCAACAGTCATATAGCATGATCATATTTAGTTAAGCACCTCAGTTGTACATCGCTCCACTCATTTAGCATAAGAGGTGAAGCCGTGAGGGGAAAGTGCACTTGCCATAACACATTAATTGCAGTTCACCGACTGCTTCAAGTGAAGTAATGGCCTATTGATATCCAGCGAACAAACAGTACTATAGAGCTCAGACATACCACAATTACTATTTGTTGATCCTGACACCAGATCCCACCTTTACAATCCTTCCAGCCCGTCCTCAAAAGAAAAATGACAGTATAGATCTAAATTTCACATGGATGTATAATAAGAGCTCTTATTATACATCCATGAAATTTCAGGCCAGCAAAAACGACCTATAGTTATGTTTACACCATCTAGTGACCGTAGTAATTATGACCTTGGGAAGTGACGCAGTTCAGATTAGCCGCTAGATGGCGTAAACGTAACTATATGTCGTTTTTTGCCGGCTGAATTTTAGACGTAAGCTATTGTTTAATTATGAGGATGTGGTGATCGTTCAGGCACCATGGCAGACATTCAGATTGGGAGCGTAGCAGCACAGAGCAAAGAACTGAAGCCTTGTTGACAGAACATCTCTAATTAACTGAGTGGGAATAATGGCTCAGCAGGACCCAGACACCACATTTTATCTGTGTCATAACTGGCCTCATAAAATACAGCTCATATGACTGCCCTGCAGTTTAACTTCCTCCTTGATCTCAAAGTTTATAAAGACAAATTGAATAGGCCTATGTGTTCATGAATATATTCATGGAGTGCATCTCGACCTTTGTTTAGTAAAAAGAAACAACAGAAAACCATTTTGTTTGAGATATATATAGGTCTTCACTGTACTTAAAACAGACAATTAGGTGCTTTAAACCATAATATTCATATTAGAGCTGCAACTAACCATTATTATAATTTATTAAAGGTCAGAGAATAGTGATATTAGGGCCCAACCTGACCTATTTGTTCCAGCTTTTGTTCATATAACTTTATAACCTGTCAAAGGATAAAGTAATTAATTGTGATACTTGACTTTGTAAAGTACAGTATTTTGATCATACATGTAATTCCTTATGTCTGTTATGACATAAAGTATCATGAAGGTCTATCCAACGACTCAAATGAAAAGGGTCAAATCCACTATCTATACCACCTTAAAAATAGGCCATAGTTAACAAGTGCAATCTGTTGTTTATTGCCATAAGGTAATCAATTTTCTACTTATCTGTTTGGTGTTGAATGTCATTTTGCAGCTCAGTGGTGCTTTAATGACAATGTAAATTGCTGCCGCTACATCTCATAAGAACAGAGATGAGAAGCTGAAGCCCAGCTGCTGCTCACATGAATATCTGACGTTTTAAGAAAAGTTCAATTCTGGGTAGAAATTGTTGTGTCAGAAAATACAAACACAAATAGGGACAAATCTGGATTGTGATTATCCTGGCCATTAATCTGCCTTTTGTTTCTATTGTATTTTTGTGCTTTGCACCATGGCGGACTCTGTTTCCATGCAGAGTGTATTGAGCTCTGCAGAGGGACCAATGGACTGTATCCAGTCTGTTAAACACAGACGGGGGCTATTTTCCAGGAGAAGTTCAACTCCTTCCTAGCAAGCTGTGATAGGGTCCCTGCGGTTCAAAAGAAACTACTATTACAAACAGCGAGCCAATACAACAGGACGTTTTGGGTTAGTTCAGTCAATAAGTAAAAATAATGCCAGAGCTTTGAAATATTGAACACACAGAGCAGCAGAATTGCAGCATCCCTGAATATTCTGCTATAATACATAATGATCTCTTTGTACTACATTTGCTAAATGTGTTTTATTTTTGCTCAGATCCCTGGCTTGAAGGCCCAGTTTTTACTGTACTGTTCAGCTTGTAGGCCAAGCTGGTGAAATCCTCTACACAGAGCTCTCCCCAGACCCAATCAGCAGTGGTCTCCTCCGCAGTGGAGGGGGTTCATGGCAGTAGCATATCAGCGATGGGCATTTGATATCGCCTCTGCAGAACAGAGTCACATAATCCAGTTTGTGGCCAAAAAAAGAATAAAAATGTTAATTCAACTGCGGCCGAATAATCCCCTGAAATAACAAGCTTAAAAGCTAAAACCCTCTATAATTTTATCTGGAATCTTCCATACACTGACACCACAATGACATCAAAGCAGGACAGGAAATGCATGGGTAACAAATCAATAGACAGAAGAGTCGCATTAAGGCTTAATTCGTGGCAAAGTGGAGCTTTAGGAAAGCTGTGGGGGTTCAGATTGGCCGGAATAGGATACAGATACAGAGAGAGACTGAATCAGAGATATCCAGCCTGCTGTGCCACTCATCCTATTGTGGTCTGGGGCTTGAAGCTGTACGTCAGAGCAAAGAGGTTTTACACTTCAACTGTTCTTGTTTTCTTTCTTCTTTATGAGGCAATTGTTAGGAGTCAATGACAGTATACATTTTTTTTTAATTTCACTGGTTAGGTTGTCAAATACAAGATCTCGCAAAAGCAACCCTGTTGCCTAGAAATTACGTATTTGTACTGCTAATTTGATTTGCCAATTACGTTGTGATGGGAAACATAATTGCTGCTTCCCAGGCAGTGTTTAGCCATGCTAATGGCATGACTCTGTAGATGGCAATGTCAGTCTATCAGTCAGTCAGCTCACCACTTTGATCCAGACTGAATTATCTCAATATTGGATGGATTTCCAAGAAAATTTGTATTCATTCATTCACATTCATGGTACCCAGAGGGTGAATCTTGGTGCCACCATTTTGGTTCAGAGTGAAATGTCTCAACAACTATTGGATGGATTACTATGCATTTTGTTGCAGACATTTTCTGTGAACATTGGTGAATTTTCATTTAGCACCATCAGGTCAAAATTTTATTTGACCAAATCCTACAAAATTCAGCTGTATTTCATGCTAATTAGCAAATGTTAGCATGCTAAAACACTAAACTCAGATGGAAGACGATGATGATTAAGCTTTACTGAAATGACAACTATTACCGTACAATAAATACTTCATGCCTTAATGTTAGGAAAACAAATTAAATTCATTGTCAGTGAACATTTATCAGATACATTCAGGATGAATGTTCTGTCACTAGCAGCAGGTTTCAGTTGGTTTCTATGGTTTCAGCTGAACATTCTGTTGCTAGTAGCAACCCCTACTGGCAGTCGCTGCTTAACTGACATTGTTACATCCGCCATTTTATCAGGCATCTTTCATCTACACCCCAAATGCCCTTGTTGGAGCATTACGGCTGTTTTGTGATTGTTGATTTTGTGACTTAAGCTAGTAAAATTTTGTTTTTCTATGATCAACTTACCGCTAACCAAGCTAGCCACTTTATTAGCAATCTTTGGAGCTAATGTTTGTTAATCCAACATTCTAAGTAATGCTAGCTGTTGAACTGCTGGGATAACTGTTAAGTATTTTAATCTTTTTACTTTTACTCTTGTGGACTCTGAGGCTGTGTCCAAAATCACTCTACAGATCACTTTCTTACTACTCACTATTGAATAGATACGTTTACTCAATAGTGAACAGCAATTTCATATTTTCATTTTGCGTCATCACTGTCAGCTGTAGAGTCTCACAACAATAATTTCCACTTCTATGAAATATGGTGAACTGCACTGGACAAATTTACAGACAGAATTCGGACACTTAAATTAAATGGCATAGGTAAATATAGTGTGGTATATTAAATGGGGGCTGATTTGGGACACAGCTTTTGTGTATGTTTACTATTACAGTGATAGACTTCCTACGTTTATCTTTACTGGTGATACTTTCTTCCTTGCATGAACAATATAACTAATTTGACAACTAGTCTACTTTTGTGAATCCATTTTCCTTGACTGTACTAATTCACCTTTACATTAACTATTATTAAATTATTAAATTAAATTAAATTAAATTAAATTAAATTAAATTAAATTAAATTAAATTAAATTAAATTAAATTAAATTAAATTAAATTAAATTAAATTAAAATTAAAATTAATTTACACCATTTCATATGGGATCTTAGGAAATGAGTGATACACCGCAGCTAGTCATTTCATCTTTCACAACAGCCCAAAGTACATGCTGACATGGCGTCTGAGGCTGAAAACAGAAAACTGAAAATGAAAGAAATAGTATAAGATTAATTTGAAAAATTACATGCATTCTCATGAATCATGTATCACCTGCTCTCTCCAGGAAAGACACGGTGATACAGTGTGCAGCACATGCATCAAAAAAGGATTCAACTGGATTTGTCTCATTTTTCATCTGGTCTTGGGTGAGCTTCTCCAATGGGACTTAGCATTTGGCTTTTTGAGCACCATGTAGTCTGAGGAGAAGGTATGAGGTATGATGAGATGGATGAGCTGGATGTTCAGCTCCACAAGAAAGCCTTGTCATCCTAATGTTGAGCCATGGTTGGCAGGAATCTCACACCCTCCCAAAGATTGGAGTGCTACACAGTACAAACAGTTGTCAGCTGAGGAGCCCAGATGCTATATGACAGGGCAGACTTACAGTAGGTGAAAAGAGAGACAAACATGCTGACAAGTCTCATGAAGCAGTTTACCTCCAGTTCTGTGGAGTACAAAGAGTCAAACTAACAACATGTGATTTAAAGATGGTTTGATGTATTGAATTCTAAATATCATGTTGATCCTGTTTTGCATGAATATGTTTTGTCAAACCACATAATTGTGCTTTTTCTCAATTCAAGAGGTTTTCTTGCACTCACTGTTCAGATACACTGTAGAATCCACTGAAATGCCCTGTGACAGTTGAGGTCAGGTGAAATAAACAACAAAATTGCCTACCAATTTGCAAACCGGCAAATGCTTGCCCCAATTTGTGTCAGCATGCTTAGAATTCTTTATACAATCAACAAAATCACATAATGGTCTCCAAAGAAAATTCTATGGCTAAAAAAAACTTATTCAAAGCAACAGACAGAAGAAACAACTTTCCTTTTTGACATGGTGCATAAAATAGTGAGTTTATACCGCCAGTCTGCTCCAAAAGCTAGTGAGAGGACTTTGACATAAGATTGTTTTCTTAAACTACTATGTTTGAGGTCAAAAATGAATTTTTAAACTAAATTTAGAGGTGGTTGAGTTTTTTTCCATTGTTCAGATGCATTCCTGTTCTCACAATGACTTAAAATGCACATTTTTGCATAGAAAAATGGACTCAAACATGATGTCTAGGTCACATTTAGTGAAGTCGTTGACTTAACCTGTGATGACGACACTGTAGTCATGCCAACGCAGCATTTATCACACAAACTATTTTACAGTATTTACGTTGTCTAACCAGGAAATATACAGGAGGAGATTTTATTCTCCATTTTGTGCATCGCCACTAAAAGACTGCATGTGTGAACTTACTGTATGGTGTAACAGTCTATGGTGAGAAAAGACGACGGTTTTTCTTTTTGCTGTTGCTGAGTGAGGAGTCTTTTGCTGCTGTGTTTTCTCTTCAGACACCTTTGTGATTTTGACAATTGCATGAAGAGTTTTGAGAACACAAAACATTTTAGGATTTACTGTTTGCAAATGGAAACAGAGGTTTGGTGTTTGTGTCAGCTATTCTCAAAACCAGGCTTTTGTTTCTAACAATGCATCAAACCAATCAAGAAAAAACATGTTGTAAGGCAAGCTCATGATGTTGTTCCTAAAGAAGAAAAATGTTTTACACTGTTATTTGATTTTTTGTTTTTAACTGTATGAAGTGTTTGCATTTTCTGTTTCGCAAACTAGAACACAGTTTGGCTGTTTGCGTTATGTATTCTCAAAACGGAGACGTTTGTTTCTAACTATCCAAACAATAGAGATAATTTACATCTGAACATGGATGTTCATCTTCATCATAGCTGTTTTACAGTAATATCCTGCCTGGTCAGACCCCTGATTGGACAGAAAGGCTTTGTGCTACAAAGTAAACCTCTGCATCCCTCTGCAGTGATGTCAACTCAAGTGTCAAAACTTTCCATCACCACACTAAAAAAAGTCCTTGCTTTGATTGGGGAGTGGCTGGTATGTTCAAAAATAAACCACTGATGGAGACTCACATTGTCCATTAGGACCCTGTAACAACGTTGGCAACTGTTACCCTCATAGATTTTTCCTCCTTACATTCACACAGCCCTACATCACATCTGCATTTCTTCTCTCTCTGTAATCTGCAATCTTCTGGCATACCACAGGTAAACAGCCTGGTATGTCTCATCACATGTGACTTCATACTAAATGCTCTGCAAACCATACTTTCGATGTGGTAGGTCTACGAAAAGCAAAGAGAAATTTGCATGTGAAAATAATCAGAAAAGTTAAAGATTTCTTCGAGGAATGTTTTAAGACATAAAAAAATCTTCTGCTTAGAGTAATAAATTATGTCTGATTGTGTTTCTCCACAAAAACTCAATAACGTTGTTAAAAGTCTATAAAATTACTTCTCTTCCTTCTCCCTCAGTGTAAAACCCAGAATCTATGAATATGCAAATATTTTTAATATCAAAAATTGAACTACTGGATGAAAGATGTCTCCTACTTCACTGAAAAGTCAATTCTCAGTGAATGTTCACTTCAGGCTTCCTGTTTCCATATTACACTGTTATAAATTGTATACTGGAAAACGGTCAAATCACGACCATACGCTCACCCCTTAAACTTAAGATTTTCGGTGTGCACAGAGAAACTTTCCACGTTCAGCAGATGAAAGTGAAAACAGCCTTCGAGTGTCAAACTCTGCACATACATCATTCTGCACAGTGAAGCTCAAACATCCAATTGAAGGAACAAATTAAGAAAAACATATTTTTGAGCAAAGGGGGACTTTAAGCAAACGTATTTGATGTGTTTTTTTTTTCAATGCATTGCTTCATTTGCAGGGCTAGAACAAAGTAAAAAGAAAAATGCATTTGAACAATGAAGAGAAATTGCTTTGTACAAATAAGGTACTTTGCCTCTGCGTTTATGGTGGCCAAGTAATACTAGCCACTACCCAGTAAACAAGTTCACAGCAGGATTAGTGCCTCCTGTTGAGTTTGAGGATTAAGCCAGCAGCTATGTCAGTGCTCAGCCTCACTACTTCCATACCAGACTAGAGCAAGTTAATTTACAGTAGCTGGACTCTATATACTGTAGATGGGAAGTGAGAAAATGAGTTCCCAGACATAACCCAAAGTATTTCACAGCGCAGCGAAGGAAAATATCCTTGAACATGGCTTAAAGTACAAGACTGAAATTAAAAACGTTATATACAGACATTAAATATGCATTCTGTCATTCACCCTAGCGCATCAATCTCACTGCGATAAAGACAGAACAATCTTCATTTCTCCACGATTAGCCTTAATAATTGAAACAGTAGTTATTTGTATCAATCTGGCCTCTGCTTTTTGAATTCAACTCTGGGAAATGTGCTGTGACAGATAGCTCACGGTCGCTTGTTAAGTGACAGAATGGCAGAGCTATATTTGTAACATCAATAAAACAGCTAGAAACAGGTCATCAAAGGCTTATTGCACTCATTAACTGTGATATTGGGCTGTAATGGAAAAACTTGTTCCAACTTGTTCTCATTTTCCCATACCTGCTGTAATATATTTGGGTGATATGCTTGAAAAATTCAAAAGTTTTAAAGTCAATTCAAGAGCTGAGCTTATTGATAATGATGTTGATTTTTATGCTGAATTGACGTCAAGAGCATTTCTTATTCTTTGTTTCTGTTTAACCCAGCTTTAGATTGCACCCAGTCTTTGAGTTGAGCCGACATACTGCTGCAGTCTAGACACAACTCTAGCACTTCGAGTAGTTTTTGTAACTGTGACATATTGTACATTATGTTCACTGTGTCGATATGTTGTTGAAAATCTCAAAGACAGCACAATTTGATTTTCGGTTTTCCACTCCTGTGGCATTTGAACATGCTCTGGCCACGTAGCTCTGCACCCTACCAGAGCAGACAGCACTAAAAAACAAAAAGGTCATGACCTTGGCTTTGCTTTCACTGTAATGACAGCAGAGTCAACCGAATGATGAACAGATAAACCGGGTACAAGGTTTCCTGCGGTGCTCTCTAGCCTGAAACATGAACCACCACCACTAACAATATTAACTACAAGGAAAAAGTGCAGAGGTGTTATCACACACACACGCACACAGAAAACAAAGTGGTGAGGTGTATTGCATTTCAGAGTTTTCCAGCATTTAAAGGGTTAGTTCACCCAAATGTCAAACACACATTTTCTCACTTACCTCAAATGGTGTCCGGCCATGCTGATAGTTTTGGTTTTATTTGTCCAGGTTTTGAGATATTCCTCTCCAAGAGATTTCTGGCTTCACACCAACATAATGGGAGGGAAGTAGATTTTTGTCTCACATCATTGAAAAATTAGATTCAGACAATTTCCATATTTATTGGAGCTATTTTCTCCTGAAGAAACAACTCCTGGTAAAACTGTTGACAGCATGTTCTGTGGGCCAGCGTAATGGGGAAAACTGTCTTTAGAAATGACACATAGCTTTTGAGTTTTAAGTGAGAAAATATGTTTTTTGCAATTCAGGTTTTGGTTGTAAATTATTCCCTTACATCTTTATTATTCTCATACATTTATTGGAATATAAATTACACACTTGCAACTTTAAAATACAGTAGATCCGTGAATGCTAATGAAGTCTCTTCAATGCATTCTGTCTTTGGCAATATCTATATGACAGACTGAGATTAATTCATCTCATTTACCCTCATTTGACCATGAGCACTCATATTTGAATAGATCTCATGTATTAATTATGATGTTTAGTAGAACACAGTGTGCTTCTCCTGTATTTGTTAGTAGAGGCATTTTCCTGGTATTGACTCTGAATAACACCTGGGATCTTGATGATAATGAGTAAAAATTGACGTTGGCACATATTGATTTCAGAGTCTTCTTTTCACAATTGCAGAGTCTTGAAAAAGCTGTGGGGCAGAGGAACAGATAGAGAAGCCATTTAAAACCCTGCTACACTTTACTTACAATCAATAGAATCCCATTTATGAAACAAGAGATTGGTGGCTCAGTAATTTCATCATGAAAATACCATCTTGAGTTGTCAGCCAACACAATAAAATCAACCTATGACCCCCCCAAAAAAGAAGACCTGTAGTTTGCACACAGGATTTTTATGTTTCTGTGTAAAACTAGTAGTAGTTACACTGATCATTACAATGTATGACCATAATTATTTTGATAATATCAATTATATACCAAAACCAGCAAACAGGAAGCAGGCAGAACATATAGTAGTTAAACGGTTCAAATGCTGAAGTATTAGCATGTGGTACAAAGTCACAGATTACTGTAAACAAGGAACAAATGCAGTAATTTATTTAAGAGCAATTTTAACTGTCTGAAACTGTTCTTTTCATTTCTAATGACAAACTCTTCCCACCATAAATGAAATAAGCAGCTCTGCAGGGGACACGCCTCATTAAAGATGCAGAAATGACTGCAGGCCAAAGTATTTTTCTCTTTAGCCAATGTTTTAGATGAGTATAAGCTCACTGCGGCATTACTGGAACATCAAGAATCTGTGAAAATACTTAATTTGTATGTTTTCAATCTGCTAAAGCTGACTACCTAATGTAGATGGTGAAATGATCATCTTAAAAGCTTCACGTGTGTGTATGTATGCATACATGCAAATCGACCATAAGTCAGTGTTCGCAAACATTTCAAAGGGATTTGTATGCAATAGTTTCTTAAAAGCAAAAGCTACACTCATACGAACTGTTTCCCAAGTTAATGCAAGTGAAGCAGACCTGTTTGCTGTTGAGGATTGACTGTAAGGTGGGCTGTGGACTTATGCAGAGCTATGGTCCACTGAAGCTCAGCGGTTTTGGGCTGATGGAGGCAGTGGAGCAAAGAGGAGCTTTGAGTCTGCCCGGCCGTCAGTCTGACACCACACATCAAAGCCTGTATGAATAATTGCCTAATGTGGCAGAACAGCAGGCCTGACAAACATGCTGTCTTCCAGACAAGATCAGTGTTTTCTGCCTTTACCAGCACCACTTAATAATGAACAAATCACCTACATGGTCAAAACAGTGAAAAAAACTTGTGTGTACCACGTAAGAGTTGCTTGTCTCTGTGAGTCATGCTGACATGCTGATTATTATTTCACTGATAGTATCAAGAAACTCTTATTCAGCTTGGACCTCTCTGAAATAAACCTGTTGAATATTTCATTAGATAACAGACAGCTGGTTCCTCTTGGGATCCTCTTCTGCTTTCATTTTATTCAGTACTTTGCATATTGCAATGATCTGGTAGTCTTAAGAGTATTCTCATCACTAGAATGTTGTGCTTTGCTGGAAGAACTACTATATAAGCCCTCGGCTATCTTCAGGCTTTAAAAAATCTTGCAATTATAAGGATCTGAATTTAGTTAAAAAACAATGGTATTCACATATTTGTGATCATTGCAAGTTGCTTTGGCCTTGTCTGTTTTTTAAATCTTTTGGGGGTAAAGTGTGCTACAAGAGTAAATATTAGATATGTGAAGAAATGTGAAGCTCACAAAAGGCCTTAACCTTGTACAAATACTTGGAACTACTTGGGACTGCTAGAACCTATTTTGCCGATAACTCAAGAGGACTCCAGAGTAGATTGAGTATAATGATTAAAATTACCTATTTCTGACAAAGAAAAAGTGAACTGAGCTTATTTCAGCCTTGCAGGCAGACACACACACACACACACACACACACACACACACACACACACACACACACACACACACATACAGTGCCACCACCTTGATCCCAAGCACTGCCAGCCTTCTTCAGAAGGTCTGTCACTGTTTTGAATAATTAATTCTTCTCTATCCCAGATCCAAATAACTGTTTGATTAACCTGCTGATCTGACGGACTGAGGAGGAGTTCTCTGTTTGGTGCCTGTAAATACAGGCCTTAGGTCGTCGCTTGGCACAGTATGGGAGTCTCAGCTTGCACATCCTGCTCACCCAGTGCCAGAAAGGTCTCAGAGGACAGCTGGGCACGATGCCATAACCAAGCTTTTACATCTTAGTGTTTTTCTCCACTAAGTTTTTGGTTTACTTTTTAAAGTATATAAAGTAATCACCACTTCAATTAATTTCTGGTGTTGAATTCTGATGAAATGATTAGGTTTATCTGCAGAATAGACTGTCCTCACCAGGAAGAGTTTGAACAATAGTAAGGTGGTTGCTAAAACCCATAATTTTAATTAGAAATATACTTCATGATTGACTGGCAAATGTGTAAATGCGTAAATGAGTTGTAGATCTTGTAGACCAATGTTGGGCAGTAATGCATTACTCGGTGACACGTTCAAGTAATGGGATTACTTTTTTCAGTAATATTTATATTAAGGAATTACAGCTTGAAATTCAGTGAAATCAAAGATAATTACAATAATGCTACATTACTTTGACACTGTGGGGGTCAGTGTTTACTGTCTTAATGGGAGTTTAATGGAAGGTTGGTGCAGCAGCTGGAGGTGTGGGGAGGTGTGGGCTAGTAATGACTGGTAAGTCTACATTCAAGAATCAGCTGGTTTTGTTTGGTGTGGAAGGGTGTGTGAACCCTGCAGCTTGACTGTAAGGACGGGACTTTTGACGAGCTGTGTGCAGTTATCAGTACTAAGCTAGCTGGTGATAGTCAGTAAATACCTCCAAACCATTGGCTGGCTGCTCGCTAAACCACAATGTCTCCTTTTCTGTTTCTACACGTGTTAAATACAGAAGATGTGACATGAGGCTTTGAAGAGGAGCAATATTTATTGACCTGCACAAAGCATTTGACACTATAAACCATCAAATATTACTCAGTAAACTAAACTCTTTTCAATTTTCTCCTTCTGTTTTGAAAGTGTTCTCTTCCTATTTATCAGACAGGGCCCTGGTAGTTAAAATTGGTCAAGTAACTTATTCCCCCTCTATCTGTGATATTGGGGTACCTCAGGGTAGTATTCTTGGTCCATTACTCTTTGTCCTGTACATGAATAACTTGCCTACTGTCTGTGTGCATTCCAACTGCCTTTTATATGGAGATGATACTGTAATTTTTTTTTCCAACCCCAAATACTGATATGATAAACACTAAACCTCCTTGTATAACTGGTTCCAGGAACCCCTTGACCATTAATATAAAACTGAAAATATGTATTTCCATTCCCCTAGGAAACCTTAGTCTATGTCTCATCCCATAGTTCTGACTAACCAGAGCGTTACTATAGTGCAGAATTTTAAATACCTCGGTGTCTATCTCGACACCCACCTCACATTTAAAGAGCATATCCAGAGACTAATAAAATAACTGAAAAAGAAAATATATGTTTACAGCCAGATCAGGCCATATCTTACACTTCCTGTTTCTAATACATATCTTCATGCTGTCATAATTTCAAAAATGTCTTACTGTCTCCCATTTTGGTCTCTTACTACTTCAGAACTTATTGAACCAATAAGGAGACTCTATTATAGAGCTTACAAAGATCATCTTAAATTTTCTCCTTGGACACATCATTGTGTAGTGCTTTCACAATCTAAATTGTTTAATTTTTATAATTATACAGTACTTAGTTGTATTCATTTGTACTATCAACTATACTATCACCTCCTCCCTTATTCACTTTGTTCTATTTTGCCACGACATAACTCCATAAGACTTGGAAGAATAACCAGAGCTATTACAAATGAAATTAACTCCATACCCGCTTTTAATAACAACTATGATTTAAAATCATTTTTCTGTACATGCACCAACATTTGGAACAAAACACCACACCACATCTGAAATTCTACCTCCTTCTTAAAATTTAAACATTTACACAAATATTTCCTTCTTCTGAATCAAAATTGTAAACACTAACATCTCAATAGTCAACCTTATTGTTCCCTCTGAATTCTGTGTAACTTGTTTGTATGCATTTAAAATTTGTTTACTCTCGTTATTCTGTACATTATTCTATTATGTTGTATTCTTTTATTGACAATCTACTCTTAAAAACAATAATTATAATAATAATAATTAATTTTATTATCTGCTTGTACTGTTTTATATTTGTATTGCTTTTGTCCTCACTGTGGGACAGCAGGACTCCTGCTTGAAAACAGTTTTTAAACTGAGTCAGGCCCATAGCTGGTAATGGTTTTACATTGCTCTGCTGTGTTTTCCTGCTAAAATAAAATAGAAAAAAAGATGTTTAAATGCACATTTGACTGAAATTTGGTGAGAAAAAAAGTACTGTGAGTTATATGCAACTTGCCCACCACTATGGTTTAGACATAGATCCTGTTTGTTGGAATTTACCCTCAGAAAATTCTCTCAAAGAAAATTCAAAGGGAGGATTTTCAGATGCGCATGTCAGTATTTGAATTAACAGATGAGGGGCTGCAAACATGTGTGTATGTTTTGCAACATATTTTCTACAAGTTACTCTCTTTCTCAAGTATATTTTTGACTAAAACTCAGTAAATATGCCTCCTAAGTCAACTGTTTCTGTGACTGTACCTTCATACAAAGTGACAGAGGACCCTCACTCATGCGACAAAAAAGCCAGGCTTTGAGATGATGGCTTATTGTATGGAACCAATGTGTTTACATGAGTGGCCTTTGATCATTCCTCATGGGCAGGCTTTTACAGAGACGGCTGACAGAAACCATCACTCTTTGATCACAGCTATGGTTCCTTATACATGAGGGCAGCTATCGTTTATGAATAATTTACTCTGCAGTTATCATATTAGTGATAAAAGCAAACCGAGGCATGGGCCATGAGGCAAAACCCTGAGAGTCTGTGTTCAAATTGCAGAGATATAGTGGTGGGCATGCAGCTGAGAAGCTGGCCCCACTGTATCATTGAACACAGCACTCATTAGACTAATAAGTAGCTGTATCGATGTGTGCTGAAGAAAGCAGGCGGAGCTGGTGTGTTGTTCCACTTAGCTCTGACAGTGGACAACCTCTGAAGAAAACCATGGCTCTGAAAACTGTGCTATCTATCTATCTATCTATCTATCTATCTATCTATCTATCTATCTATCTATCTATCTATCTATCTATCTATCTATATATCTATCTATGTATCTATCTATCTACCTATCTATCTAACAGTCTAACAATCTATCTAGTTATTTAGCTATCTATTCTAAATTATAACTATTATTATTACTATAACAGACAAACAAAAGCAGCAAATTCTCATATTTGAGAAGTTGGAATCAAATAATGTTTGGTAGTTTTGCTTAGAAAATTACTTTAATGGTTAATTAATTCTCAGTATAGTTAGGGTTAGGGTTAGATTAATTTTCTGTCAATTGACTAATCAATTAATTGACCTTTTTTTTTTTTTTTAGCTCTATCTTAATTAACAATAGAACATGTGTTGTATACCATAAATGTTAACTATATCTCGTCATTATCTGTTTCCTTTTTTTCTCTTTTTTCTCAGTCTTGCATTATAATAACACACCCACGCATACACCATACACACATATGCACACAACACACACTCCCCTCCAATTCAGCAGATTCTCAGCAGGGTGGGGATTACCGCCATGGTTAAAACCTTTCCAGTGCTTCTGGCTTGATCCTCTGTGCCAAGCAGAGACTAAATTGAGCTTCAGAAAGTCAGATAATCGGCCTCATCTACATGACTCTCTCTCAGCTACACTAATATTTAAGATGCATTCACTTTATTACACTGAAAAACTTTAAGCCCTGCATGGCTAGCTGTTTGAGGGAGACCTCATCTTTAAGACAATAAGTTCAAACACTAAAAAGCAGCATTTTTATAAATCCAGGGTCCAAAGTAGCAGCTTGTGGGATATGCAAATATCCACTGCCGGATATCATGGAAGTATCAAGCAAAAGTCGAGCCAATTCAGTTTAAGATCTCTTAGTGATGGGAAATGTTTACACATTTCATTTTCCTTCAATTTACCCAACATTGCCGACAGCTACATTGGCAGATGAGTCAGTCCATTAGAAATGTGCATTAAAGGAAATTAAAACTTTTATGGATCATGATTACAGCCAGTATATCATTTGGAAGAACTATATAAAAGCTATTATAGAAAGGGCATGTTCTATTGATCAGCGTTACGGTATCTGTGAGAATAATGTGAAAATATTTATTAGTATTATTATATTCTGTCTCTCTCACAGAGGTAATAATCTGTTGGCCGGCGCAGTTCAAATACAGCAGAGTTCTGCAGACCACCCAGTCTCTTAGAGTATAATCATATGGTCATAAAATCAATGCCAGCTCCATTGCTTTTGATTAAATATATTCATTATGACTTAGTCTGGCTCATAAGCAGGAACAGTAAAGCGCTTTAGATTGTGGAAGTTTATTGTATGAATTATCTGGAGACCGTTCCTGTCGGCTTTATGGATTTGAGGAATATCAGCAGTGAGTTTGTAATGGTCTCGTTGACTCAAAAACAAGTCTATTGTTGAGTTACTTAGTGTGTATGCAGGGCATGATCTGTTATTGTTATCTACAATCATATCTTTATTAGACTGATGCCTCTAAGGTTCCAGTCTAAAAGCTCCTTTAATCTTTTTTTTTAATTAACAATGAATAAAATACATTCCCTGAGCTCTACGCCTCATTTTACAGTCTTTCAATTCATTGTTTTAGTTTCACAGCTTGTAACTTATCTGATTCAGTCTCACTGCTCTCATCAACATAATTTCCAGCTGTAGTGAGCAGCTGTTTTCAATTAAAAAGCTCTGACCAATTGCACTCTGTACCTGTTCAGCACGAAACTACAGATTAGACAAACTTGGTGAATAGCTAGTAGACAATGTAGAGCATTTTGCAGCTAAAGAGACAAATATTTTTCTTAGGAATTAAAGAGAACAAAAAGGAGAGTGAATGTGGGCATTGATTTCCCAGGTGCTCAGATATATAACTCCAAATGAATGCTAATATTGGTCTGGTGTAAATAAGCAACTGTTTGCTAACATAACAATAGCTTTGTAAGGTGAATATATTTCAATGTTTTGTTTGCAGCCAGTGGCACTACCTCAATACTTATACTATCAATATCCAATACTATAACAACTAAAATATTAGCTATGTCAGAAGCAATGCTAGCAGCTCAGTGCTGTATTCAGACACAGTGGTACTTTGAGCTAAATGCTATGCTGATGTTTAATGTATAATGTATAAGGTATAATGTTAACCGTGTTCACCATCTTAGTTTAGCATGTTACCAATGCCAGCACTCAACACCAAGTACAGCTAAGGCTAATGGGAATGTCATTAGTTTTGCAGGTGTTAGTCATATGAGACAAATGAAATTTTTGACCTGATGATGGGATCAGAGATTTACCAAAGTTATTTTTCATGGTAATCCATCCAATAATTGTCAAGACATCTCACTAAAAACCTAGAGGAAAAGTCAGAGGATTCATCCTCTGGGGACCATGAATGTCTGGCAATCCATCAAATAGTTAACTTAGATCCTGAGGCCATGCAGCTAGTGTGGCAAAAACTGTTTGTAGAGGTACAGTAACAGTAAATACTAAGAAGTAGTATCACCAGATAGTATTTGAATGTCAGTGCCTGCAGATAGGTGTCATTAATAGTTTCCCATCCCTCCCCTTTTTCTAAGATAGATACATCAGCTTTTTCTGTATTGCACCAATAATGATGATGATGGTCATGGTGATAATGAAATTCTGCAATGAGGATAAAAACTATTACTGCCATCTGAACTTGAATGATATTCTTGGGACACTAAATGTGTACAGTTATGGACTAAGAGGATGAAATACTAAAGTTGTGTGAGATGTTCAGGGTCTCATGGCAGCATGCAAAGCTCTCAGTGTCTTCAGCTCTGTGTTATGTGACGTGACATGTACCGTGGTTTCCACTGCCAGCCTGTGTACTTGCGTCTCTCCTATGGCTGTATTATTAATTCAGACACCATGCGAGTACACGCCTTGTCTCCTCCTCCACTGTCTCTCTGAGAGATCTTTGAAAGAGAAAGATTAAAAGGAGAGCATAATTAGACAGGAGGATTTCCACTATCATGGTAATTGAGGCTGTGCTGTCATATTACAATGTCTAATTGGTCTCAAATTACAGAAAAGCAGTTAGTACAGCAGAGAGTTGCTTGCCAACGTAAAGGCACGTTCAAAATTCCTGTCCAACCTATACTTTTCATCTTGTTTAGTTATTATTTAGTAACTGTCTCTTACAGGAACGTTCCTCGCCATTTGTATCATAACACCCCACTTAGAAGTCCTTAGATGGCAGTATATCGAGATTTATGTGTAGATTTCATCTACATCATGTCATTAGTAAGTAGCATATGAGATCTATTGTAATTGTTATGCAGTTATGTAGCGGTATTAACACTGCCGAGCTTAAATCTTTGTTCTCTGCTGCTTGACAAGCAGAGGAGGTCAAACAGGTGCTGTCCCGGGAGCTGACATGAGATGACATACCTCATTAAAGGTATCAGATTTGAGTGAAGATGGTACCATCCTTGAGCTGCATTCTCAGAATGATTCCTCTAGAGGTGCATTCATCCTTCCCAAAGTATACAGCTTGTAATTTAGGTCTTGCCCCCGGTAAAGTTTTTTTCCCCTGCTCTCATATGCTGCTGTTCATTGCGGCAATTTTGTGTTAGGGAATCAGGCACCTTTGTGTCAGACTGCAGGGTGCAGCATCACAAAGAGCATAAAGGCAGGAGGCCTGTGATGACCCAGCTTGCAGTGTATTTCATATCCGAACAGCGTGTGCTGATTTAACCTCTAACGACATTTTATGCTGTTAACGCAGTAAGGCTACCTGAGACGTCACTCCACACTCACTGTGTTCAGCCGGTACACGGCTCCGCTTACCATCTATGAAGTGGTTTCTTGTGTCTCAGATCGGGGGGATTGCACTGTGTGGTTATCTCGGCTTCATGAAGTTGTAGAAATAGATGGTATAGTAGTGTTTGAGTGTCTTTTATGATTATTAGTGTTGTGTATGATTAGGTACAACTATTTGATGAATGGGCCATGAATTCTTTCCTTAGATATGTGACATTTTCCTTCTTTCTTTTGTTCTTTTAGTGTTAAGGAGTGAATGAAATGTTCCTCCTTTGAAGGACAATTTCCCCCCTTGTTGTTATCTGCCACTCCTAGTACAAGCACTCTCTGTTTGCGCACCATGTCAAGTGCTAGCAATGCCAGCTTCCTGACAAGTAAATGAAAGGTCCCATCGTTCTTCTTGTTTCTTCCCAGGTGACACCCACTGTCCCCATTCCGTCACCATCAAAAAGCTGAACAAGATGCCGAGAACCTCAAAAACGGTCCATTATGGGCTGCCAGGGGGAGCGCAGACACCATTAAGGAATGGTATCAGTTACAAATAATGCATGTCTCCAGTCTCATTCTCATCTTGTCTGAGAGAAACAGGACAGCGCAGAGATGTAGAGATGCACCGCAGAGACCTTGCATGCTGAATAACGCCCTCGCTCTCGCAGACCAAGGACATGTCCTCACCAGAGAGATGGTGAAGAGATGACTCAAGCACGAGCTCGCTATGTAATCCAGATCTAAAGCCATTAAACAAACTGTACAAACAACTGTTAAAAATGTTCTGCTCAAAAAATGTTCAAAGCATAACACATTTATGTGCTCTGCTCACCATATAGCATACTGTGATTGACTTTGTTGTTCTGCTTTGGTAATGGAGGATACGTAATGTTGCAGTTCATAAAGTGGACTGATAAGAGAGAGTCCTCATCGGTCTCAGTCGCCTTACTGCAGCTAATATCAATGTCACTTTTCATGACTGCTGAAATTAAAGACTGCAGGGATGGAGGAAGTCATTACCTAGAGAAGTCATTACTCTAGAGTGTCTATCCACACGGTGTATGGTACATCGCTCAGGGTTTTTTTTTTCACAAGGTTAAGCACATAGCACTTCCTGTAACATCTCTTAAGTGGTAAACGATCACACTAATCAAAACAAATTATAATCAAATGCATTTGTTAATGCTTCTTATGCACCATGAGAATCCAGCTGCTTTAGAAAATTCTTTCCACAAACAGAGCTTGCACTAGACTACATTTATATCTCCCTGTGATGGATTTTATTTCACGGACATGCAGATAAGAAAAGGTAACGTGCTGGTTTGTGGTTGATTAAGATCACAATCATTGATACAGGTTCATCTCCTATTGTTTGTTACTCACCAGTGTGCAGAGCCAAAAGCTTACTTACTTACTAAGACACATTCATATAGTGTAGTTTATACAAGTATCCAGTGACAAGTACAACTAATAGACATGCAATTATTAAAAATAATTGTTGTGAAATATGAGATATTGCAAAACACTTGATGTAATGTCTGAGTGCTGCAGAACCTCACAGATGAGTAGCTGGATGACAGCACACTTGTATTGTTGGCCATCTTTACTCAGACTGTGATGAAAGTCAGCACTGAGCTGATACCATCCCTTCTGCTTTTATGCGCGTGACAATCTTAAGATGTAATCTCAAAACTCTAAAGGCTCAGTCTTTCACTGTGAAATGCCATTAAGTTCTGAGGCGTTTATGTCTTTTTAATGAGAGAGCTAAATTGCCTTCATACGCAGTGATTTTTGTGCAAATGAAAGCCTTGCAGACTATGAATGTCAAGTAGACAACTAAATGTTCCTTGGCACATTGTGGGCCCCAGGCTGTAGCATTAGGATTCACACTGACGACCATGTGAAGAAGCCAGGCAGTACTCTAGTCTCGACTGGAAAATATTTAAAATGTATTGAATAAAAAGCAGATGTATACCAGCAACGCAGCAGTGTCATTACAGCACATGTCACAAAAACTGTATCCTAAAAATTGCTTTAGTGCAACACCCAATATTTATACTGTTGCTTCCTTTTGATCAAGAATGAGTAGACTCCGGTATACTGCTGAAGGTGTCTTATGATTCTTTTGGTGCAAGTTATATCTGAAACATCTTCAGACAGAGCCAGGATTGTGACAGCAACAGCAAAAAATATCAGTTATTTATTACTCGCAATATATTTTCTAAGAGCAAATATCCCCAAATCACCTCTCTGCTCTCTGTGGTTTGACAGCTACATCGGTGCTGAGACTAGAGATATCTATTTATCTGACAGCGCTATATTTTCTCACCTTGTGGTGAATGGTTAATAATGGTGAAAAAATGAGCTTAACTGCACTTAACAGCAAATAGATCATCAGCAAATTAAGTTTGATCAGTTGTATCTTGTCAAACTACTTTTGCCAAAGTCAAGCATGAACTTTAACACTGAAGATCTGCTCTCTGCTTTATTCTCTCTGCCAAGAAAGTGGAAACAAATTTTCCCTTATTGACATTATGAGTTTCAGCAACAAGGAAGTTGCTCTCATTCATATCGATAAATCAGCTCCAAGACCAACAGAGCAGATATCAGCTGGTTTAGTGATCATTTGTGAGCAATGCAAATAATATCAACAACTTAAAGGCACCCTGTGGAGTTTCACTACAGTGTTTCTTTTGATTAGTTGAGTATGATAAAATTAAAGCAGGAGGAAATGATCTCCTGTTCTGGGTAGCAGTTTGCAGGTTGCAAATGTGGTGAAAAAGGCCCCAGATCATCTTTTTTTGAAATCTGATATCTGCATAGGATGCAGTGGACTCAACAATGTGGGTGTGAGTTCCCAGCTTTGAGGAATGTATAGCAGACTATGTGAACCAGCTTACATTTACTTTACGCAGCATTAGCAACCAGAAGTAAAGAGACAAAACTGAAAATTGAACAAACACAAGTTTTGCGTTTGGTTTCTTGTCTTTTTCTTGTCTTCTATAAAAAGTGAACGATGATGATTTGATTTATGATCAATATTGACAAAGATTTCATGAGTTTATGATAGTACATGTCTTTATCTCTTTATGATAGTGCAACGGCGTATTACTCCATCTAGTTCAATAGATCAACAACATGTAGGGTCTACTTTTTGTGCTCCGGACTCCAGTTCATAATATTCCTTACATCTACCTCCTTCCTTTGCTTCCACTGACATATAAGATATTAGTATATCATCTGATAAGATAAATAAGATTAATTTAAGTCTCTTTAAGTGTTTTCCTTTCTCCTCTATGTGTAATTTAATTTAAGTGAATGCTTTTCTGTAAAAGATCCGATGTGTGTGTGTGCGTGTGTGTGTGTGCGTGTGTGTGTGTGTGTGTGTGTGTGTGTGTGTGTGTGTGTGTGTGTGTGTGCGTGTGTGCGTGTGTGTGTGTGTGTGTGTGTGTGTGTGTGTGTGTGTCTACTACACTACAGTGCAGGGCTGTAAATTAATTGAAAAACTTACTATATATAGTTTTTCAATTAATTTACAGCCCTGCACTGTAGTGTTGCAAAGAAAATGTGACAGAAAGTGACAGGAAACAATCAAGAGGTGGAGAAATCTTTCATTTACAACCAGATAACTTTGAAATAAATTTGATACTGAGAACAGAACTGTGTCACCGTTCAGTAATATTTTCAATTGGGGTTTGTTTATGAAAAGATTGGAGTGAGTAAATGTGCTGGTTGTCTATTCATAATTACAGAATCAGTCGATAGCATTGCATTGTTCAGTAGAGAATAGGTGAGACTGGGATTGAGAAATATAGTATTGTACGGTATTTTGTAAAAGGTTTGTCACAAGACCTTGAATGTCACTAAAAGCATGGCTAACAAATATCTGTTTATGTTGTTTTGTGAACTCTTTTAAAGGTGAGCCCCAAGTGAAGTTATTTTCTAGACATTCTCCAATCTAGAAGGAATAACATGACACTGTTTGTCCTTGGCACTAGAGTGGGTACAAAACTGATGAATAAATGATGGCAGCTTCTGGTAGGTAACACAGTTTCTTAAAGTTTCTTTAAGGAAATGTGTTTCTTCCTGAATGGTATTTCTTTCTTTCCCCAGAGGCTGTAAATTGAAACTTCCTTTGATCTCATTGTCTTTTCTGTATGGAATAAAGGGCACAGTACCCTGGGTATATTATATGGGCATACACTGTAAAACATCATACAATTAAGTGGAATCAACTAATCTTGTGTCATTAAGTTAACGTAAATACATAGATTTTATTAATTTCAAATGTAGTCAACTTTACATTTCTAGTTTTCATTTTTAGACCACTTCAGGACTTATAAACATTATCATTCACCTGTGATCATGTGATGATTTGAATGAATACACTGCAGAGAGTTCGCTTAACTCATCAAATTAAGTTTCATAAGATATACTATGATCAGCATATTAACAGACTTCCCAGCATCACAGCATTCCCAGAGTTAGATACCCCTTTGTTTTGTAGTTTGAAGAAAACACATGAAACAAACTTGCTATGTGTCTTTAATACATGTTAAGATAAGCCATAGTTGTTTCTTTTTATGATAATGAAAATAATGCAAACCACGATGAAGGTTGTATCAGATTCCTACCCGTATACCCTTATAATTTAACAAGATCACAAGATAAGTAATAATAAGTAATTATTTAACTTAAGTTCAGTCTCTCAAATTTCACAAATTCTCAAACTCAAATGTTTAAGGCAGCAGCAAAACTTACATTTTTAAGTTTAAAATGTTTTACAGTGCACCATTTTACTGTAATTTGACCTAACTTAAAAATTCATTAAAAATATCAAAACCACAGATTGGAAGGAATGTGTAACGATTATTCACAGTCTGCTTATTATTTGAACATTCACACATTGATTCTGAATAGGAGCAGGAGAGTATATTTACAGTGCTTTACCCAGTATGTCACCCTTCAGTACTCAGGAACACACTGCTGGCAGAGTGAAAAGCACCTTAGCAGCGTTCTCAGTTTTTTATTAAACAAAGTCCAGCTACGTGCTGTGCTGCTGTGATTTCTTCCACGTGATTCAATCTATGTTTAAGAACATTGTGTCCTTCACTCCATCTTTTGTGTTCGGAATCTCTGCTTGACGTCAAGCTTTATACAACTCGCCAGTTACTTCAGTAATTTGATACATATTGAATGAGGAGTCCTCATAGTGTACATCCATGTACCTGTGTATTTTTGCAGCAATTGGGTTGCAACTCCTCAGTTGTTTACTGGTTAAGGGGGAACACCGGGGCCTTCTCACAGAGAGCTGAGGTTGTTTAGCTGAGGGCAGTGCCACGGGCATCCCCATCTCCCCATTCTGTCCTGCTGTTGACTACTACAACTTGACACGATCTCTGATCAGGTGCGCTGCTCAAATCATGTCTGAGGGCTGTGGGACAGCACAACAAGGTGCTACCTGTTTGGGCTTGGAAATATGTATCTGACAAGCAAACATAAAAGAATGTGCAGCGTTATATAAACGGAGTGCATTCAGTTATCCTGTTCTATAATACACTCCATGGTCCATGGTCACCATGGCTTTTAATACTGCAAAAACCGGTGTCCTCCAGAGCAGCTTGCAATAGTTTTTATGTTCCACTCACTGATTTCAGATCTTACAATACAAACCTATACCAGCCTGAAATTGTTTGCTGAGAGAGAGAGTCAGACTGTCACTATGTGGCCTCCCTCGCTCATCAACTTTTATCATTACCATGATTTACCCGAATGAGGAGTCTCTCGGAGATGGCCATAAAACAAAGAGCGAACAGGGAGAGTGATGGTTGTTTATATGCAGTGCCTCAAGTGGAGGGCAGTGGGGAGAGACGGTGCACAGCGTAGTGAGAGATAAACACAGGAGATATAGAGGGAGATTGACGAATGAACTCAACAGCGTGATTAATGTGACAACCTTTAAGAAAAGGTTATGGATCCTGGGGGAACACTAATGTGTGTAGGACATGGAGGAGAAGCAGAATAGAGAAAAGGGCAGGAGTCAAGTGAGGTGCAAAATTACAGGAATACCCTGTTCTCATGGCATACTGTACTCCGTACTCTGTCTTCAGGAGATTGCTCCTAGAAACATTCATCTCAGTGTTTGATATATTTTGCCTCTTATACTGAGTGTTAGAATTAAGTGAATTTTACACACTCTTCAAAATTCATTGATATTGTGTCACAATGTGTCATCTGGCTTTAAACAAGCATGTTTTGAGAGGAAATTCTGCTTATTCAGTTTATTGTGTAGTAGCTGCAGTAGGACTGTACCAACAGTGCGGTATGACAGTATTTCTCTACAATATTTAATATTCATAAATAAACTAAAACTAAATAAGCAACAAACAAAATTAAGGGTTGGAGGAAAAAAATTAATTTATATTTATTATTGGGGGACGGGGGGTGTGTCTTAGTTATTACAACTTAGTTATTGCGAGTTTAACTCTCAAAACTATAGGGTTAGGATTAGCGACGCCATTTTCAATTGACATGGAAGCTGCAGTAGGAGTTGCTAGGACTAGTTAAGGTTTTTCACATTGATCAAACAAATATGTTGATTTAACAGTTGTTATTTCTGTAAGATGACTTACAACAACCTACAGATGCATCAATCCATGATTGTTGCCATTTTTCTGACCGGGGGCCTTTGTCACATGTCATCTCGCTCTCTCCCATATTTCTTGTCTGCAAATGACAAACAAATAAAAATAAAGAAACAAGGAAGAAAATGCTGAGAGCCTTACATAATGCATAGGTTTCATTAGAGGAAGCAGTAGGTAAAACAAATAAATACAATAAAATGAATAAAGTCAAAATTGGATTTCGACAACAGAAGATAATTAAAAATACATTCAATGCAGTAGAGTCATTTACAGTCTTCTGCTTTCTTATTGGTGCAAGATTCAATCATCTTAATTTACTTAATTTACTGTTTGGGTTTTCTGTTATATCTGAAGAGCCATATACAATAATAAAATAAAGCAAAATAATCAAGATAAGGATGATTGTTGCAGTGGTGCTATGGTGCAGTGTGAGTGGGGCTCACACTTCACTTTAGCTCTTACAAGATCTCACAGTGATTTAGGTAAAGTGTTTTAGGTAAAGTGTTTTATGTAGAGTGCTGGCTCCACTGCCTACTTGCTTTTAGAAGTTGAGAAGTGCTGCGTTTCAACAAAGTTAAAGGAAGAAAGACAAAAACAAGTATTGAGCAAGTTTGAATAGATGCACACAAAAATCCTTTTGGGTATGATTCAAATTATGATTATGTGTCAACACGGGTTTGATGTTAAATGTCATCCACAGTTATGCCTGTCTCTCTTAAAGGTGATTGTTGTACAAAGCAAAATATGCCCAGAGAGGGATGTTCAAAGGATGTTTAAAAAAATGTTTTTCATAATGCTCCTGGACTGCAGAGATGGAGAGAGATCAAGGCTGGTACATTGTGATAATAAATCAGAGAAATAAGCGAACAGTAAACAGGTTGAGGTATCACACAATTCAAAAGCACCTGCTTCAAACAGCGACTCCACACACACATACATACACATGTCTGCCACACTACATCTCAACAGCATCAGTCAGTCCCACTGTTGTACAGGGACATAGTCTGTCTTTACTTATTGACTGCTCACTGTGTTAGCCTTTGCTCTGAACAACCCTCTACCCAGCTCAGATATATTGTTTTGCTTTTCCCCATTGTCTAGCCCACCCTTAAGCACCTTCAACAACATTCAACTCCCACACATGAATGTCTGGAGTGAATTCAGTTCATCCACTTCCAAACACTATGTGCTGAGACTGAAAGTACAATGTCCTTTTTAGCAGGCTGTAATCAGGGAGAAGCAGTGGGCTGAAATCACGTCATTATGGGCTAATTATGGGCAATTAAAAGCTAGTTGTCTGTTGCACTGACATTGGCTGAGAATAAAACGTGGTGTACATCTGATCTAGCCTCTGTTCCCCTAGTTTCTGTAACTCAGTGCATTCACCATTTCTTTCATCTGTCTTTCTGAAACAATAAAGGCTGTTCCAGGGCTTTACTTTCCATATTCTGGGATAAATTGGCTCCACTTCCCCACTTCCGTTTACAAGTTGAAATCATTGCACATTTAAAGGATAAGGCTGGTGATTTTCTATGTTTTGTCTCATTGTCAACAAATCTCATGTGCGGAGCCCAACCAACAATGAATTGATCCTACTTACAAGTATTGTGTGTGTCTCCAAAGCCTGATATATCTTATTCCTCTGTCATAGACCTTTGTTTTCCAAAAACTATCAAAAACATGTCAATGACCCACACTGTTTCCCTGGGTGACGTGTTCCTTTGCCACAAAGATTATGATCACAGTCGTTTGTTTAGAAACAGTTCCAAAGACTAATAACAACGATCATGTTTTTGGTGAGGTTCACTCGAGGAGTGAGGTTCCTTGTCTTCAAAAAGTCAGTTTTCTAGTTCTTTAGCTGTAATCTTGGCTGTCTAAAAATATCCACACTGTTCAGTCTTCTCTGTCCTGCTGTTATTACAGACATGTCTGAAGTAACCACGACCCTTTTCTCTCACCAATGGGCAATAGAGTTTGTTAAAGGGTGCTAAAAACAAAAATATTGAATAAGCAACAATATTAGACTTAGACAACTTTTCATCTAGTGCCACCATCAGGTCAAAATTTGAATGTGCCCAGTACTGACCAGTAGGGATGGGTATTGTTAGGATTTTATCGATATCAATACTTACCGATACTCTTATTGATACCACTCTCCATAATTTGGTGCAAAAAATAAAGAAATGACATTAAAAGATGTGAAAAGATTCAAGAGTTATTTATTTACGAACATAACAGTTAAATTAGAAGTACTTAAAACAATGCTGTGCCCTGAGTTATTGATACATATTGTTACAGATTTATTTTATTTTATTTATTTAATGATTAGGGCTGTAGTCAACCTAAGAAAATCTTGGTCAACTGAAATTCTACCTACTCTTCAACCAATCACTTGGTCAATGGAGAAAAAAAGAGACGTTCACGTATTATAAACAAGCCAAGTTAGCCCTCTGAGCTAATGCATGCTAACTACTTTACAGGTGATAGCTATGTTAGAATGAATTAACGTTACATAAATACCAATAGCAGCACCATTTGTCCAGGAGCTTATCAATATTTCAGTACTGACCAGTCAGGAACCGGTACCAATTTAGTAACAGTTCTCAATACCTATCTCTACTGACCAGATACCAGCAAAATGATTCCCATAAGCCTCAGCAGTAATAATTAGCTAATGCTAATTAGCTAATGTTAGCATGGTGACACTAGTGAACATGATAACCATTATACCCGCTAAACGTCAGCATGTTAACATTGTCATTGTGACGATTTTAGCATGCTGACTTTAGCATTTAGCTTAAAGCGCTCAGAACACTATGGAAAGCCAAAGAGACCAAAAACACATGAAATTAACATCTGAGGCCACATGTTGTTCACATGCTAAACACGTTCTTTACATTTGTTTATGCTAAAATTTGACACGTAAATGTGTAATGAACATGACAACATGCGAACAACATGCTAACAACATGCGAACAATGTGTGGCTTCAGATGTCAATTTCCTTCGTTTTGGCCTCTTTGGCTTTCCATAGACAGCTAGATTTATGGAAATAGAAGCTTATCTGTTCTGTCAGATGTGCGTGAGATGGACAACTGAAGAATGTAGGTAAGAGTATGCAGGTCATGACTAAAGAAAAAAGTACTTGTTAGATTAAATGAATTTGATGTCTCTATCTCGATCAGCCGTTGTCTCAGGAGGTTTTTCCTAAGTATGGGTATGGTCCTAGGTGTCAGTCGAACATGGCTTCTAATGTCCGCTGTGTTTATCAAAACTTTTTCCATATAACTATATCTATTTCTATCATCCCGATTTTCCCTATTGTGGACCTCTCTTTTGGTCTATTCTGTACACATGACACCTATTGCATGTCTTTCTGTCCTGGAAGAGGGATCCCAACTCTGTTGCTCTTCCTGAAGTTTCCTCCATTTTTTTATGATATTAGGGCTGTATAAATACAACTGACTTGATGTATTTAAACCACACTGTGCCTCAGTATTCGTGTCAGCACCAGCTCTTTCCTCTGCTCCCTTCATCATTCCTTGCTTTAGTTTCCATTTTTATCCGTACGTTTGAATTCCTCTTCCATCTCCTTTTAATAGCCTCTATTTAGTTTGTGCTCCACTGAAGTCAGGCTGCTGCTACTTTAGAGATGAGTATTCTGGGGTGGAATGAGTTGCAATATGCCTCCTATGCATTATTGATCCATGATTAACTAGAGTTCAGCAGGGATCTTGATTTCAACACAGTAAAATGGGTTAGGAAATCTTGGCAAAGGATTGTCACAGCGTTGCCATACATGCCAACATGTCTAATTAAAGCAGCTTACTAGAGTATTTGCTGTGCTTTTATAAGAACAGCATCACAGACGAAACTTTTCACAGTCACTTTTGATAGAGAGTGTAAAATTTCTTTGGGGTAATATTCATGACAACACAGGCCAGAGGTAAGAGAAGCCTGTTAGCTTGCCCCCTCCCCCCTCGACAGCCATCTGTATCACTCAGGGAAAGCCGCTGTCCCCTTAGACAGCTCTGCAGACCCATTGATCCTGATGCATTTTGACACTGATGGTGCACACAACTGACCTTTGGGCTGTCGAGTACACTCAAACAACACTTGCTGCATGTGTTTATATCCCAGAGACAGTCTAATGAGGATGTATCTGCAGCCAACTCCAGGAGCAAGTGCCAGGATGCAGCTGCTGCCACCAGGGCTCTTATCACAGCTCCTTGCCTGACTCATATGGGGAACTTTGTCAGAGGTGACATTCCTACAACACACAAGACATATTTTTGGCAATCTTGTGCTTTGTTATGTTACAATGTTATGTTAATACTGTTGCTTTTTGTGCACTTGAAATCAGACAGCCACTTTCCAGCCTTTCAGTGTGTACTCTTCTCGAAAAATGTTTGTGCAAAATCTTACAAGTAGTTATACCATGCATATGTACAACCAGATTTTTGTGATATTCAATCACTGTACTAAACCATTGTTACATTTTAATGTCACGACTAATCTTAACTGTAAAGGCTCATGCACACCTTTAGTTTCTTGTTGACAGGTGCGTAGGAGGAAATGTCCATAGGCAAGAGCAGAGAGAATTCCTGCATATGTCCTTTTACTTGCTGATGGAGAAAACTTACACTTTTGTCTAATAATTGTCTAACAACACTTCAATGATAAATTAAGATAAAGAAACCCCACAGGCTCCAGTTGATTCTTACTTGAATATATGAAGTTTATTACAAACAGGTATCTGATATCAGAGAAGCCTTTGGTAAAGCATATACATGGATACAGTCACCAAAAACTTAAAGCATGCAGTGATAGCTTAGATCACGCTACCTGGGAGAAGGGAAACATGGGCAACTCGGGTCAGAGTGAACTCTAATCCAAAATAATGAGGATAGCTTTTGTTACCCATCCAAGGCTACCATCGTATCTCCTATCCGGCGCCCTGAACATAAAACATCTTGCATGAGAGACCTTGAAGGCCAGAGAGGCCCCGTAGATTAAATCATCATGATGTGGAGTTTATTAAAACATTCCTTTATAAACATAAATTCATATATTGAAAAGCTTTTCTTCCACATTTGCAATTTATTAAAGATACAATGTTTCTGTCCTTAAAACTTCATCAGGTAAATGAGTTTTACTTGATCTGGTAAAACTCATTTTCACCAAAAAGTTGTATCTTTAATAAAGTTTATTGCGAGTAAAAGGAAAGTGTGCAGGAATTCTCTCTTCTCTTGCCTAAAGTCAGGTGACTAGAAGAAGTTTGATTGAGGTTGGGGTAATGGTTTGATCATGGTGAAATAAAAAAACCTAAGCCACAAACAAACCTTAAAACATAGTAGCCTGCTACAGCTCACCTGTGTAGAAATGAACTTGGTTTGCCAAAATTGAAAGGAAGTGTACGTTTCCCACTCCAACACAATATCTCCTGTTTCATGCACTTTTCAGAAATCACGTTTCTTAATTTACAAATGATTGGTATGAGAGTAGGTTCACTCTTTGTCATTTACACCACACTTCTGCAGGATTTCATAGCAGCCATTACATGAATCAAAACAGATTATTTTATTCATGTCTACTTGGTTTTAAGTGATTGTCATAATGATTTTGAAATTGATGTCATAATGATTTTGAAATTGATGAAAACATGCCAAAACATCCCAAATTCGCATCTGGCCAGGGACCTTTGTTACATGTCATTCCCCATCTTCCTCTCTCATTTAATTTCCTGTCATCTCTCAACTGTAAGTTGACTAATAGAAGCCTCCCAAAAACTGGGAAAAACTGTCAAATGCATTTAATAGTATAAAGTAATAATCCCCTAGAAGTATTGGAACTGACTAGGGTTGTTACTAACCATTATTTTCATTGTGGACCAATTTGCTGATTTGTTGTTGTTGTTTAATTTTTGTTGTTGTTGATCGATTGATTCATTAATCATTTAGTCTATAAAATGTCAAATAAAAATTGCTAATCATAGTTTTCTGTATCCCCAGTTGACATTATCAAATGCCTTGTTTTTATTTGACTAATAGTCCAAAACCGAAAGATACTGTATTCAATTTGCAACATATGAAACACAAATATGCAGCAAATCCTCACATTAGAGAAGCTGGAACTAGAGAACATTTGCAGTTTTTGCTTGAAAATTGACAAAAATGATGAATTGATTATCAGAATAGTTGATGATTGATTAACTGACCCATTATTTCAACTCTAGAACTGCCTTTTGTGTAGCTGACTCACACTCTGATGAAGCCCATGATAAAATGTCAGTGTTATTACACTCAGAGCTGGTTTAACAGGACCAGACAAAAATAAGTAGTTAAGAGACAATACAAGAAAGAGAACAAACAGTATAGTCTACCTTCAAAACAGCCAGAATGAAGGCTAGGGAAAATATTTTGTTGCATGCACAATTTCAGAATACTTTTAGTCTATTGTCGGCATTGAATCCAACCCTCAAGGATAAGCAAGTATAAGCGCTAAAGACAGTTTGTGTGGCTCTTTTATTTCCATTCCTGAGTGAGCCTGTGTGGATGTTTGTTGTGTTGAAGAATTGAAGCAGAGAGCGGCTTTGTGTGAAATCTCTGCACTGCACTCCACTTTATCTGTCCAGACTTTTCTCTAGGGGGGTTGCCATCATTAAATATTCACATGGTAATCACAGGGCATCACCTTAGGAGAGGTTTACCTGGCCAACACCTGTCCAATCTTTGTTTTCCATCAGAATGCGCTCTGACATGCCTGCAGTTCAGCAGAGTAGATCTCCTTGGAGGTCTTTAACCTTGAAGGGCATGAAGGGCAGATGTTAACTTCCTATGTGTGGGCTTTAAAGCAAAATATCAACTTCATAGGCAGACATGACTTGTATTACATGTGCCTGTGGAGTTATATATGTTTTTTAATAAGTAAGTGATAAGTAAATGATTAAAGTTCAGTTTAGAGACTGGCTGCTTTGCTTCCTCAACCAGTAAGCTTTGTCAAACTTTTCTATTTCAGTATTGACACTGCAGAAAACTGATAAATCGAAGTTAAGCTTCCTCATTAATCTTCCATGTTCAGTGACTGTCCTTTAGCAATGATTGAAGACATATTCACTCTCTGGAAGAGAGGCAGTGGTGTGTTAAAAAAAAAAAAAAAAAACTCCTCATTTTCCAATTCTTAACCACTGAAATGCCAGCCCAATGTGCTTTCTCCTGTAAAATGCCCTGCTGTGATGGGGTGACAAATGATGCATTTACCAAGTCAAGTCAAGTCAAATCAATTTTATTTACAGTATATAGTGCCAAATCACAACAGAAGTGATCTCGGGGCACTTTTCACATAGAGCAGGTCTAGACCGTACTCTTTAATTTACAGAGACCCAACATTCCCCCTTGAGCAAGCACTTGGCAACAGTGGCAAGGAAAAACTCCCCTTTAATGGGAAGAAACCTCATGCAGAACCGAGCTCTAGGTAGGCGGCCATCTGCCTTGACCGGTTGGGTTGAAAGAGAAAGAAGGAAGGAGGGGAGAGAGGAGAGAGAAAGACAGAGAGAAGCACAGCAACAACAATAATAATAGAAATATGACAAAAAATAATAATGATATCAGTGGGCGTCAAGCCAGACCACAGGGACAACAGGCGAAGGTCCACACCTGCAAGACAAGAAAGCACAAAACTACGGGAAGATGCCAAGTTAAATGGATAACAGATATGAGGCACAGAAACTAAAATCTTATTATTTTGCAACACTGTTTGGGATTTAGTTGGGTCAGTTTTGCTCACCTTTGGGTCGTCCAGAGGATTTCTATATGCCTTGATATTCAATTATTCTCTGTGTCGGCAGGTGGGAGAAAGCTGTGGAAATACTTTGAGCTCAATTTTGTAAAATCATTACTCTGATGCAAGGGTTCACTATTCAAGGGCGATATATTGACAACTCTATAATAATCTCATTAGTAAGACTTTCAGTTGACCAATTAGCATTCAACCTTGAAGTTTCATACACAGACAAAAGTCACCATCTGTCAGCACAATGCAGGGCAGCCCTCTGTGATGATGATGATGCACTCACAGCTCTCTAAATGTGTTTGTTTTGGCTGCAGGAACTTCTACTACATCACCATGCTGCGCGACCCAGTCTCCCGCTACCTGAGCGAGTGGAAGCATGTCCAGCGAGGAGCCACATGGAAGACCGCCCTCCATATGTGTGATGGACGCTCGCCCACCCAAGACGAGCTTCCCACCTGCTACAGTGGGGATGACTGGTCTGGTGTCACCCTGACAGAGTTCATGAACTGCCCGTCCAACCTTGCAAATAACCGGCAGGTCCGCATGCTGGCTGACCTGAGCCTGGTGGGCTGCTACAACCTGTCCTCTATGAACGAGAGCCAGCGCAACCACATCCTTTTGAGCAGCGCCATGAGCAACTTAAAGAACATGGCTTTCTATGGCCTGACTGAATTTCAGCGCAAAACGCAGTACCTGTTTGAGCGGACGTTCAGCCTGCGCTTCATCGCCGCTTTCACGCAGATCAACAGCACGCGAGCCGCCAATGTGGACCTGAGCGAGCCCGTGCGCAGACGCATCGAGGAGCTCAACTACTTGGACGTGCAGTTGTACGAGTACGCGAAGGACCTGTTCCTCCAGCGTTTCCAGTTCACCCGCCAGAAGGAGCACCAGGAAGTGCGTTTGAAGAGGCGCGAGGAGAGGCGTTGGCTGCGGGAGCAAAGAGAGCAGGGCAGGCCATGGCCGCCCAAACACAGAGGAGGAGGAAATAAAGGCGGGAGAGGGGGAGGAGGAGTGTTTGAGAAAGGGACTGACGGGGACTTCCCCACTACCACTGAGGACTACACGAGCCAAGTGGCCCGTTGGTGAGGCTATGATCCCATAGCGAGAGAGGGCGAGAGAGAGAGAGAGCAGTTAGAACATTTACTTGGACTCTGTCTCACACATCCTATGTCTCTCTCTCTTTGTCTCACCATTAATCTGTCTCCTGCATCTGTTTCTCAGCTTCAGTGTGATCCAAGTGCTCTGCTGTTTCTTTCTGAAAACTGCCAAGTCTGTGAGTCTCACAGCAGCTCTGCCTTGGAGTGCCCTTCGGTGTCTTAAATCTTTAAATGCTGTTTGTATATTTTTGTCATTTAACTTTTTGCCTTGGTTATTTATCATGTGTTGAATAAGACAGTCGACTGAGGTGAAAGCAAAAAAAAACAACAAAAAAAAAACAACAATCAAAAGAAGCTGCCATAGACTGCATAGCTTTTAATTTTGACTTTCATGCAAAATTGATGAATGCCATTGAAGTCATTGTCTCTGTTGCGACTGGTAGAAAACATATTCCATTTGAAAGATGTAGTTGTAGAAGAGCTGACAGTTGCATGTCACATAACCACACTATACTTACAATTGGGAAGAGTGATTTCCAAAAGATATACTGTAAAACCAAAGTGAATAAAGAAGACAATGTATGGATTTTTATTTTTATTCAATGCCAATGCAACCCTCTCTAAAGATCACATTGTATGCATGCAGTACCCATGTTTTAAACCAAATTACAGAAGACTGTCTCTATAGTGCTTAAATTTTGGTTACAGTGCATTATATATTATTTTCTCAAGTGCAATACCTTGCAGACTTTTAACACCTCTCTCTAAGACAAAATATTATATACACAAAAACCCAGTCACAGTCAGAAATACCCTGCTAAATAAAACAAGCCTTGGCCCTTACCTTTGTTTTTTTGGGGAATAAGCACTTAAGTACTGTGATGAGAAAAAAAGCATATTTTGTAAGTAATTCATTTTTGAAGTAGTGAGTTGCAGAGATAAAAAAAAAAAAAAAAAAAAAGTTGGTAAATAGTCAAGGTGATTAAATGTGTCAGTGTGGCTGGTGCGTGGCCTGACTGTGAATGAGATGATCAGCATTCAGTTCTCATGCCTCTCCCCGTCACACTGGCTGCTTTTACATGTTTGTAGAGCTGACGGCTACTGCACTCTGGGCAGTAGAGAGAGCTCTGGTGCCAGCGGAGTGCCAGTCTACAAAGACTAGCCTCAAAGCAGACAGTTTAGAAATAAAACATGTCTGTCATTTCTTCTGCGAGATAGTTTCCACTCCCTCAAATCCAATCAGCGCGGCAATAAATGAAGATGAAAGACGGCTTGTTTTTATCTGGTTAAATAGGCTTCAGTGGTTTGTGATGCTTTTATGCTTCTTATCTCATATTCACTCAAAATTCCCGCTAATGAAACTAAATGTTCACTAAATGTCAACACTGAAATCATATGGCTGCTTCTATTTTTAACAGCAATTTCTCATGTTTCCTTTCTGGTTGCAGTTCATTATCAAATACCTCAGATGATTTGTTTCATTTTTAAAGAATGATCTACTCTGTTTTTTTTTGTCTTGTTTGATTCATTTCATTCATCCAGCTGGCACAGTGAATGTGTTTAATGAATACAGGTTAAGTTGTTTGAGCTTTCTGGAGCTGTATGGGTGCACTTGTCTGTTTGGATGCCCTTGCGTGTGCATGAGTTTAGTGAGAGTGTGGATGGATGGAGGTAGAACAAAGACGAGGTGTAAAGTACATTGATAACACTCGATCAAGTGTTTCAAGTGAAGCTAGCAGCTACAGCTCTGAATATTAAATTATTCTGTGTATAATTTAAATTCATGCAGTCGTACCATTTGTGATCAAATAGGATTTTTTTCTCAAAGGAGAGAAAGGAAATTACAACCTATACACAGAATACAGAGGATTTACAATACTTGTAAACATATTGTTTGCAGATCTCAGGATAAGTTGAAAGCTACAGCATCATATGTGCATCAAACAGAGACATAAGACAGACATCACTCTCATTTTAGTTGCTCCTTTACCTTATCATATGCTCCTGCCCACTGTGTAACAGTTGTCTCACTTGCACCATGCATTTTAGCCATTAAGAGCTCTGTAACATTCACATCAAGAAAAGTGTTTAGTCATTGTGTACATATAAGTGTGTGAGGAGGTTGCCAGCATTTAGCTGCAGTCAGGCCTGCTAACAATACCTTTTCCCAGGATATGATAGC
This sequence comes from Thunnus maccoyii, assembly GCF_910596095.1. Taxonomy (NCBI): domain Eukaryota; kingdom Metazoa; phylum Chordata; class Actinopteri; order Scombriformes; family Scombridae; genus Thunnus; species Thunnus maccoyii. The sequence goes on along the minus strand of NC_056543.1, from coordinate 19,212,937 downwards.
TGGAAATCATTTAAGAGCATGGATGTAGGTGAACATGGTGCTACAGCCCCCAACACATCTGACAGTGTCCATCAGGTCAGAGGTCACACAGTGAGGAGGAAATAATCTTCATTGTGTGGCACTTTTTCAGAGGAAGGTAAGTCCTGTGGATAAAGTTCAAGTGGATCTGTTGTGGATCAGTCATGCCATTTGTGATGTAGCAATGAAACAGTTTGTTGAAATTTAAAGCTTCATAGTGATGTTTGATGCTTTATGTTATTTTATACATCTACTCCACTATACTTCAAAGGGAAATATTGTACTTGACAGCTATAGTTGCTAGTTACATTACAAACCTCACATGCAACTTTGAAACATTGCTATATGTTGAATGAATCATTAACAATAATCCAATTATATATATAAAAAAATATTCAACATATTCTGCATAATGAAAATTTTTACATTTGATATTTTAAAGATCCCCTCCAGACATGTAAGATATGATTTTTCCACAAAAAAGTATGATTACCACTTTAAAAACCTTAAAAATGGCATCTACTTCTTTTACATAATCTATGAATATGCAAATATATTTAATCTCAAAAGTTTCTCCCAATTCACTGTAAAGGCCATTCTCAGTGTTTGTGCACTGGAGGCTTCAACTTTCCACATCACACTTGTGTAAATTGTATATTGGACCAGGATTAGCTTCCAAAATATTTGTGATGTCACAAATCATGCTCGCTGGCCCACCTCTTAAAATCTCATTTTCAGAGAGCACAGAGACACTTTCTCCCTACAGCAGATAAATGTGAAAACAGTCTTTTAATGCCAAACTCTGCACATACATCATTCTGCACAGCGAAGCTCAAGCATCAAACTGAAGGAACAAAAAGAAAAATAAATTTTTGAGTGGAGGGGGACTTTAAATATAATAATAATGACACTCCTGTACTTTCTTTTAAGTAAAAAAAATTAGGAATTTTTTTTTTTTTTTTTTTCACAGAAGACATTTTCACAGCCATAGTAAGCACAGGCGTAAATAACAAAATGATTTAAGGCTGAATTTCATTGTTTATTGTGCATGCCGGCTGACTGTCACACTGTCATGGCTCACTGGGACACTTGAATAGATCAGAGCCATCATTAATGTTATTAGTAACACTCCATTTCCTACTATGACAAGTCAAAGTGTCTGCTGTGAAAAAGGTCAAATAATGCTACTTCTACTGAATTAAATGTTCTGAATACTTCTTCAACCACAGGTAGTGTTTGCATTTTCTGCTCGTTTATGCTGCTAGTTTCATCAGCTGAGAACACAGAAGGATATTTTTTTTAAATGGCAATTGCCAAAGGGACATTTATTCTAGAAATTTCTTTTAATAAACCGACATGCCGCACTGCTGTGTGACAAGCTGTAGGAATTGCAATGTTTCCCAGTGACAGATGGCATGAGCACTGCATGAGCAGCAAATGTGCCGTATCACTATTATTGAAACACTAATGAAACACTTCTTCTATTGTTGTTAATGTGCTATAAACCTGTAGTGTTATATGTATATATGTGAGTGTGTGTGTGTGTGAGTGTGTATGTGTGTGCGTTTTCATTGTAAATCAAAATAAATATGTCACTTACATGCTATTTCCGTGGCATAATCAACAATGTGTGGATAGAAAACTTGCTTTTAAAAGGTGAGATCTTGTCGACTCATGAACAAATCTTTCACAGAGTTCAGGATTTATTTCCCAGCCACAGTTGGCACAGTCTGTACTATAATTAATCTATGTCAGCCCTCTCTGCTTATTCCCTGTCTGAACACAGAAAGTATATAAGATAGGTCCAGTGCTGAAAAATGATAAATAAAACAATTGTATAATGTTTAAAATCGATTAAAATGATGTCCTAAAAGACATCCCACCTACGTTTAAATTGGACAAGTGAAAATTCCCACAGTATTATGTAAATAAAGTGATTAAAAAAATCCAACATTGATTTTCACTATCAGTTATACTGCCATTCCCAGACATGCATGACATGTCGCTTTGTCAAAGGAGCATTTTAATGAACTTTTACTGCCACTCCATGAAAGCGCAGATCTCTGAGACGCTGGTTTATCTGTATTTATTTGTACTATTTGTTTATTTATATGATTTTAAATGTTGCTAAAGAATGGCTTCGCCTGTCGGAAAATACCAGGAAATCTTACCAAAATCTCAGTGATAATGGAGGAGAGCTTTCTCATTGTAAGAGTTTCTATGTACATGTTAAAAGTCTTGTGATGAAATGAAGAGTCTAAAAGCCTTTTGGCGTGTAATATTTAATCTGCCATTTTTCTTGTCAGACCTGAATAAAAAAATGAGTGACTTCTGCTTAAGATATTCGAAATAAATGCATTGAATGGCCATGACATTATGATGCGTGTTGCTTTTATACTCTCAGTTTAGATATATTTACTGTGTAGACTTTCATTCAATTCATTCATCGACTGATAAATCCATTCACTACAGTCCATCCACCTTGAGTCAAATTATTTGTGATATTTTAATGTACTTAGTACAATTTATGGTGAATAATTTGAGAAAATATAACATATTGTATTAGCCCCTATACACAAATTTTAATATAACAATCTTATGGTAACTACAGCTTAAAATGTTGACAATTTAAGTAATCAATCAAACAAACACTGACGAATATGTTCACAGATGTTTGGCAATAATGTATCTCTATCCAAAAAAACATTCGAAAATACTATAAGAACATAATTTCCTTTTTAGATTCAGAAAGCTCACAAAGCACAGTATTTAAGTAGTGATGGTGATGTTCGGCCATATTTTTCAGTCTTTCATTTCTCTCTGGTATGAAGAAAGTACACAGGTGTCTGCCGCTTTTATCAGGCCTGATCAAAAATAAACACATCGACTGTCTTTCTTATGACACTGTCTTGGTATTTCCACTTATTTAATTTTATTTCAACTCAAGTAAACAAATGTAAACAGCAAGCATTTACCTGTAATAAGATAAGATAAAAATGTATTAAGTAAAGCTAATATCTGCAGATACAGTGACATGATGCTTTTTCTGTATATTAGCAAGATGAACTTGTATTTATTTGTGTGAGGTAAGTTTTTGAAAAATGACACACTGAAAAGCAGAGTGGAAATGTAATAAACGTATTATCTTCTGGTTATAAGATCACAGATTGGTTTTAACAAGTGCAACAATATTGCCAAAAAAAACCCCCAGTGCTTCAGTACTTGACTCAGTGTAGTCCACGACACACGTTCCTCATCATCACACTACAGCTCTGCATCCAGCGACATGCAGCACCTTCAACCCCTCAGGTTTACAGTATGGATAACTAGCTTAACATTTCATCCAGTGACTGCAGCAAGTCATTTCCACACAGACAGCATGATTGTATCTTCAGTTTAACTGTAGGAAGTGTGTAATGAATTGAAAAATTATATATATATATATATATATATATATATAGCTTTGCTCCAAGACAGTGCTCTAGTTTGTATAGTCAGCACAAAATCTGGTGCCTGATACCATACTGCATACTGGACAACCATATTGCATATTTAGATGTTAATATCACAAAACAGAAGGAAAAAGGAAAATTGGTCTTAAAACGTTTAGATTGAACAACACTACCAACAGTGATTATGTTCAGTGCTTAAACTTCATTCAGTTGGGGGAAAAAACAAGAATTCTGCTGTGTGTTTACTATGCAATAAAAAAAATTAAAAATTTGGTAAGAAAAATCACAAGCTCCAATTTATCATCTGAGTTGATAAATTGGAGCTGAGTTTTGTTGGCACAAATCAATCAATCAGCTTTATTTATACAGCACTTTTCATACAGTTTAGTGCAATTCACAGATGACTGACAAGCTGATTATAAAACAGTATAAATGCAACCAGTAAAACTATTTGAGACTAATGCACACAAGAAATAAAAAAAATATGAAAATGTTATAATAAAACCAGTAAGATAGATTAAAAGAAATTAAATAATAATAAGAAAAATACTACCTTGATAAAAGATGCATTGTTGTGTCTCTGATAAGGCATCAAGGTTTGAAAGCAAAGGCCTTGGAAATGATGTTTTAAACAAAATAAAAAATATTTGGTGTGCAGTTCATAAATTACTTTCTCCTGAACCAGACAGAGCTGATGGTGCAACTAGTCTTTTGCCAGAGTAGAAATGTTCAGATCAGAGAACAGGACACGCAGGTCCCTTGATACTGAAGTATATTTATCCTCATCTCAACATTATTTACCCACACTCCCATACTGCACCCCCTCTGTGAGCACAAGAGTGTGATACAGATTGCTTGCATCACAAAACTAACACCCCACTGCTTTTGAACCATCACCATCTCCCTCATGTTGAGCCTCTGGTTTTGTAAAACCAGGTGAAAATAAAGAGAATCCTGACATCTCCTGGCCGTTACAGAGAAGTGCTGCTTTTCCAGTCCCTGCTGAGTGTTTTAGGGGCTTTTTACCACACAAGACTTCCCCATTTATACAACAGTAAAATGAACAGAAGTAGCAATTAGCCTGTCTCCAAATTAAGTCTGTGTGTTCTTTTAAAACACAGTCAAAAATCAAATCTGCTTTGCTCCTTTTACAATTATCTACCATTAGATGGGAGTGTTGTGTCAATAGTGTAAGAGAAGAATTTCAATACCTCTTAAAAGAGAGTTTTGTAATTATAAGAAAATTTACTCAATTTCAATTATAAGAGCATTGAGTGTTCTTATAATTTAAATTAGGAAAATGTTCAAAAAGCTCAGTGCGTTACTGATCTGTGTCATTTTAGAAGAGACAAACTTCAAACTTGAGGAAAAGTAGATTGACCTTTGTTCACATAGGGCACTTAAGTGAATGTAGGGTATCTTTTTGATGTGTAGTGTAATGGTGAAAAGTACAAATAATTGATCATGAGTGTGTAATCCACATCACATTGGAGGCTGTATCAAAAAAAAATTGAGAGGCTTGCTCAAGTTTCCCCCGAAACACAAATCTTTTCAGGAAATACTTTTGATAGTAACTACTAGTAGTAGTAGGTAATAATTCACTATCCTCCAAAGGAACGTTTCAAGTAAAGCAAGTTGACTGAGTGACGTTTGCTTCCGCTGTTCAAGTTCAAGTGAAGATTTGTGGACATCCATGTGACATCTGAATGAAAAGAATCCAACACTTACCAAAGCCACAAAGTTGGAAAGCATTGCCAAGTAATATCAAATGGTCTGTAAATGATAAAATATGAACACAACAAACAGGGGTAAGGTCAAAGTGATGAAAGCATGAATTGCTGCATTCTCTTTGTTCTTCCGTCTGACTCACTGACAGTGACATTTTCTTCAAAGAGAGCAATATGGTGACCTTTCCAAGCGGCACTTGATGCCATATCTCCAGTTTGTTGAAGAGCGTTGTCAGTGTGACGGATCCGATAAAGCTCATTTGTTATCTCAAGAAGCCTGCAGTAGCAAAAAGGAGGGAATCGATCAATTAGTCATAACTTGTTTGTGCATTTGTGTGTGTTTTGAGTGCCATGTAATATCATGACAAGTAATGCAATGGGTAAAATGTCACATTGTCCACTGTGAGGTTTTTGATTTCTAAAATATACACACCATACTCAGCACATACCAAATAAACAGGAATATAACGTTAACACTGTAGCTGCTTTATTAAGTCTGGTACAAACCAGAGAAGAGAGACTGTCTGCAGACCTGTCTCAGTTTTATTAATCTCTCATTTTTAATTTTGTTGCAAATGTGCGTTGCTAAACATATCAGCAAAATCTCACTCCCTTCTCTGTCTTCCTCCCTGCACCCTCCATGTCTGATAACTGGGTTAGCATCTAACCTATCCAATATGACCTTGAGCAAACCCGTGATACTAGGCTGCTAGTAATCCGTGCATCTGCCTCTTATTCAGATTATACAAGTCAAATGTCACCTTTTCATCAGGACTCTATAAAAAAGTCTTACATTATCATTATTTCTTACACAAATAGATAGGATACACAAGCATTTAGTTCACATGGGCTATTTCATTGATAATGGGCAGACATAAATTTGACGTCACACTATCTTTGTCACATTTATATTGATATACTTGGTTAATTGGATGCTTATATTTGCGTGAGAAGGCATTTTCTCATTAAACTAATAAAAAAAAAACTCTCACATGGTTTTATTGCTGTTCCCTTGGTAACAAGCAAACCCTTGCCCTTTTAGCCTCCTGGCATTCGTGTGGACCGTACCACTTTGCCCTCGTAGAGGGGTTTTAGGAGATATAAGTTACAGAGTGGCCCCTTTTATTTGATTACGTAGAAATCATTATAATGAATGTAATATTTTTATATGCCACAATGTGTGCTGTGAGTTTTTTTTAACGCGGTATATTAAATTCTTAATGTTGTTTAGGCTTCAGATCGCACCCCTTGGACACCCCTCCATCACATGAAATTGACGATTGTACAGTAAGCTGTCAAAAGCTTGTTGCTTAAATCTGTGCGGTGCCGCAAAGTAATACAGAAATGAGGTCGGATACGTGGACGAAATAAGAAGCTATAATTCAGCAAAGACAGTAAGAACAAAATGGGTTGTTGAGCAGACGTTTCTGGGGTACTTGGCGTCTTGTTTTCGTTAGTTAGCGGTGCTGCCGTGTCGTCTGTCCTAGCTGGTGCGTGATTGCTGTCTCCTCTGGGAAGCGGTTCATCCGTGGTGATGAGGTAAGCAGGTGCACTTTCCGCTAACAGTGAAGCTAACGTAAGCTAATAAATGTTAATGTTAATGTTATGTTCATGTTAGTCCCATGACAGTGCTGCCTTTAGCTTGCTAACAAGTGTTTGTGATTAGCTAGCTAAAGGAGCTCAGGATGAGAATGCAAATCAGAGACTATAGCGTTTTACCTTTCAAGTAACGTTACTAAACTATGCAAGGAAGACGGTGTGTGATGCTAGTTAATGTCAGGTTAGTTATCCATTGCTTGTCGTGTGTTTTCTTTTGCGTGTAAGTGTCATGTTGTAGTTGAGAAACAAAACTGTACACACAGTAACGTTGTAGGGGGGTCGGGGTGGGGGAGCGGCATCCATTATCGGACGTACAAGCGAAATTCACAATTACCCTTCCCGAAAATATGGATAACCGTCCTCTACAGACAGTCTGAAGTATTTTCTATCGGCTGTAAACATAATTATCATTACACAGCATGATTTTAGCCATGTGCTTATTTATAGTAGTACAGTAGATGTGCACTTTCTCATCTTTCCTGCTGTACTGAATATAAAATATATTGAAATAAACAAGATATTCAAAAACAGGAAAAAATTTCCCACCGAGGATACTCAAAGTGGCCCAAGCCTAAAGTAAGCTCTGCAAGAGGAAGTTACATTATCCTTAGAGTTTTAAATTAACTGGTTGACCATACTGCCATTGCGATAAATCATATTTTACTACAAAAAAAACCCTTTCTCCATTTCATACAGCAACCCTCGTGATCAGTTTTGAGAGTTTATCCGGTCCATCTGAGAAGTTATCATGCTGAATTACTCACATGATCCCCTTTGTGTGAGATGTTACACATCAGAAGCGGCATGTAGGGAAGTTAATGTATTATGTATGCATCACACATCACACATCACACAATCACACATTAAAAAGGCATAAAATCTTGAGGTAACGCTGAATTATTTTGGGTTTTCCACTTAATTATTGGTTACATACCAGAAAAGTGTATTATCAAACATGACCATATTATGTATGGTGTATTAATATCATTGCAATAGAACAGAAATGAAATTATGGTTCAACATAAGTAAATAATAGTAAAAGTAAATATGATGGTCTAGGACCATTAATTATATCCATTAAGGAAAGCTCTGATGTACTCAGATATCAATATTCAGAATATAGTAATGCAAAAAGAGCTTATGACAAGCCTACATTTACATTAACTGCAAGAGTCTAGAGACTGTGTTAAGCATGTTTAATGCACGCGTTGATATGCTTCATGTGCTGTACATGGTCACATTTGATCGAAAGTTTTGTGTAGTGTTAATAGATATCATTTCTTAGGTCTACACTTGCTCATAATTGCAGTAATTAATTCAGGAAACATGCGTCTAGTGTTGAATTCTGTTTACTCTAAGAAAGCAAATTTTATTCATAGAGAAAGGGTCAACTGCCAGCACTGTCTTACTCCAAGCTGTGCTCCCAGCTCTGAACACAGTACATCAGCCTCTGGTTTCCTATTGGCTAATATCAGACTGGGAGGGTCTTCCCGGAGGCCGGCACCCAGGCAGGAAGGGGGTGGCTGGAAATGTTTCAACCAGAGTTGGGTAGACGGTCTGTTTTCACTGTTGTTGAAGAGGAAATCTTTGGTCACTGAATCCTCGGGACAGAGAGGGGGATGATAGCTGTTCTTACAGTCTTTATCTTCACAAAGTAAGCTACTCAAAAGTTATATCACTAGTCTAGATTCCAGCTTAGGGACAGAAGTTCTTTAGTGCTGCATGAAGTGAGAGAGGTAGGTTGTCTTGCTCCGTTTCCTGACTTGCGCCTAAAGGAATTTGCTGCAGTATGCTGTGGCATAGCGTGCTGGAAGGCTGAGAGGCTGTGACAGTAGATGATCTGCGTTAACAATAGTATAATTTATTCTAAATATGTGGTTTTTTGAGTCTGTCTACATTTACAGACCCTGTTAATTGCTCTCATCGGAGTAACTTCTCAACTCTTGTACAGATACGGTATATTCAGCTCATGGGTTAACCATCTTTTCTCCTTGCTCAGCAACTTCCTGTGTGTTTTACCACTTAGTGTACAGGTCAGTCTATCCTGTCCTGTGTTTCACTCCCCATATGGTGTGTGTTGAAGCTTTGTCTTGCTTTCCTTGTATTCTTTATGTGCTTTTGTCGGGCCTAGAGTCAGCATATCTGACTGTGGCAATTTGTAACCAGATGTCATGTATGGCTGAACTATTAATCAAAATATTATCGAAATCGCAATATGGCCAAGTGCAGTATCCGAATTGCAAGGGCTGCAATTTTTTGATAAAGGTAAAGTGTGTCATAACATACCATTATAAATTAGGCATTGTGGTGCTACAGAGATGCCACGGCCTACAAATCATATCCTCCAGACGTAAGGGAACATGCTTGTTTTGCACAGACCCCAGCAAAAATCACATCATCATCAATTTTCTATTTTTTTCAGTGAAAATGAAATACAGAAATTACTATCCCCAGTAAAATCCTGACTCATATCACAATATCTGTCAAAATAATCGCAATATGATTATTTTTTTTTACCTATTGTTCAGCCCTAATGTCATGTCATGAGAGAAATTACAGAATTTATTACATTTTTTACTTATACCATAACACGCATGTTGTGGTATGGATTTGAGCTTTGTAAATGTTTATGTTCTATTATTGATTGTTTAATTTCCATGACACCACACAGCTACACATCCCCAACAAGCACAACAACTGTGGCTCTGTGTGTTCTTCTCTGTGTATCCTTTATGTCTGTGTGAGATGTGCAGACATAATATTACATGTCTTGTTGCCCAGCGACCCTCACTATGAAGTCTAGTCGGTTGTTACGATTAGCATCTGTTTTTTCTGCCTACTAGCTACCATAAGGAACATGAGGCTGGAAAAACACAAAGACAGATTCTGGAGAGAAAAAAACCTGAAGACAGTAAAAAAGAGGAGATCAATATAACGAGTAATCATTGTGGAGTAAACTACAAATCAGAAAAGTGGAAATGGTTCTATATACCAAGAGGAAGGGAATGCAGCCTTAGCCTAAAAGACACTGAATGTTAGTTTGGTAGCTTGTTCATCAAGCTGGAGTAAAAATTCAGACTATAAAATGTATTCAGCTCTTATCCTTTTTGGCATTCCTAGTTTGTCGTTACTGTTTTACTTAAGTCTTGTCTAGTCAGCTATCAAATAACTGGTTTTGATGGCAGTAATAATTTACAAGGACAAGCAGGTCTGAAGCTACTATGGCTTTTATTATGGTTGCTTTCCATACAGGATTGGGCTTGTCTCTTGACATATAACACTATATGTAATTACACAAGATGACATTTGTTATTGTTTTGGCCTACTGTGGTTTCTGCTGTAAACTGCTAAAGAACTGATGACTTAAGAGACAAGAAGACATATCCAGAATCCCATGATTTAATTATACAGACTTTAGAATAATGATACCATTAATTATTATGTTGTTTATGTATACACAATTTCAAGAGGCCCCATGGGCAAGTAATATACATGTTCTTTGTCTTTCAGATCACCAACAGAAAGTGCCTTTGAGAAGATATCCCTGACTTGAAGTTGGTTGGTGTACATGGCCAGCCTGTGCTTTCTTTTAGGCCAGACTCTCCCTACCACTAACATTTGATACCTCAACTGAAAGCCACTGCTTTGCACAACTTCAGCACCCTAAAAGAATCCCAAAATAGAGCCATAGTATGGATACAGAAGATAATGCCCTTAGAAAATCTGATTAAAGCGACAGGTCTGCATACAATTCCCTCACTTGTCTGATATCAGTGGGTACCATCACTTGTGTGTCACATAGAAAAACAGATCTGCAGTTGTTTCCCACTGATGGATGTTATCTAGGTGATTGACCAGCCATTTGATCTTTCTGCTCCAGCTGATGGAGGACTCATCAGATTGTTTTAAAAGAGGACTTTGTACAGCTTTGGTGTGTGAGGCACTGGACAATAGGATTGGTTTTTAAATTTTTAATTTATGATTAAAACCTTTGGACATGGCGTTGAACATTTCTTCAGTAAGAGACACAAAATGGCTAACCCTGGAAGTCTGTCGACAGTTTCAGCGAGGAAATTGTTCTCGTAGTGATGAGGAGTGCAAATTCGCTCATCCACCGAAGAGCTGCCAAGTTGAAAATGGGAGAGTTATTGCCTGCTTTGACTCGCTGAAGGTAAGAAATATTACACACACTATATTATCGGTGACACCTTAATGATCTTTACTTAAATTGTGCCGTTTTTTAGATGAGTAGGAAACATTTAAAACCCCATGAAATTTTCTGAGTGAATGGTTTCACTGTTGTAATGTGCCAAATATACAGTATGTAGAAAATTAATTTTCACATTATTATTTCTACAACCCTTTCGCTCCCCTTGAAACATTTTTAAATGATTGCTATTCGTCAAACAGATCATGGGTGTGCAGGTTCCATCTAATAGGATGTGATTGTAGATTTTAAGGCCATCTAGCTTGTCTGTCCCATGAAATACAGTTAAACCTGCAGGTCTACAAGTTTACAGTCACATCAGTAGAAGTGTGTATTTAGGTGGTAGTTTAGATCCATTATATTATTCATAGTTTTCTACACTGCAGTGTACAAACATGTCTGAAATACATCCCTAAATTAAGCCACTCTGACATCCAGTTTCATGCAGAAACATGTGAAACCACAGAGCAAAACTGCACTGCAATCTCAGTGCTTTTCTCCATTATGTATGGCTCCAGGTTTTATGTAATCAAAGGTAATAACCACACTTTTCATAAAAGAGAGAAAAGTACCTTGTAGATATTACTTTCATCACTTAATTAACGTTGACTAAAAAAATAATTCTGGCAGCTAGTTGAATTACAGCCAGTTTATTTTCAAGTTAGCTCAGTTGCCCAGGATGAGGCCGGGGTTGACTTAATCCACTCTCACACATTCACTGTCACAACACAATACAGCTTTGCCCCAGGATTATTCTCATGCTGAGTCATCGTCTTATCGCCTCACCATGGGCAATTAATAAACTGCTTGATCGACTGTATTGCCATTCTTGATCACTTGTCTTGACAAACCACTAGATAACGCTTCACTTGAAGTCCTCATCCTATTTAGAAAACTGTATACAAATATTTAATAAATGGTTTATAACACACTATAATGTGGGTATAAGTATATATAAGGACATGTTTAAGTATTTATTAATGTACAATTACAACTTCTCCTACAAAGATATTTTATATTATTACAACAGTTTTTTACTATATTATCATTCATTATGTTTTTATGTACCAGCCTCTATGAGTGCCTGCAAGAAGAGTTAAAGTTGATGAGAAATACATTAATAAACACTCATTGTGCTGACAGCTACATTATAGTGTGTTTTAAAGCTCTCAAAATGCTCACTGCTTTGAATTTCAGCACCTCTCACAGCTGAGTCACTCAATCATGTACCTAATGCTTAATTTCCTTTTATGGTAGAATCTGTGATTTTGTTATTTAATCAAACAGCTTTGCACTGAAACTATCTGTTGAACTTGGCCCTCTTGCTGAAGTGCAACAACAAATGTGAACACTTCTTGTATTGCTTTAAAGTTGTAACCTCAATGAGTTTCAGTAAAAACACTTTTAGTTCAGAAACCTGCACTGTTTTACTGTGTAGTGGGATCATACACACATTGATCTTAAGTGTAGCTCAACTGATAAGACTCATGAGATTGGTGGATAGGTCATAATGTACTTGAGAAGGTTTTGAACAAATGACTTCTTTCAATTTTATGACAAGACACTGGTTGATAAATCTGTATTGTTGGGCTCTCCTTATTTAATGACCTGTATCCATTTTGCAGACAAACTATTTGATCAGGGCATCCCTGTTTGGAAATATACAGCTACAACTTTAGAAAGAAACATATGTTTTGCCAATAAATGATAGAACAGTTGTACAATGCAGAGAGGTTGATTCTCTCTCGGGACTACGTGAGTGGAAAAAACAGAAATTAAGACTAAGCCTGAGGATGGAAAGAAGGTCAGATGGCCAGTCTGCAGTCTTTGCAGTCATGTGATGATGTCACAGCTCTTCCCGATGAATAGACTTTTGTCTAAGGCGTTATTTAATGTTGAATGTTACTGGCAGCTGTTACTAGCTCAGTAGCTGTTACTCATCCTCAGTCTTTATTTATTGAGAGACAAACAGAGCTACTCGTCTAAACTGTGCTTCTCAAGCAAATGTTTTCCTCTTACTCAGCTGTTAGGTAATTGGCTTGCCCACTGTTGGCATTTTATTGCCATGTGATTTGTTAATTTCAGATAAAGAATCAAAACAATTACTGTCATTGTTCTTTACTTATTCACCAAGTACTCTCAACAGACTTAACTTTATTATACCACTGAATGTGCATATGCTTTGGTATTGTAACTAGTATCTCATGACTTCCATAAAAGCAGTTGAGAAGGGCACGCACAAGCAAATGATGTCAACTGCTCCTCTCTTTCAACAACGAGCGAGTTTCCTGTCTTTTGCTCTGAAGTGTGTTGACCTGCATCACCTTATTCAACACTTCATTCTGTTTTGTGCACACCAGCAATTAACGTTAGCAATAGCAGACATTGCTACTGAGATTTCTCTCAATGAGACCCACATCTCTTATGCAACTCTCAGAAGGAGCTTTGGGCAGATGCTCCCAAACATCCCTCACAAAACTGCCTGCTTCAAACTAGAAAGAAGCTAAATGCTATCAAGACACAGTTGTCAATGGGCGACAGCTTTCCTGTTCTTTGGATTCGACTGAAGCCACCATAGTTGTGGCACATGCACCCCTTCACCAGTGTAATATGCCAGACACAGCAACTCAAAACTAGAAAGTTGTACAACAACACAACACTGTATTTTTTAATACTAATGAAAAATTGCTGACAGTTAAACCTACATTTATATTCACTGAAAATAATTGATATAAAACTCTTGGGAGAAATGCAAATGAGGTAAAATTAGTAACTTGATTGAAGGATCTAAATATGTAGGCCATAGGAAACTAACTTCTCATTAGGCCAATATACATGCTTGATCGACAGAAATGAAATGTCGTTAAGCTCATTTCAAAGTCTAAAGGGACATAATGACACTCATGCTTCATAAGAGGAATCATATTGAAATCACCATTGGATTCCCACAGCTGGCAAGCTCAGGGACTTCTTATGTAGCCAGTCGGCTCTTTCTTTAAGTCTCTCATAATAGCTTTAGTCTTGTGTTAAAGAGCACCGTGAATTGACATCTAACTGGTCTCCATCTCAGTCATGTTTCTTACAAACGAGTCTGTTACATTTATATTGCACAATTCTGCAGAACACTATTTAGGGCCACAGCTAACATCCAATGCCAGTGCCGTAAATGATGTGTGTCCTTTTATTGTATGTAGCAAGGTGAAAAGTACAATTGTGGAGGACGAGGTGATGGATAGCTGTGTAATGAATCCGACATTCATAGGAGTTTGCATGTCATTTTAGACCATTTTATACCATCTAACATAATTATAGCCGCTTTATTTAAAGGCTCTGAACACCCAAACAGGTGTTTGGACTAACTAACTTCTCAGATTGAAGTTGGATGGAGCTATGCAGTTAATCACATGAGGTCAGGAAACTTCATGAACTAATAAGAATAATAAAGCTGCGACAAAGCTACATGGGGGGTCAAGGGGATGTCAATCATGCACAGCCTGTACATGCCCACAAAATCATCAGAAATTAGGCCAAATGAGTGAAAATGGAATGAAAACCTGTGTGGGTGTATCAAATTTTAAATTTGTTTTTTCACTTTAACCTCAGGGACCCAGGGACACTAAAAAAAAGGAGGACTAAAAGCAACAGATGGACTGCATCGAATTTTACCAGATTGTCTAATTTTTCTACAAATAAAAGCTGATGCTATCTGAATAATTTGAAAGATCTTATATTAGATCTTCTATATAAGAATTCTTCACACAGCAGCTTTAATGGTGGCCTCTTTCCCTAACCTTAACCAAGTGTTTTAGTATACCATATACCATACCATAACCATACCCCAATCATATGATACCTTAACCATTGTTTATAGTTTTTTTAGTTGTGTGTATATTGTATGAATGTTAAAAAAGTGTGACACTGGCTACAAACCACAATCTTATCTAAATAGTCATTGTTTTCATCAGGTAAACTGATTAAAAATGGTTACTGTACCCATAAAGTGTTAGGCTCTGTGCTGACATGGGTTGTTAAACCATCACACTCAGCAAATATCAATTTAAGTAATATAAAAGATAAGCCTTTTTTATTGTTTTCATAGACCAGATGGAGTCTACAGTAGAAGTCAGTTTTAAGTCTGATCTGAGAGGTGGTAGTAATTTTAAGGTACCTCTTCCTTATTACTGTGATTTTAGTGCTCTCTGCCTGGCTGCACTACAAGCACAGTGTAATTCCTGATTCAAGGAATAACCTGAAATTTCCCAGCACCATGTTAAGAAGAAGCCCGGATTCTTGATTGATTCTAGCCATAACTAGCTATGTGTGCTATGTAGATTAGCACACCGATGACACCACTGCCACTGTGACTGTGAGTGGGAGTGGGGTGCAGAAAAAAAGTCCTCGATAATTGATACTGTTGGTGGAACTGTGCCTGAAAGCTGGAGCTCAGAGAAACCTTAAATTGCAGAAATTATGCTTGATATTAAAACTCTCTTGGACAATGTAATAGGATGTTTTGATACGAGCAAGATATTAAATCTATTCCACTTTTAATCTGATGACTCTATCACATATCTATTACTTATAAAAAAAAAAATTTTTCTCCCCAGTTTCAAAGAAAAGCTGTAAAATTTCATATGGAAGATTGAGATCATTTGGAGCGTTATAAGGATCACCAGCCTATAATTTAAGCATTGCTCTGCTTTTTTTATGTTCTCTGAATACAGGGCCGATGCTCCAGAGAGAACTGCAAGTATCTTCATCCACCTTCACACTTAAAAACCCAGTTAGAGATAAATGGGCGCAACAATCTCATCCAGCAGAAGACAGCAGCTGCCATGCTTGCCCAACAGATGCAGCTCATGATCCCTGGACCCAGTCTGCAATCTGTGGTAAGATCCTAATAGTGATTAAGGAGGAACTTGAAACATTAGAAATCCCACCCTTAAAGTTTTGTGTGATGGTATTTGACCTCTCCCTTCATAGCCAACATTTCCTGTCACACAGGGACTTGGCGCAAATACTGGTCTTGGTTATAGTCCATACATGACACCCTTGAGCCACGGGATGAACCTCGTTCCCACGGACATCCTCCCCAATACCCAGGTTCTTGTCCCTGGCAGCCCGCCTGTCACGCTCCAGAGCTCCTCTTCTTCTTCTTCTTCTTCTTCGTCTTCTTCTTCCCCCTCACAGAAGCTCCAGCGTACTGACAAACTAGAGGTATTGAAGCGCTACAAGGACTGATTTAACATAAAAAAAGACATTAATACTTCTGTGTGTAGACATAATAAAAGCTGCATTTCTCTCACGTCTTAATAATGACTCCTCTCAGGTGTGCCGTGAGTTTCAGCGGGGAAACTGTGCAAGAGGGGAGACAGATTGCCGCTTTGCTCACCCCAGTGACAGTCCAATGATTGACAGCATTGATAACACCGTCACTGTTTGCATGGACTACATCAAGAGCCGCTGCACCAGGGAGAAGTGCAAGTATTTTCACCCGCCTGCACACTTGCAGGCCAAAATCAAATCCAGTCAGCAAGTCAATCAGACAGCCGTGGCAGCCCAGGCCGCAGCTGCAGCCGTGGTAAGACAGAGCCTTATCCCTCTGGCTATTGATCTATCTGACTATTGATGACATCATAGAATATGGAGGATGATATACTGTCAGTTGTAATGCCACATTTAATGCAGTGGCATATTATATACCATCAAAATTCAACTGATGTCTAATATTGATTGAATTTCAAACTGTTTAATTGAGCAGAAAATGTTATTTCAGCAATTACAGTATCTCAGTTCATAAACTAATTTCCCACCTTCAGTTATAAATCAGTAACTTATTTGACTGCATACAGTATATTGACATATGATTTAGAAGTATTAGTTATAGATGGAAAATTATTATTAGAAAGATGTACATTTGAGGTAGTTGGGGTGTAAACAAATACAAAAATATTTTTCATGAAAAATATCTGAATTTTTGCAGTAATATTTGCGGCGCTCCCTCCTCCTTCGACCCGTCACCCAACTGACACAATTTACCACAAACGTCACACACTTTCCTCACAGAGTAATAGTTCTAAGTTTGATATTCAGACGTTCATTGAGTTTCATCTTCAATAACTCTTCATTAGTTGTGCACAGCAGGTGTTTAAACTTTGCTCTGATGAGATACTGAAGCCGTGGTGCTTAAATGAAATGTGTTTCCTCATTATTATGTGCGTCTCACATGCTCTTCACAGGCCATCTGTGTTCCTTTTCATGTAAATCATTTTTTATTTATGGTTCCTCCATCATTTACATTGTATTTTTATTGCATGACTTACAGGTTGTAATTTTTGCTTACAAACACATTTCATGTTTTTACAAGCTATTCCTCCGAAAGGCCGAGTGTGCCTCTCATGTTAGTCTTTCTGTTAGTACAGAGCAACTCATTCTGTGCTTCATAATGTGGGATGTGTGGTTATTTTCAGCTCTTTGTGTGTGATATTGCTTTTGGCAAGCTCTCATAACATCAAGTCATCTTTCATATAGAGTTTGTCTATGATTTGTATTGAAAATCAGTGTATGTACTCCAGAATGAAATGGCGTCGCACTGAATACACACGGTAGTGTTTTGATTTTGATTAACAAACTCGATCAAGTAATATTATTTTAAGTGATCAATATACAATGAAAACAGTATATTGTAAATCTTTGCTGCCGAAGTTATTGATAAACTGTACATGCATTGCTGACCTACTAATTCAGTGGTTAATCTTTAGTTATTGAGTCCTTTTAATCAGGTATTTTGGTTACTGTGCATGCATACTGTGTTTTATGTGGTAAACTACATTCAGATTATTTTGTTTTGTTTTCCCCTTCTCACCTACCCACAATGCTGTCCCCCCATGATGCACCTCTGCTTGCTGTTACCTGTATGTTAATACGCTTGAATCCCATTGGCCCACTGCCATCATGTGCTCGCTGCCTGCTATTAAAAGACTCAGTCGACTGCCAAAGCAATGAAGCGACCCCTCGAGGCAACTGTAGACCTGGTATTTTCACCTTTTGCTTTGCATGTAGCCAATAATTGTACTATGATAGCTTTTTGATTTTTGTCATTGTGAGCTTCTTCTAGTCTCATGTAGTCTTTGTGTACATAGTCAGTCTCATCAGTATCTTAAAGGCCTTAATTAGACAGATATTTTAAAATTTTTGGTTGATACATTATTCCATTCATATTTGTATCCTAAAACCATGCATGATCTTTCCATTATGTGATTAACAGTCATCTTTATTGTGTAGTTGTGTTTGACATTTTTTCACAGTGTTTTTAAATGAGTACTAAATATTAAGAGTGTGTACAACGTAGCTGAACAGAGAGAGGGGGTGTTTGGGAAGGAGTTTCAGTGCGTCACGTCTCCTCTTGTCACTTTTCAGGCTTTTCCCCACAGCATCCTGCAACCCCTACCAAAGAGACAAGCTCTGGAGAAGAGCAACTGGGCCAGCTCTCTCCTCAACCCCAGTTTTTTGCACTACCAACAGGCTCTGGCCAACACACAGCTGCAGCAGCCCACGGCGGCATTCTACCCCACAGGTAAGCATCTAAAGTCTCGGGGGTAAGATACTGCTCACAAATATCACGCACGCTTAAGGTGGTCACCTGACTTATTATAAGAACTTGGCAAAGGTTGAGAGGTTTAATATGTTAGATGTGTCTTTTGCTGCCCAAAATCATGTGAATCATAATCCTGACTCTAAAGATTTTGACTAGAGGCCTTTTTCACAGCAGACTATTTGACTTGTCATAGTAGCAAAAGCACAGGTGTTACTAATGACACTAAAGATGGCTCAGTTCCATCCATGTGTGTCCCAGTAAGTCATGAAAGCGTGACAGTGAGCAGACAATCATAACAAGACCCTGAAACTGAAGCAGCTAAATGGAATTCAGCCATCATCAATTTAATTATTCACACATGTGATTTTCATACTCTGAAATATCAAAATGTCTTCTAACCGGGGCATTTAAATTGATCTAAAGCCCATTTTGGACAGAATTATCATTACAGGGGGAAGTGGGAAATAAAATATTCACCATGCCCCTCAGTAATTCGTCGTTATGCATGGTGTTTTTTATCATTGTGAAATTACAGAATGTGGTCTGTAATAGACATGGACATTCAGCAGGATCAACCAAAAAAGTACATACATACCAACATGTCACTGACATTACAGTGTTTATTCGGTGATCTTTCTGATAGCTTTAAATTGTTTCCGAATTGGTTCCCAAATAGGTCCATATGTTAGGTGTTAGTAGGTTTCTGTCAATCAGATTAGCAAAAACATTTTCAATTTCCTTCATTTTCACACAAAAGTCAAATTTTACACTGAGCTGGTGAGATACAGTAGATGGAGAAGCAACTCAGCCTGCAGACAAAACACATAAATACAGTTTAAAATACAAATATCTTGCTTCATACAAACAAACATACAAATCACGAGAGGACCAGCGAGTTCACAGAAAAACAGCAGGTAATTGCAGCTGTAATTATTACTGGGGTGAAAAATGACCCACATGCAAGCTCTGGACAGGATTAAAATCACTGAATCACAGGTATTGTTAAAATAACCTCACTTCCCCTTAAGAAATAAATCCAGTCCAAATGGGGCTTAAGCTGTAATTAATATTATTGATTACACCTGTGCTTTAGTTGCTATGACAAGCGAACATGTTTGCTGTGAAAACCATGCACTGGGATAATGAAATGTTTGTTATACTGTACATGGATGTGATCAATTAAACTTGTCAGCTAAACTCTTTCTATCAAGACATCCGTTAGCTTTTAAGAACAAGTGGAAAAAAACAAATGTATCCTGTATTTTAGCTGTAAATCTAGAGTTGTGTCTGCTGATTTAATCTGCATCTTTCTGAAAACCTTACTGTTTCCTATGTTGATGTGTGCCAATCACTCTAAAATACCTTCTCTCTTTCTATTGTGTAATCACACAGGTTCTGTCTTGTGCATGGCTCCTGCTAACAACGTTGGTAGGTTCCCTGCTTGTTTTTTATAAACTATGTCTCATATTCAATTGAGAACACAGGTGACGCTTTTATATTAATCCAGTAATAATTCTTGTTATTCAAGCCTACAGTAGGGAAGCACCAATGTGAATCTGAATCCAAAATTCAGGATCGCACATTTAAACCACATATCTTAAAATGACCATAGAGGATAATTTTACTTTTTTTCTGTAAATATTTTTGGTCGTGTTACATATTTGTGTGTTTTTTGATCAGCAAGCCTTGTAATATATACTTACTTGTGATATATTATTAATCCTTCCTCAAACATTACTCCGGGTAGTCAAACACAGTATACACATTTAAGCATTTTAGTAGATTTAGTTTGTAGAATTACCACGAGTTATGCATTAGGAAATTTGATCAGCATCCCAGAGATTCAATTCAATGTTTTCTTTTACTCTTAAATGTTCTTACATTTTTAAAAATACCTACAGATCTCATAAAGAACACACCTTCTTGTGGCTTTGCTGTACATGTCAACTCTTTTGGGATGTGAAATTATTTCAGATTTCCTAATTGTACCTCCTACCAGCCCTTCTTTTATGTTCTCCCCCCGCTGTCTCGCTTTGCTGTGTGACGCCATCTGCTGGTCTAACCCAATGATGGCTTGCTGCTAATGTCATTTTTTTTGTATTTGCCTGGCAAAAGAGAGAGAAAAACATTGCTACGGTTACCATAATGCTCCACCTACCTTTTCATTGCTTTCATGGTTCCCTTCCTGAAAAAGTCCCCATGATGTACAGTGCTACGCCTGCTACTGTCTCTGCAGCAACTACTCCCGCCACAAGTGTCCCCTACGCAGCAACAGCACCAGCCAATCAGGTTTGCTCCTTTTTGAAGCTTTCTGTCATAAATCTTTGAGCTCTGAGTAAGTGCTCCATCTTTAAATCAGGGGAGTTGCTTCGTCAGCATAGCGTTGCCCTGCTTGCATTGCCTATCATTAAGCTTCACATACCTGTAGACCTTCAGTAGAACTAGTAGGCTTCATCTCAACCTTTTTTCCCTTATGACAGACAACACTTATTGAGAGGTCTTCCATCTGCAAATAGTGTTGCATATTTTCTTTATTGCATGCTTTTTTGCTTTGTTCAGTGTCTTTTTCTTTACAGTATAGTTATAGTTCCAAATCTTCTATAAAATGAGGGAGAACGTAGTTAAAATAAAATGGTAGCTTAGGTTCCCATCACAGTGGTTATATTAATTAGTGGATAATTTGCATTAACTTTATTAATATCATCTGTGAAAAGATGCTGTCCACATCCAGATTTAATTTTTGTACATGGTAATTTGTAATGAGGAACCTTGCAGGAGTTTTAAGCTGTGTGTTTGTGTATTTGTGTGTGATTTGTAGAGGAGTTGGTGTAAATATTTGGTTTTAATTATCCTCCTAACTTAAATATTTGTTCCATATGTGCAGTATCATACACGTTTAGCAAACTTTTAAACTTAACATACCCTCTGGTAGGTACATCTTTACAAATTCATGTCATCAAGGTGTAAAAGTGTATAAAATGAAGCATAAGACAATTTGAAGTAATGGTGCAGCCAAGAGGAAATGTTTTTTTCTAAATTAAAAAAGGGTGAAATCATGGCCAATGTCAAGAGTTTAAGGGGTTAAGGTATTCATTTCATTCAATTTTATCAACTTTATAGCTATCACAATGATAAGTCTTGATGAGCACTTGATGATCTTTGTCATGTAACAAAACCACATTTGTCTTTTGCCCCTGAAACAGATCATTCTCAAGTAACCACCAGAAGTCAGTGCCATGTTGCTGCTGTTAAAGGCCACAAACAGCCACTCTGTAAATACGATGTTAACATCACACACAACCGTCAACAAGCTGCATGCTGATAACATCACAGATGAAAAAGTTGTGGTATTAAATTACATAGCTCAATTATGAGGATTATACTGCGGTGGAGAAGTGTCACAGAAGATTATTGTTTGTACGTCTATATGCCTTTGTACCTGAATTAACATGCATCCTCAGTCATGTGCATAATATCCTGGATTCTTATTTCCAAACCAATTCTGAAAAGGTCAGAGGTGCATTTAGCGACAGAAATGCAGTGTGTCTCCAATCCATATACAGACCTATATAAATGAAAACTAGCTTTTCTGAAATCAAACAGAAATAGGCAGTGTACATATACATAGTAAACATTTAATACTAATTGATATTGGAACAAACAGAAATGTTGTTTATTGACATGTTTTGATGTAAATATCACAAGAGGAAGAGATGAGCCTGACAGATGTCATCTGAAATCACATTTCAATGTGTATACATGTTAATGACAGGTGTAAAGAAAAAAAATAATAGAGAATGTTTAAAGATTGTTTTCATCAGGACGTTGAGACAGAAATGCTTGTTCCTTCTTGAATGTGTCATTTTTGTCAGTTTATGATTGTTTATCTTGTGCCAGATTTAATTATTCTAAACTAACTGGTAAAAAAGCACTTATTTTAACTTTTATCTCCACATTTTAGATATCTAATTCCACAGCATGTGTATGGAAGTTCCTTTAAAATGTCCCTAAGGGTTGTTCATTTGTTTTGTTAACCCTGTTATGTTGCAGGATCAGTGCTCCACCTCCTGGTGTGCCTTTGTATTGCATATACAGAATGTGTGCTGATAGAAAATACTATATAATCCAATGACCAGTTGCTGCACATACTTCTTTTTCTTGAAGGCAGTGAAGCAACAATGATTCACACAGTTACATATTCCCCTCTTCATTATTGAAAAAATTTTTTTTTAAAAAATTAATTAAAAATATATATAAAAACAGTACAAGTCTAAAGTTTGGAAACATTCCCTTGCATGAGAAAGTGTGTCCAAACTTTTGACTGGTACTGTATATTTGGATAATTATGGGTCACAGTGCTGATGTATCTGTAAGTGTTTTCACTTCTAGTTCAACCTAGAAATAAAGCCATGTTTCTGAGAAGAGCCTCCACAGCCATGAAAATTCACTCAATAAAGAGTGTGTGGATTTATTCTGGTTACCTGTATGTTCAAACTTAAGTGTGATCCTATGAGGGTTGAATATCGTGTGAACTGTTAATTTAACCGTAATGTTACAGTCGGTTGTCAGTACTGTATTCTTTGAATGTTACAAGTGCCTAAAAGAATTGTGCATACAATTACATCAGTGCATATTTAAAAGGCTTCACTCAATTAAATCTACTTAAATCACATTTAGAAAGAAATAAACTTGTTTTGCGATGCTTTGTCAGTGCATTAGTACTTTGTGTACACTTAGATTTAGACTTTCAATTTCACTAAAATTTGTATGTATGTACTCCGTATAAGATTTATTATCCAGCTTTGTTTCACTTTTAAGAAGATTAAGTAGTTTCCAAAAATGTTTCTTAACTAGTTCAATGCACAGTAAAAATATAGTAAAGTAGAATTTTAAGGACGTAGCTGTAGGTGAAGTTTAGTTGTGTATGATTGATATCACATTATGCAATTGTCTTTGTTTGAAACTTACAGTACATCTGGTTAAGTGACAAACAAAACTCATGTTAAAAACAGTTTGCATCACATGTTTATTCTTCTCTTTAACATTTTTCATATAACTTTACGTTTTTCAAACAGTGTGCAAATATCCACTTTTCCTTTTAATGTTTCCAATGTCTTTTAAAGTGGCTGATATGGGTTTTGTGTGTTATGTGTGCGTGTGATTAATTCAGACAATCCACAAAGAGACTTTGTGCTTGTTTACTTTTTTTTCCATTATGTCCTATTTGTTTTCATTGTAAAAAAGTTTTACTCACCATTGGATGGGATATAAGGAATATACTTGCAAATTTTAGTAGTTTAACACTAGCTAAGAACACTTTTAAAATGTATTATCTTCTGTCTTATCATGAATGTAATTTATTAAACTGACTTTAGTTCTGCTTTAGGTTCCTCAAAAGGCCTTGATCTGTTGTAATAGCCTACAAAAGCCGTCTGTGTTCAGGGATCGAATGTTGGAGCACAGAGAAGCTTAAAACATGTCATCCTTGTCACTGCCTTGTCACCTGTAAGGGACAACAAACCTTTGTATGATGAGCAAGGCCATGGAAATGCTTTGACCTACAAAAGTGCATTGTACAGGCCACATTTTACAAAAATAGTAGTAGTGTAATGATAGTTTGTCATTTAATTGTTTCGATTGGTTGCTGAGGCAGTCTGAAGTTGCAGTGATAAAAACTGTATTTTGTAGGTGATTTGTTTTGTTTTGTTTTCTCCTCACAATAACACATTAGATTGTACCGTCAGATATTTGACTTTTCTTATGCCATGGTGAAACACAATCCAGTGCATAAAAATATATTTGGAAATGTGAATTTGTATTTCTATGGTTTCCATTGCATCATTATAACATCTTGCAGTAAAAATAGAATCCGGTCTGTTAAGCGTCAAACTCTTACAGACACAAGTCAGTTGATGGTTCAACAGCTGTTTAAAACTAAATTGTCAGATTGATTTGAAAGTTTAGATTATTAGATTTTTTTTTTTGACACATTTTCCCTAATTTATTTACCCGCAAACAAAAAGGCATAAATCTGAATGTTTGTTTCACCTTTTGACAAAAAGATTGAATGTTATGGATACACCTGCACCTCCTCGGTCACAAAGATACGGACAGTAAGAATGTTTGGTCTGACTGGCTGATGGAAACATTTCTCTGAAGCACTTTCTCAACAGTCAGATGACTGAGAAGACTTGCTTTTTGTGAACTTTGCCTTATCCTTGATCTATTCCTAAGTTTGCATTTGTTCAGTAATGTTATGAATGAGTTGTGAATTCCATACTGTTTGGTAAATTAGATCCATTTCATGGAGCTGTTCTGTGTAATTACTGCTGCACAGTTTTTAGATTGAGACCAAAATGTCATTTGATATTCATCAGACAAACCCAAACACAATCCTGAGAAAGGCTTGATGTTGATAGGACTGGCCAGCTCTCTATTATAAATGCTTAAATTAATATTGATCACACCCTCTGATGAAGCTGTTGTGCCAGTGCTGTTTGACTCCATCTGCAGTGTTGTATGCTGGGCCTAAATACAAACTTTCCCTTTTTTTTTCTTTCCTTTTTTTTTCAAAATGACTTGTGGAAATTATTATTTAAATGTATAATTATACATTTCATGTGAATAGTTTTGTTCATGTAAATTCAAAAGTTGGGTAAAATCTAATATTGTTAATAAATAAATGTCAAGTAAATACCATGCTGTGCGCTCTGTTGTTTCATTTTGCACTATATATTTATTTTCATCATTTTAATGCCAGAGTCAAATGTAGGATTGTGTATTCTCTTGTAAGAATAGGCTAAAAAATCTGATTCATCCATTCACAACTGAAAATAATCTCTTATCTCTCTCAGTGGATAAACATAATCTTTACCTGTCTTGCTGTTGTTTGGACCTTACTGTTTGGCTTTCTGTTGTCATATTGCCTTCTGGGTATCCTGTTTTTGCTTCATCTGTCAAAGCACTTTGTAAACTCTGCTTTTAAATGTGCTATATCAATAAAGTTATTATTATTATTATTATTATTATTATTATTATTATTATTATTATTATCTGTATTAATTTCTTGTAGAGACAGCTGGTTGTGGTTACCCACACATAAAGCACAGACAGAAGGCGTTTTCATTTTGCTTCATCGTTTTATTTAACAAATTCTCAGTTTCATGTAGTGTAGTTTTGCTAGTTTAGATATTATTCCCCACATGTCAACTGGGTTGCAATATGTCATTGATAGAGATCAATAAACATTGTTATATCTCTCCACTTTACACGGTTAAGCAGCTTTTTATACAGCACACTCAATTTTTTGGACAGCAACAAAATGCAGCGTTACCATAGCAACAGCATCCGGCGCATTTTCCTCCTCTTGGATACACATCCTCGGCCGCGTCTGTGATTGGATGAGCTCTCTTTGGATGTCACTGGGGCAACCGAATGATGGGAATTTTAACACATGAACGGAAATGTAACCGCTGGATTTCACTGGCTGCCTGCGTGCGGCTCCCATTCAAGCGCAAGCGAGGCTCACAGAGAGCGGCGGGCAGCCATTGGGCTGTTCGCACATCCATCTGAGCTTCGGGGGGGTGGTGGGGGGGAGGAGGAGGAGGAGGAGGATCCGCACGCCTTCTGCCTCGGTACGGCAGCCGAGCGGGGACCGGCTGGTTACGCAGCGGCTGTGTTGGGTCTCCACCCGAGAGTATGGCGGCGGGGATTGCATTGGAGAGCGAGGGGGAAGCGGAGACATGCCAGAGATGGTGAAAAAGAAACAAAGAGGCGCAAGTTCTTTAATGAAGTGTCCAAATACTTTTAGTTTGCGCTGTTTTTCTGAGGCGGCGTCCGGCTTCAAAAAAACTGCGCCTGCAATTCATTCTCGGGGCCAGCCCAGCGTTTTTCCACTGCCCTCCCTCGATGGAGCAAGTTTGTTTTTTTATGATGCATAGAGAAGGGTGAGCTAAGCAGATGAAAACCCGCACGCTCCACTTCATCGGCCGATATTTTCTTCCTCCCTCTGCACGTTTTTGGACATTTGCAGTCCTCGGATGCTCGTCTAGCTGTCAGTGTCTGGCCTGCATGGGGGAATTTCTACAATGAAATCCATCTTGGGGCAGCGAGTCTTTGTGCTCTGCCATAGCTGAGCAGCGGCGAGCAAAGACTGTATTATTGACAACCCGTTCAATATGGGACACGAATGGTGAATGTGACATTTTGAGTTCATTTCAATGACGCGCGGAGATTGATACCTTTACGACTCGATTTAATCCACGATGCGCGAGTATAAAGTGGTGGTCCTGGGCAGCGGTGGGGTCGGGAAATCCGCCCTCACTGTGCAGTTTGTTACCGGGACGTTCATTGAGAAGTACGACCCCACCATAGAGGATTTTTACCGCAAGGAGATCGAGGTGGACTCCTCACCCTCGGTGCTGGAGATCCTTGACACCGCTGGTACCGAGCAGTTCGCCTCCATGCGGGACCTTTACATCAAAAACGGCCAAGGATTCATACTGGTCTACAGCCTTGTCAACCAGCAAAGCTTCCAGGACATAAAGCCGATGAGGGATCAGATCATAAGAGTGAAAAGGTTGGTGAAATGATGCACAGAAATAATATCAAAACTGTTCAATATGAATGTTAATTGTTCCTCAGACATAGAGCTGGCCTAAGAGGCCCTGTAGTTTCACGATGGGCCGAGGCCTGGTCTGAGAACTGTGCTTGAATGGAGATCTGCTGTGCATCTTCAGGACAGACTACAGAACAACACCACATGCCTGTTTCTATTTTGGTGTGCCAGTCTCACCCTCAATGCTTTGAACTCTTAAGATAGGCGAATGCCCTTGCACTGCAGTCCCAGCATCTCTAAGAGTCACTTCATCTCTTCAGTGTTTCTTCACACTTTGTAGTGTTTTTGTTGTAGGCGGTTACACCTTAGGGATGGCAGATACTAACAGGGAAACAGTGCTGATCCGTCCTGTCCATCATCTCTGTGAAGGCCAGTCTGTCATCCAGTCATAACAGGTTAGATACTGTCTGTAAATCTGCCAAGCTGCTGTTCTGTATGTCCACTGTGTGCCGGATGCTGCAACCTCTGTGAAACACCCGGCCGGGGATACCCAGGACTCAGTGCAACAGAGGTCCTCTGCAGAGAGCTTCAAAAATACTGTAGGGGTTGGGGGGGTGGGGGGGGGAGCATACCCGGCTCCTGCGGAGGAGAAGCCATGTTTTTAATTAACAAGCTGCACAAGCTCTTTAGGAGGAGCGGCACAACTGAAAGTGTGAGATTGTCTGATGTCTGAGCGCCGTAACAGAGATGATCCAGATATGAGGTCACCAGCGTGAGCCTGCTGATTGATACACGGCAGGGGTTAGCTGAGGCTGTTTGGTGATGCCGTCATGTTATTGGTGTTTTCTTAGCTCTAGGCCAATGTACTGCCCAGACATACTGTACTGTACATTCACCTGGTGACATGGCATGATGTTATAAAACCTTTAACAGACAGTGTCACAGATGCTGCTGGTTAAATCATTGGTGATTGTTCTCTGTGTGTTACAGGCGGCACGCATTGGGCTGTGTGAGTTCATCAGTCATTGTAGGTGTCAGGGAATGTGTAACAGTCAATGTAGAGCTCCAGAGAGACGAGGCTGTCCAATGAGGAAGCATTTTTAAAGCAGTGCAGCTTGCAGCTCATGTTGTTTATTAATGTAGCTTATTACTTTAGATAACAGCTCAGCATGAGGACAGAGCCGATTGCTGTTACATTCTATCACCAGAAAATGACATTTAGTCCTCATACAGATTTTGCATTTTCATTTTTGTCAGGTGCTTTTTTAGTATTTGTCACCTAATTGGATTTAGACTTTTGTCAAACACACTTAATAAACATTCATAAATCTGTGGCTCCAGATGAAATAATGAGGCCAACATGTTCCCCCATATGAGTTGAGAACAGGGAGAAGTATGTTCAGTGTGTTAATATGTGTGTGTTTATATGTTAAGATATACGTGTGTGTGCTCACACACCAGATGCGGCCTGGCTGTTGTGTGATTTCGCACTTTACACACAGTCTGTTGTTGTTCTCCAACGTCACAGCAGAATTTATTTTCTGTCGCAAAAACATCACACTTCACACGCTACTCCTACACAATAGCTAATTCCAAAGTCTATATGTCATGTGCGGTTAAAAAAAAAAAAAAAGTTGAGATTATGTTTGAATCAATGGAGTTACTTTGGAAATGTCAGGTCACGGACAGTTTTTTAAATTCAGTTATTAAGCTGTGACCCACATTCAGTATGCAGTTTTCCTTTAACAGGGTTCATTTGTGTGTGCGTGTGTGTGTGTGTGTGTGTGTGTGTGTGTGTGTGTGTGTGTGTGTGTGTGTGTGTGTGTGTGTGTGTGTGTGTGTGTGTGTGAACGTGTGAATGAGAAGCAAAATTGTAAAGCGCTAAATGCAATCCGTTTATATTTTCTTTGGTGATTCAGAGAATTTCTGTTTTTTTTTGTTTGAGGTTTAGAGACCTCAGCATCAAATCAGCAAACTTTACTTGCTACTAAACTTGCAATAAAGTACATTTCATTGAAAGATTATGTTTAAGATCAGGGAAGGCTTGCTTTACCCAACTGGAAGTATTAAAGATGAGGATAAAGCTGTTTGTACGCAGCCTTTTCTAAACCTACACACACAGTTTTATCTTATTCACAGCTTCTGTCGACAGCAGTTATATAAGGTAACAACTGTATTTGTTCCTGAGAGGTTGTAAATGTTGTGTATATGATAAACTCATATTGTACTATTACATTGATACAAATGCGTTTCCCTTTTTCAGTTGATATGCTTGCATACATGAAAATCAATTGAACTGACTGGATTGGGCACATACTGTTTGGCAACTTTGTTAATACACCCCTTAGAGATCAATACGGAACCTACATACTGTATGTAGTTCTTTTTAATCGTCATCGCTTCTTTTGCTGCCAAAAGTACAAATGATAATAAATAAACACACAAATGTGATTATAAGTTAAGTTAAATGTATACTTGTAATTTTAACATATGTAAGGATAGGGTCTCCAATTGTGTTTGGGTACCAACTAACAATTATTTTCATTATCGATTAATCCGTCAATTATTTTCTTGATTAATCGATTAGTTTGATCTATAAAATGGTGAAACATTTCAATCACTGTTTCACAAAGCCCAAGATAACATCCTCAAATGCCTTGTTTTGACCAACAGTCCACAACCCAAAGATATTCAGTTTACTATCATAGAAGACTGAAGAAACCAGAAAATATTCACATTTGAGAAGCTGGAATCAGGGAATTTTGACATTATTTCTTTAAAAAAAATCACTTTAAACAATTAATCAATTATCAAAATAGTTGCTGATTAATTTAGTAGTTGACAGCTAATCGACTAATCATTGCAGCTCTAATACCAACCTACTTGTATCTGTAACACCAATGATGTATTGACAACTGTAATGTTAACAAAAGTTGGCACTGAATGCTTTGTCTTGGTCTCTGTCTTGTTTATTTGTTCTTTGATCTGATATTGGTTGATTTAAATAATAATTTAATAATAATCTTAATATTGTATTTTAAATGCAACATTGTATGGTTGTTTGTGTAAGTCAACATACTGTATGTATTCAAGAACTTTGGCTTATTTGTTAAACGTAAAAAAAAGGTTCTACACTATAGATACTAGTTAACATCCCACCACACACATATTCACATATTTGCACCACTATTGAACATTTTTGAATGATACACAACATTAGATATATGCACAGGCTCAGGAACGTTCCCTGGGGTAAGTTGAAAGGCATTTTGGGAAATCACTAAAATCAATAACTGTAGTAGAGGAAGACATGACAGGTTGAGTAATCGAAAAAATCGGAGACATCAAAAAAGCACAGTTCATCACAAACAACCCCTTGTATTCACCACTCAGACCGATGAAAGAAAGTGATGTTAACAGTTGAAAAATGGTGAAATTTTCCTTTATAACCCTCAAGCAAAAGATAGGTGTCCGATTGTGATTAACTTCTGTCTTCAGGAAATGTGACTGCGTTGTATAAAACTGCTGCAGCCATACTGGTCCTGTATATTACACTGTTGTCACTGCTTCTCTTGCCTGCCTGTCCCTCCATGCTGCCAAAATGTTGGCGACCCGTCATGACCATATCGGCATTCGCTCAGGTCAGAGGCGCTGCTGTGTGTCGCTCTCACTCTGAACCCTGTCAGCATCTATCAGTACCTGCTGTTAGTGACACAGGCAGGCTTTAGCTCAGAGGCCACGGGTGCACATGATTATACCCTGGCCTGGCTATGTCCGTGGGGGACCTCATCACTCCTCACTTCCGCTGCAGTTAACTATACACCAGGGATGTATTGTGATTGGTGGCTTCACAGGATAGTGAAGAAGAAGGAGGTGAAATAGGGTACCATGATAAACCGTGCTGTTTGCACTGCAGTGATTTGTAGTTGCAGGTGTTTCAGGTGCATGTTTCTATGGATTAATTTAGAAAACAGTTATGGCTTAGACGAACCCTAACTGTAGCTCTTTGTGTAAATACTAGTAATTCAAGCTGCATGTCTACTCACTCTCTTCGACATTGTACCAAGGGGTACAAACTGTAGAGTTACCATAACAGGACTTGTTCATGTCGTGCCAACTGGTTGAAAGGCTCAAGATCAATAAATGGAAGAGCAGCATGTCTCCCAGTTCTCCCAGAAAGATCCTCTTTCATTTGTGTCTTTGTCTGTTGTGAAAACTGGGCAAAAGAACTGTGCTTAAGTTGAGTGACGATTACTCAACGGTTAACGGTGTTAAAGGCCTTACACAGTGGATGGTTGTACAAGTGAAAAGTTTCAAATAACCAACAAGTTGTTTCTGCTGTTTTGGGAGTTACCACATTAGAGTGTTTTGCCAGATAAAGCCTCCCATATCAAATTCAGGGTAAAACTAAATGTTAGACGTTACTATCCGATTTCATGAGGAGTTATTCTGGAAATAAATCAAACTGCTTCTGTTTTTAGTGAAATGGGATGAGCTAACATCATTTTATGTCAAGTTAGTTATACTTTGGTGAAATGAGCAGCATAAATACTCAGCTAAGCCAGGTTCATCATCCAGTAGCACAAAATTGAGCCACCTCCTCTAAACATAGCAAGCCTTTTTGAGTGAATGTTGTGGACTCGGAGAAAACAACAGTGGTCACAGGTTGACCTTCCCAATCATAGACTTGCATACAAGAATAAAGTGCTAAATTTCGGGTCATCAATTACGATATCAACATTTTACAAATATAAATACAACATGGATATGTAAATACAGTTCAACAACCTTATGTGAACAACGTAGCTGACAATGTCATCATAAACAAAACAAAATTGGCATAGTTAGCCAAGGTCGGCAGCATCGTGAAACATTGTCACAACCCTCATCATCATCATCATCACCACCGTCACCATCACTACTATCTACCCCCCTGGCCTGAGTTCAGAAGGGAAATGGCGGTGGGAATGAATAGTGTTTGTGCTTGTATCTGTTGCTCTTTACAGGGGGAACTCTGAACCAGGAGCCAGAGGGTAGGATCTGAAACTCAAAGTGAAGGGGGTAAGCACTGACTGATAGGATGTATTTAGCCTTCCGCACTACCTGTCTGTTATACAGGTCAGTGAGGTTACTTTGCTGGATACCTAGGATTTTACTGCTGACTTTCACTATTTTGGAAAGAGTGGTTTCGGCCTTGATGCTGAGATGCCATACTAGCAGATTACAGAAAATGTTAATACAGACTCAATGCAGGATTTGTAAAAAAGGGACATGAGGGTCTTATCAACATGGAACCTTGACGGTTTATGAAGGCAGGACAGTTGTTGCTGGCCCTTTTTGCAAAGCATCTCTGTGTTGGAGTTAAAATTTAGCTTATTGTCAATCAGACTGCCAAGGTACTTGTAGGTTTCTACAACTTCTACCACCTGCCCCTTGATGGTAGTGCTCTGAGGAAAAGAGGGCTTGCACCTGAAATCAATTAGCATGTCCTTCGTCTTTGCCACATTTAGTTGCAGGAACAGCCTATCACACCAGTGTACAAAATCATCTACAACAGGACCATGATCATTTTCATCAGCTTACTCCCTGAGTTCTGTCAGTTGAAAAGTCAAGAATCCAGCCCACCATGTTAAAATCAAGGTCAAAGTTTTTTTAAGAGCTTGTCTAATAAAATGTGGGATTAAATTAAGCGGATGAAAAATCAACAAATATAATCCTAGCATGTGTTTTACTACCTTCAAGGTGCAGGATTAGCAGTGGCATCCTCTACCCCTCGCTTAGCCCTATAAGCAAACTGTAGCAGGTCAAAAAGATTCTCTGTTTTTCTAAGGCTTCTTTTTTCAGCAGTTTTTCAAAACACTTCATGACTAAGGAGGTCACTGGCCTGAAGTCATTTACTAATTTTGGGTGATTGTGTTTGGCTACTGGGATATCTGTAGACTGTTTCCAAATTTTTGGCACTCTGTTGATTGAGGGACAACTGGAAAATGTTGGGACCTAGTTGCTCTGCACAGGATATGAGCAGGTGTCTGCCTATATTGTCAGGCCCGGGGCTTTTCCTAGCTCTGGAGTGTTTAAACATATTGACCACAGCACGTTCATCAAAAGGGATGCCACCACTGTCGGATAGGTTGGTTTTCTGCTCTAGAATGACTTTCCTGAAATTGGAGGTGTCTTACCTCAGGTAAAACTCACTGAACTCTTGTGCAAGCTGTTTTTCACATCTGAAACCCTTCAGTACAACCTTAGAGTTCCTTTTGCTCCTTGTGCCAACAATAGTTTTCATACCGTCCAAGGCAGAACCTAAACTGTTGTTCCTAAGCTCCCTCTCTGTCTTTTCTTTGTAACTGCTTTGTACGCCTTATTTCAAATTTCATTTCCCTTTTCAACCTGTTCATTCAGAGAGGTTGCCCTCCCAAAATGCACACGTCTTTCGACGTCAAGTGATTTTGTCACCCATGGCTTACTATTTAGGTACACCTTCACAATCTTATCAGGGATTACATTGTCCACACAGCAGGAAACGTAACAGTTGACAACATCAGTAAGATTATCAATGTCAGAACAGGACTCCTTAAACATACCACAGTCTGCACAGTCGTAACAGCTGTGTAGACTCAGGATAGAATAATCAGTCTAGTTCTTAGTCCATTTGATGAGGTTTTTGATGGTTTTTTCCCCTCCTCAGGGCAGCGTGATACGACAGGATGAGCTGGACACTTTTGTAGTCAGCCTGACCCAGCGGCGAAGGGGTAGAGCTTGTACATTCCTTTGACAGAACCGCAACACAGGTCCACCATCTTGTTGTGTCTCGTCAGGCAGGTAACATATTGATGAAAGTCTCTAAAAGTCTTTTTCAAACAACAGTGATTAAGGACTAGGCAAGGACTAAATTTGGAGCACCGGGAGATATAGATTGCCGTCTTTGGGTTATGGTATAGATTCCAAGGCTTTATCCAAGTTTGCTCTTGGGTGAATGTATACAACTGTAT
This sequence comes from Thunnus maccoyii, assembly GCF_910596095.1. Lineage (NCBI taxonomy): Eukaryota > Metazoa > Chordata > Actinopteri > Scombriformes > Scombridae > Thunnus > Thunnus maccoyii. Next base: position 19,178,788 of record NC_056543.1, on the reverse strand, counting down.
ACATGTATCTATAAAACAAATATTTGAGGAAACTTGCACAGAGACACAGACAACAGTTCAACATCTTTATGCACAGTCTTTCTCTGACAAGAACATTTTTTGCAATATCGTTGATTCAGGTAAAGGCAACCCCTCCACCTTGCGACATGTCAGTCACACCTGCATCTCAGTCGAGGCACACCAAACTCGTCAATGACCACTTCTTTGTCCAAATATCTGTCCGAAAGCCATGTCTCTGAAATCGTACATGGGCTTGCAACTCGTCATTTTTATTTCGGAGAGACTGCGTGTTTGATAGAATGATGGAAGGCAGGGGAATACAGGAGAGAGATTGTTTTCTTAGTCTTTGTTGTCCTCCACCACGCTTATCTCGCTTCCCGGTCTTCTTGGCTCCCCTTTTCCACTGGATTGATCTGCAGAACAGTTGAGATTGGGGAAGATTAGATCCGAGTGAGGGTTGCTGACCCGAAGGTTACTCCACTGCAGGAGAAAATCTATGCTGTATTGGTTGTACGTTGGGTTGGGCAACTTATTCAGAGTTTCCACGAGGTGGAACACTGTTCACGGTAAAAACAAAGCTGTCAAATCCATGTTTTTTTGTTACTTCTCACGCATTGATCTCTCAGGCCATTGCATTCAGTGAATAAAAATAAGCAAACAAACAAGCAAACACAAAGCCAGTCGTGACATGCTGCCAATTACTGCATGAGTGTGCGCCTTCTGAGGAGTGAAACGATAAATTTATCCATACATGCAGAAGTAAGTTGTCCATTATCAAGTATTAACAACAAACTAAAACATTGCTGTATATTAGTTTAATGTAATTTCTTAAGCAACATGTAGAGATTGATGTAGAGTAATCATTTCATCAGACGTCAAAGGAGAAGCTGTCTGAGTCACTGAGGCTATATTCTGTGGTTGTAAAGCATATGAATGAGTCTGTGAACTATTAAAAGCTTATTCCTCTCCTTTCTTACCACTATTCTATTGAAAGGCAATCTGAACAAATTTCCATTTCAGTGGCACTTTGCGCTTCGGTCTTGTAAGAAGAGGAATCTGTCTCAGACGGAATAATTACCCCCAGGGAGCTCGTAGTGTGCTTTATCATTGATGTACAACATCAGATCCAAGGATGAGGAGCCTTTACAGTCTGTCAAGTTCACTACTCATTTATTTTCCACAGTTTGACATTTCTTGGCCAGCGTCTCTATCATCTGTGAATAGCATCAGATTTAGAAGGAAATGGGAAAAGAGAATTAGTTTTTACAACCTTGGGAGAATCCAATAGAGACTTTTTGAGTGTGTATGACTATCCCTGATATTGTCTTTTTTCTAATCATTCATTCTTTTTATCTTTTTATGCTTGTCATGGGGTTACAGAAGACAATCCAGCAATCTTTTCTTGATTAAATCTGTCTTTACCCTGATGTTGGAGCCAAAAGAGATGAGCTTATTGCCACTCTGACTCAGCTGAATTCTCTCCACTGACTAAATTGAAGACCCTCCTCAAAAGCCTGTTTCCTCCCTCGTCTTGACCGTTGATGGTCAGAGCCAAATCCTGAGACTCTTGGGCCCTTGGGTTCCACCGTCCGTCAGCGAGGCCTATGTGAGTTGATGCATCATGCATTATAGATAAGGTGTGTCTGGGAATGGGTGTTTGCAGTCCGAGTGCTCCATTGTGGGGCGCTGTCAGGCTCGGAAGCTGAAGGCTAAAGCATGACATGTTGTTTGAGCTGCCTGTGTCATAGCGTGAGCACAATCAGGCTTTGTTATTCATTTATCTTAAACCGTGTAAACCACTCTGTATGTTGTCTGTGTTACGGACAAGCCCCGTGTCCTTGCAAAAGCCACTATCGGGGGGGCCAGACACAGTGCGGCCGACACCCTTCACGCTGAGGCCCAGGGAGCTTCGGTATCCGTGGCAGCCACCGTCTCACACCTCCTGGGAGTGCCGGTTTCCTCCTCTGTTATTATGACTATATATAGACCCTTCTTCTTTGGTACCAGATGTCTTTGTGCTGTGTTCCTGTAATGATGAGTCCCAAAAGAGCTACATAACCTGCATACAGCTGACCAAGCCAAATCCTCTATTATGGTTAAGAGGAAAAATACACAGCACGCTCATGTGTTTGTTATGACTGACTTGAATTTCTATAACTATTCCTATTACACTGATAATTATATGTGGTTTCTTTCACTTGATATCTGAGGTTTGATATGCAGGAAGCTCTGACAATAAACGCAGTTAGATTCACTGTTGTTCACGTCATGTCTTAAGTATTGTTCAGGTGTTACGGCAAAGATCAGAGTGGATAATTTGATAGTGATGATAATGATGACAGTAATTACTGTTATTCATTGATAATTGTGATAATTTGCTTTTATTTCTCGTTTTAGGAGCTTGAATCCTTACACTTATCATTACAGCTTATTCTAACCATCCATTATTTTTTTCCGGAGTAAATAACATTCAGGGCAAGAAAGTGAGAGCAGGTATGAAACAGCATGTGATGGTAGATAATATGTAAGATAGTTGGTCCGCCACAGGCCTCCTTGAGAGATTTAGAGTGTGGGGATTTGAGCTAAAACCACAGCCTGGAGCCTAAAAGAAACACCCAAATGGCACCATTACCCCAAGTAAATGCTGCACCCCTTGTGGCTTCTCCTAAATTGGTGCAGCCATAAAAGTAAAGGTTTTGTCTTTCAATCTGCACACCCACAGCTATGTTTAGGGTTCGTTTTTTTTCGTTGAAGGTAGAGAGGGAATTTAACAGCGTTGCTGTTTTTATTGACACTAGGACTGTAGGAAGTGAGACCTGGGCACTGGATGTTAAAGTTCGGAAGCATAAGCTGCACTTTCTCATACAAGTTCCCTCCGGGCTTGTAGAGCACTATCACACTCTCTGTTACACACTGACCGACCAACCTCTGAGATTGTCTCTTGAATCCTGGTAGTTCCTCTCCGCTGGCGAGCCGATCCTGGGAACAGGATAGCTCAGATTAAAGTTCACTCTGGATAATGTATTCATGAGTAGATCAAAGTCGGCTCCCTATTCTGAGCAAGTTTAAGCTTATTTAACGCTGAAACCTGCAGCCCCTGGCCTCTCAGAGATGCTCAGACTGCCTGACTTGGAAAAGTATTACAGCTGCTACCTCTGCATCCTCTCTGTATCTCCAGCGTTAGTCATTTCCTTGTATACCTGTTACCATAGCGATCAGGGATGAGCATGATTTTCTTTCTGTAAATAATTTAGGAGCATGTATATTTCATAGAGCGAGGGCAGCATTTGAAGACCCTAATGATGTTGATGGGTGTTCGGGTGCATGATACTAGTTAGATGTTGCTACTCTGTCGTGAATAGTGACATTTAAACGATGGGTCTAACAGATGGAAAGCGCTTCCTCGCTATCCTCACATACAGATAAAGATGAAAGTAATAACCTGTTGTTTACCAAAGGATGTGAATACGTATGATCTGCTATCTCTCTGTTGTCTCTGATGTTTTTCTTCTGATGTGTACAAAATGCCTCAGAGGCCCACCGTGTTCCCCAGTATCAAAACCGATGTAGCAATTATTGGTGAAACTGCGTCAGACCTGGTCCTTTGAATAATTATTGTGCAGTAGCCTATTTAATATGACTGACCATCTCCTCTGGCTGTCCGCTAAGTAGTCCGCTTCCACAGTGACATATTGTGCTCCAGCAACATGGCACTGAGTTCAGAGCTCAAAGGATTATGGCCACTTCCTACCCTCAGAGGTCAAGGCTGTACTGCCCATTTTCTGATCTGTTCTGGGTCAGGCGTTAGACGTGTAAGATACTTACACAAGGCAGGGTGGGCGGCGTGGAGGTTTGGTGGTTTTTGCCTCGTAGCAACAAGGTCCTGCCTCGATTCAATATGTGAAAAGCTTGCATATTTCTGGCTGCCTCCCACAGTTAAAGACCATGTGTATACAAAAGTAAACCAGAGTACATTTTTAAAAACATATCTTTTTATTTCTATTTTGGCTCCCCACCCACAATGAGTCTGTATTTTGCACCCAACTGAGCGTTTTGAAACAATTTGGCCAAGTGGGTGATCTTGAGAAGGCTTATTTTGTAGACTAGAGTAGTGGGGGGCAACCGAGCTCTTTAAAATCAACTGACATACTGAAAGATTGTCAACCTTTGCTAACATTCCTAGCTCCAACTCTCTTTTGTAATCACCTTTCCTTAAGTCTCATTTTTGGTTTTTTTACAGATCTGCCTTGAAAAACACCTGCATTCTTTTACTAAAACATTTCTGTTTAACCTGATTTTTGGTCAGATGCTTTGTCCTCATACCTACAAAAACATTTAATTCCTGCTATTGTTAACTGCATGTTAACAAAGTACAATTACAATAAGATAAGGGCCCAACCAATAAATCAGCCAGGCCATGTATCTGCCAATCTCAGCTCCTATTGGTATCAGTGTACATGTCAGACAAAAAAATAAGACAGGAAATTGAAGTACAGAAATGCCAAAGATATGTTTGTCCACCACACAGAAGTGCTGAATTTATTTTAGCAACATTGTTCAGTTGCTATCGCTAAAAAACTAATCTAAGGGAACCTTATCAGTAATATTTATTTATGTTATGGGTTGTGTAAAGAAAATTAATATCAGCCATGTATCACCTTCTGATATTTTTTTTAACCTCTCAAATATTGTATATCAATATTGGCATCAACCTCAAAAATCCTGTATCAGTCGGGCTATAATGACGACTCAGAAAATATTATCTGTAATAGAAAGTGAAGCCAGAAGGTGATGAGAAACCACAAATGAACTGCTGATTGTATTTTTATAAAGATTTTTGTATTATTGCATATTTAAATCTGAGTATACCAGTTTTTTTATCATTCAAATTCCAAAAGGTTTTTTTTTTGTCTTTACAAAAATAGAGTTTTCCTGTTTTATATGTTTGTACAGTGTTGTCTTTGAAGTCATTTTCTGTTTCTGATGTGTGATGACAGAACTAGTACAAACTCGTGATTTGAAAGTTGAGGCCTCAAAGCTGAAGTCGAGGAATTACTGGAAGCCCCAGTTAACAGTCAGCATTTGTCTGTCAATCAAATCACTATTTTACACTCAAAACAGAACCAGAGACGTGTCTGTGTTTATTTTTATAGTGAAACACTGACTTTAAAGCAATCAGTCACAGAGAGAGGAGATGACAGTTTACTTGTAAGGAAATGAGCAGCATAAACCTCGAGGGAGAGATACAGATGACAAATTAGTACTTTAAGTTTACATAAATTAAATTGCCTTGCGTTGGTAAGACTATAAGAGGGAAAAAGAAGATAGTGTTTTGTTTTGTTTTTCTTCTTTTTTTTGGCATTTCAGTATGGAATGCCAAAACCATCAGAAAACAATAAGTGTGGTCAGAAAATGTCTAATATTTTAACCATGATTTCATATTTATTCTCATTAGTGTGTAATTGGTCGCACACAGACAAATTATGTAGATAATGGAAGGGCTGGAAGAAAAATCTTATCATTTATCATTGCTCCATATAATTTTGGTTTATTAAATTAAATAAAATAATAATAATTAAATAAATTGGGTTTATATATTTTTGATATGTAAATGAACAATGCTTCAATGATGTTAAAGTCTATCAATTTGATAACAAAAATTTGACTTTTTATTACCTGATTTTGAACCCTTGGAGATAATGGTGGATAATTGTTACAGTATTTATTTTGTCTATATTGCTTTCCCAAGTTCAGGATGCTTCCCCACCTTTTGCTCCTTACTGCCTGGTCAGGCTGTTACCCACCGTGACACTGAACAGGAAGAAGCAGGTCAAGAAAATGAATAAATGAGGCAGGGTTGTCCATTGTTTCCCCCAAAAGAAAGACTGTTGGATGGCCTGATGAAATTTAGGGATTATAGATAATTAAATAATGACTTCATGTAAAGAATTTTCATGTGCGAGGAGTGAAATTTTTATTTAATGATGCAATTAAAGCCTTGGTGGCATTAGGCTTGCACCAAGTCCTGAACGGGTAATTGCCTTTCTTTTTAAGCTGCACAGTAAGTTCACTGATTGCTTCGACACAGTTCCTTAGCATACGTTTTTGCTAAGTATCTCTTATTCGTGTGTGTGTGTGTGTGCGTGTCTTCCCCTGACAACCTGATGTGGGTCTGTGTCTGTTCTCAGGTACGAGAAGGTTCCTGTGATTCTGGTGGGGAACAAGGTGGACCTGGAGAGCGAGAGGGAGGTGTCGTCCAGCGAAGGCCAGGCCCTGGCCGAGGAGTGGGGCTGCCCTTTCATGGAGACCTCGGCTAAGAGCAAAACCATGGTAGACGAACTGTTCGCTGAGATTGTTCGGCAGATGGACTACGCTGCCCAGCCAGACAAGGATGACCCCTGCTGCTCTTCTTGCAATATACAATAGCCCCCGGGGCCTCCAGCAACAGGCCAGGCAAAAAGTCTACTTAGAGGAAGTTACTTCGACTTGCAGCAACAGAGATACACCCTTAGACACAATCTCACACACACACACACACACACACACACACGCACATGGCAGTTAAATGGAAGATAAATTCATGGTTGAACGCGATGGATTTTAACTCTACGAAGCATAAAAATCAGCAGTGACATAATAATTATGACATGTGAGTAATGAGTACATTTTGAATGAAGAACGCCAGGAATTTGCCGCAAGAGAAATTTGACAAGTGACAAAAAGGAACATGCCCTCGCCTTATGTTACTTTCTTTTGTTTGTTTCTATCTTTTCAGTTGTGGGGGGAAAAAATCTCATCATCAGCAAAGAGTTACAGATCAGGATCCTTACTGCTTAGATTGTTCTGCCATGGCAAATGAGTTCTTACAAAATGTTTTCTTCTGTTTTGTTTGTATTTCACACAGAACACCAAGATGCTTTTTTTTTTTGTTACTCGGTTTCAAGTAGCTACTGTACGCAAACCTGATAACAGATTTCTGGGATCCAGTTGTCTCAAAACATGGAGGAGTATTTGATTTATGTACAAAATTTCTCCGAGCTTATTTTGTGCAGTAGTTGTTGGGAGGTTTTTTCTACTCATCACAGGGCTGAACCAAAGAGGTGACCTGAAAGCACCTCCATTTTCGTATATATATATTTTTCTTTCCCAGTCGTTTAAAGAAATGGAGAGAAAATGGTGGATAAGTCAGTGTCTTTCTTGAAATATTGGTGCAGTCATCTCTTTTCCTATTTTCTCACTTTGAGATATAATAGTAAACCTAGCAGAGTCTTTCACATATCGTGTGATGTTTTGTTTTCCTCTCCGGGAGACTATGACAGCAGATTGCTGAGTAGTAATACAACTAACTGCTTCACCCTGATGGGACAAAGAGTTCATCTTTCAGTGTTTGAATATCTCTACAGACGATCTCCCTAAACTCTATTGCAGGAATGGGTGACATTTAAAGTGAAGATGCCAACATTTGTCATACTTTACTTTTTTTTCCTCTCTCTCTTTCTCCTCCGGTATTGATATGAAATGGGGTGCTCAAGAGTTCCAACATCCTGATCTCATTCTTTTCGTGCTCAGAGTACTCAAATTCATAGTAACAAATAGTAACAATGACGGCGATGATAATGAGAATAACTAAAAGTAGTGTAAATATTTTGTATTGAAAGTGCCAGCTCCTACAAAGACACTGACTCAACACATGTGGAATTGTCAACTGTATGCATGGCTAGTAAACAACAAAAAAAAGGACTTTCATTGTTTGAGATTACTATAGGCTGTGGAAATGTGCAAACCAAACACATACACGTCTGGATCTGGACACTGTCTCTCAACTGTACATCTTTGTTGCCACGGGAACCAGACTCTTCCCCGTGTGACCATTTTCATTGTTGATTTTATATTTTTTTATGTGACCATTTACTCTTTATTCCCTCTCTGAATGGTGACACTGTTACATTTGACACCTAAACAATAAAAGTGCGTTCAACACTCGACTGAAGTGTCAGTGAAACCAATTGAATGGATTGGCGCTCTATAAGGAGTGCTGCTTTTATGTGGTAGATTTCTTTTGTAATCTAATTGCTTCTTTTTTTTACTTATAATGCTGCATAATAACTGTGTTAACATTTTTTCCACATTTCACAGAAGTCTTTTCCTCTAAAAGGGTTTGATGAGAATATATCTCAAACACTCTGACACCACCTGGTTTCCTTCCATCATCTGAAAAAGCAGCAATGTTGAGATGCTGCACACAAGGAAGACCTTCTTCTGTTTGATGCTGTGGTGCCTCCCTTGGTCTCATATCGTACAGGTGGCTAATCCCCATCCAGTCTTATACATCTGCTTGGGAGGAATCCCCTGGTAGTCAATACTGCTGGGTGCTGTGTGCTTCCTCCTGTTTGGTAGAAATCATTCTGAGCAGAGCTGTACCACCCAGAAGACTGCTCTGAGGATCTCCCAGCTTCATTTGCATCTCAGCAAAATCTCTTCCGCTCTCTCTCCAAGCTGACTGTGTGATAGCTGTTGAAACTTACTTCATTTTAAACTCAAATTTTTTCCATTTCCCCCTCTATAGCCTGGTGTCAGACCTCCGAATTGCTTCCCACATTGCAGATTTGTTCAGTGATTCATATGGAATCAATCAGAATGTAGCAGATGTGATTAGGAATAGGCATGTCATCTCCCTACACAGCTGAATATCTACCTAGCTACAACCATGATTAATACCAACAGAGAAACTGCGACAAACATAGATGAGATTGAAGCAGCTGTACAAGTTGTAACTCCACTTACAGATTTAAATTTACATATTTTGTACATACTAAATGTGAAACATTAACTGCACTTAGAAATCACTTCTGCAGTTTCCATGTCAACTAAAAAGGATGTTTATGAGACCAATGTGTCTCTCACTACTGATTGGTTAGGAAAAAATAAAACCAAGTGACCCTCCAACAAGAAATTGGCTAACATGAGCACATCAGGCTGAATGAGGTGAAACGAAATGTCAATTTAGCAATTTAGTGTCATTATCAGGCTATTTAGGCCACTTAAGTCCCCAATTGTGTCTCAACTCAGTCTTGACAGGATGTGATAAAGCCCCCAACAGAACCTACATCAGTCATCACAGTGAATACAAACCCTAACCTTTGCTGTTACCTACCTACAGAAGCTACTGCAGCTTCAGTAGTTTTGGCTAGCAGTTGCTTCTTGTCCACAGTCCCAATCTCCTTCTGCATTCAAGTCATGGAGAGCAGGAAGAGATACCACTTGGCCGCCTCAAAGAGTTGCAGGACAGTCATTGAGGATAAGTGAGGAGGGCTACCTCTTGGGCCAGGTAGCACCGTCTTCCTCACAACACAAAGCGCATTGGTGTTTTGCAGGAAAGTCACACTCAAGCAAAATGTTCAAATTTAGTCACTGCTCCTTGTGAATCATTCCAGCAAGACTACTGGGATCAAATGGCATGTGTTTTTGTGTTTTTTTCCAGACCAGCCTGGTCTGAATATGTCAGTACCTTTGTCACTGAAGATGGCTAGTTCTAGCCTGGCAAAACAGTCACTGACATTTCTGCATGTTTGTCCTCCTTCTTTTCAGTTGCACAAGCAGGAGAGGTCTTTGTGTTCGGATTTCACTCCACAGAAACTGCTGTGTTTCACAGTTTTAATCAACTATGCTTCAGATCTCTTGTTCGGGATCTCAGGAAACGGGCAATACCCTGTCAAAAACTTGTGAAAGATAAAACAACTGTTAGCATTCAGCGACTACAGCTGCCTCGAGGTGCAAGGGAGATGCAAAGTAACAGTTGTTTTATCTCACCTAAAATGACAATCTGCTCACATTTTAGTACCATAGGATACCCATTTAGCTTAGAAGAGTGGCAGAAAACCCTGGTTCATATTTTCAAAAGGACAGATAAAGACAGAAGTTGTCTGAAAAAATAGATTATAACAGTAAGGCAGAGGCTAGTGGAGGAGAGGCCAGCTTGGAAAAGGGGATGAGACAACTTTGACACAGAAACATGACTTTAGTATAATTTCTGTCAACAGCTCATTTTCAGTTGTTTACAGTTCATGCATTTTGGACTAAGAAAAAGGGTTTCGTCTACAGACTTTATCTGTCCTGTGTCTGGTTTAAGACATTGTACTAGACAGTTTGTTTGCTTTTTATATTTGCTGTTTTAACCTGAGTATGGTATGGGTATGTCTCCAGTGTCTTTCCTCCTCCTCAGTAATTTCAATGGGCCTGATGTTTTGTAGCTGAGCAGCACACAGACCTGTCACGAAGCCTCAATACAAAAAAGAATAAAATTATTAAGACAGTGCTTTTTACACTTTACCTATGAAATTGCTTTGTCAAACACAGAGAGCATGAGAGTGACAAAGTTATCACGATTCATCCTGAATTATCATAAAGCACATAATGTTTAGTATAACTGAATTACTGATAAGGATAGTGATTGTGCAAAGAGACAACATGGCTTACATGGAGGTTCTTCTTAAAATATGACGGTGATATGGTGAATATTTAAATACTTAAGTATTCATATACTGTAAATACTCTACCTAACCTGAAGAGAGAATCAAGCTTTATTTGAGACAGACTGTTATTAGAGAAATAAGCAAGTGCAAGAAATACAAGAACCTGTTAGTGCACAATAATAAAATAAAGTATATACATATATATACATATGTATTTTTTAATAAATCCTTGGCGGCATGGATTTAAAGTAGTGTCAAAGAGGACAAGAACCAAAAATTGAATTTGAAGATGACATGGTTTTAAAAAAGACCAGCTCCTCTACAGTATGTTTCGGCTCCGCTTCCTCTTCGTTTTGCCTCCCAACTCATTTTAGATATTTTTTTCGATCACTGATGCAGAGTGGAAGAGATCTGTTGGGGGAATCACGATTTAATAGATCTTGGGAAGTGTGTCCCAGCTGCTCCTCGATATCCACCTTCAGCCACCTGATGCTGCAGCTCTTCTGTATGTGAGCTAGTAAAGAGAGAGCCTGCTTTCCCTTTGTGGTCTGTTTGTGCTGTCTAGCTTGCTGAGGTGCTTTATCCACCTTGATGAGACAGGCCAGAGGGCTGAAGGACCTGAAGATGAGGTCTCAGTGGGGTTCATTAGGAACCAGACTCCCCTTGGCATCACTCACTCTTCAGCAGCATCATTAGTGTTTCTGGTAACATATAGTCAAACATGGTACAATGTCCTTCTTGTCTGGTGAAAGCAATTTAATGAGAATGAATTACAGAATGGTTTACATGAGTCAGCCTAATAGTTGTTGTGCAGCTTATGAGTTTCTTTTAAAATGTCTTTGTGCACTCCAGCTCCCCTTTCCTCAAGTCCCTGCAAAGTTGAATCAAGAATGACTTTCAATGAATCCTAGGCAGCATCATGAGGATGCTGGATCTCAGTGGGGAACAGACAGGGAAAGAAAAATAAAATCAGCTTGAAAACAACCCCCTGAGTTTCGCAATGTAGGTGTATGAATTAAATAGACGCTGACTCATTGTTACCTGTTCTCAGCCCTCTACGCCAGGGGCTCAGAGGCACAGACATTGCAGCTGTGACACAGCACACTGTGTTTGTTTCCGGCTGAGATCCTCTACATCAGTATGTCAAATGTCAAGATGAAAGGGGGGTGCTGTATGAGTCACACCACCACCACCGCTCCCAGACTGCAGCTCAGCCCCTGGGGTGTCTGTATGGGATACAGCAGTCCATGATAAAAAAAAAAAAAAGAAAAGCCCATGTCTGCCCTGTGCACGCTTACACCAAGAGATGCCAGTTCATGAGGGTGTCATCCTGAGTAATGGAGAAACACCCTGCCAGCGCATCAGTTTTGAAGATGAAGGAGATTCCAATGTACAGACCAACCAAAGGAGCCTTTAAAGGTACAGTGTGTAGAATTTAGTGGCATCTAGTGGAACGGACTTGGCAGAAATGGAATATAATATTCATAAGTATTCTTTAATTAGTGTATAATCACCTGAAAATGAGAATCATTGTGTTTTTCATTACCAGAATGAGGCCTTTATATCTACATAGAGAGCGGATCGTCTTCTACGGAGCCTGCCATTTTGCACCACCATGTTTCTATAGTAGCCTAGAACAGACAAACCAAATACTGGCTCTAAAGAGGGCCGTTTGTGATTTTCGTGAGTTTCGTAGCCACCTTCTCCTACATGCTTGGCAGGGGAGGGGGAGGGAAAGGGTATTCAGTTGGTTGCAATCTGCAACCTCACCACTAGATGCCACTAAATCCTCCACACTGGTCCTTTAAATTGCTTTAATCCTCTCATTGATCACTGGAGCATTAAAGTCTCATTGTGGTCCAGACATGGGCTGAAATGTGTGGAAATTAGGCTTTTGTACATGTTCAGCCCAGAGGAATTGTAGAAATTAATAGGGCAAGATGTAAAGGGCCAAATTACACATTTAGAGGAAACGCTCTCTTTTTTATCACAATGAGGCAGAGCGGCACACTGTATGCCATCATGTCTAGGTTAAAGGATGGGTTCACAATTTCTCAAGTTTGTCCTAAAACAATAGTCAGGTGCCCAAATGAACACTGACACATGTTTTTCTTTTTGTAATCATTCCTCCTGTTCATACTGGCCATTAAGAGATCTCTTAATGCACTTTCAATGTAAGTGATGGGGGACAAAACCCACAGGAATGTATTTAAAAGTTTATTTGAAGCAAATATGAGGCTTCAGCCACTGAAATAAGTCAAATCAAGTCAACATCTTTCAAAGTTAGTCTTTTTAGTACCATATTCCCTCTTTTTGTTACAATCCTTCCACTGGAGATTAACAGGAAAAAAGACACAAATGGGGAAGTTTTTACTAAAAATAGTGTAACTGTGGAAGATATCCACTTTGTTTGACTAACTCAGACAGCTCAGACTTTTATTTCTCAAAACATGGACTGTGGATTTTGTTTCCATCACTTACATTGTAAGGGTGTCTTCTAATGGTATAGTATATTATGCTGTACCTTCACCACCTCTGAAGAGAGCACTCCTGCTGTTATCAGCCCACACACTCAACACCCCTCTGATGTTTCATGTCTTTTTATATGGGAAACAATGTTGATGTACAGGAGGGAACAAACAAGCCAAGCTAGGACTGTCAGAAGACCTAATAGCTAGGTGTCATGGCAACCAGATGGCAACACGAGTTGTCAATTTCACAGTCTAATTTGCAGCTGTAACAGGAGTATGTGCGGGGGACGATCTGTACAAACAAAGAAAAATTCTTTCACTGAAGACTTGCGTTCATGTCATAATCCATGTTGCTATTATTAGCAACTGGCAGCAAAGAGTGAGTTTACCTAAATGACCAAAAAAAACCCAACATATTTTGTCACTTTGTCACGTGAGGGATATTTCTTCAGTAGCAAGTAGTTTCAATGAAAAGTTTTGAGAATGAGGTCTATGAGATTTTCAGACTAACTAGGACATTATTCCTGGAAAGATACGTTACTCTGGACTTTTGTAATCCATCATTTTTTTGTACTGGTATGCCAGCAGAAATCTTTCAACCAGATATCACAAAACTTGGACAAATAAAACTATCTAAGAACTATCTGCATGTCTAGATGCCACCAGTAAATGATAAAATATACATATCTGTATTTTGGGTGAACTGACCCTTTAGGAATGTTAATCCCCTACTGTTTGAGCTGCAGAATGGTATATGCACAGAGTTTGACACTAGAAGACTTTTTTCTCATTCATCCACTGAAAGTAGGAGGTTTCTCTGTGCTCACCTTGAATCTGGGTTCAAAGCGTTTACCTGTGAGCATTATTTGTGACATCACAACAGTGACAGTTTGGAAGCCAATCCTGGTTCGATTGTCAATTTTCCCAAGTGTGATGTGGAAACTTGGAGTCTCCAGAGCACAGATTTGAAGGTGGTAATTATACTTTTTTATTTTGTGGAAAAAAACATGTAAGATACACATTATTATTCCAAACAGGGTATTTTTTATATGTTTTAAAACATTTAAGGAGAGGACCTTTAAATGATTTGTAGCCACTGACACAAGAGCTTCAGGATTTAAATAAACCGTCTCTGCTTAGCAAAAAAAGATGCAATATGTTATCTTGTGAGCAGGAAACACACCATACAATACACACACACACAGTCTTAACAAAAATGTAATGTTATATGTTTCACAACAGATGTATTCATGGAGTTGTACAGATTCTACTGATGTTATTTCATCTACCTCCCACATATGTTTTGGTGACCTGTCTGTCTGTTGGGCGGAAGTTATTATCTGCAATTATGAATGACTCGTACTGTGTTTAATTGTATTTTTCATGCTTAGATGAACACTAATGCACAGCAATGTATAATACTGTTATGTAAACAAATTACTAGAGAGGAGCCAAGCCTGCAGTCCCCAGAACAGTGATTCACTAAAACCGAACCAAGAGAACATTTTGCAGTTATATCACTGCAATTGTGTAATTGACGCACTTCTGCATCCTTTGAGTTTTAAGGGGCCAAATCTGTTTCCTTCTCCATGCACCTTGGAACAAAGTTGTAACAGAGTTTTTCCTGATTTCTCAGTTTTCCCACATGATTATCTTAAATGAATAAAATACATTTTAAAAGCGCTCCTTCAGAGATGGAGGAAAGCTGACAGGAGCTTTCACAGTTTCATGCAAAATGTCCCTGATGGATATTTCTGTTTTGTTGTCGTAACCTCTCGACAATTGTGGTGAAATTGTTCTCACACATCCCTGGGCCCAAATATATACCATCTGTCTGTATCATGTGGTCCCCTGAAATTATAAATAGAAATACTAATTGGATGAGTTTATAAAACAGATGAAGGATTTGATGTACTCCTAGTCATGGGACTAGAAAATACTCCCAGACTGACATTTGTTCAAGTTAACATAAACACAGAAAAAACACATGGCAACATAGCAACACAGTTTTGCTCCACTTACAACTATTTTCAGCTGCTATATAAATACACTAAAGTGACAAAAAAAAGTATTTAATAAATGCTACTAAATGTAGTATAAAAGTCTGCAAGTTATGTAGTTAGGCAGAGAATCTCCAGTGTATTTCCCTGGAGGAAATTATTTCCCGCTGCCTGTGCATTCAGTAGCAGTGGGGAGAGCATTTTGTCTTTGCCTGTCTCCTGATTTTCAATAGAGCATGTGATGAGCCCCCCACCTCCCCCCGCTGATTTCCTTCTCTTGTGGAGGTGGAGGGCTCAGTGGGAGCTCTTCGACGCTCATGTCTGAGAGGAGAAAGCCTCAATCTTGAGCCTCGGATGGTCTCTCTGTACAAAACGGATTCCCACCCTCTGCTTGATCAGCTGTAACAACTTCCCACCTCTCAACCCTACCGGCAACTTGCACATTTCAGGGATGTCACTGTCACATATCTATTCAGGAAAGATACCAAGATGTGAAATTTCTCAAGACAGACGTAATCAGTGCACTTGCTGACAATAATGATGAATCCAAAACATCATATCATCGGTTGGCTCTCTAATTAGCAACTGAATGTTTCAGATTGAGACTAATAGGCTATGATTTGATACACTAACTGTACCTTATAGGCTTTAAATATCTGACAAGTAACGCGTTTTATAAGATGAACGTGATTTATTGTGTTGGTCTCATTTACGGTTTTGAAACTGTCATCACTTTTCCACTCTTGTTTTATTACCAGAGAAGAATAGATTGCCGTATGGGAGCTGCAGGGGCAAAGAGTGAGTAAAGACTATTAAAGAATAATCAGGAAGGTGATTGAACATAAAAATGAACACAAATGTTGCTTATCTTGGTAGATTCCATCTGTAATGAGATGTCAATTAAGTTTTGATCATTGCATTACAGCCTGTCACACACACATACACATACACGCTCACTCAACCCTCTTTTCCCTTTTATCAAAGTTGCAATGGTAATAAAATATATGCAACTCTGGCATTTGCAAATTGAGTCCAAACAGAGCAGGCGGCATGATTTTAAGTGAGCCAAACCTAGCAGAACAGGCAATTAACTATAGTTAGGGCACAACACAGACAGCTGTGTGTGTGTGTGTGCGTGTGTGTGTGTACCAGGTATTCCTCATGTTGTGGGGACATAAATCTGTCCCTTATGAGGACAAAAAACAAGTCCCCTGAAGGTAAATCATTAATTTTAGGGTGAAGACTTGGTTTAAAGTTTAGGTTTAGGGTTATGTTAAGATTAAGGTCATGGTCGGGGTTAGGCAAGTAGTGGTTATGGTTAAGATTAGGATAAGTCTCCAGGAAATTAATTCAAATCAATGTAATGTCCTCTGAAGTGATGGAAACATGACCGTGTGTGTGTGTGTGTGTGTGTGTGTGTGTGTGTGTGTGTGTGTGTGTGTGTGTGTGTGTGTGTGTGTGTGTATGTATGTGTGTGTGTGTGTGTGTGTGTGTGAGGCTGACTGGAATAGTGAGGGTTGGAGAAATGTAAAAGTCTAGCTCTAGCTCTAATGACCTGGTATTCAAAGTTAGTGGGAAACAGTGACAGGGCAGGAGATACAGCAGCTGCTGCAGAGATTAAAATAGAAATGGAATCTCATTTCCATCTTCCACCCCCAGAAAAGATATAGTGTGGAAATGTTAAAAAAAATGTGTTTCAGGTGGCTGTCAGGTATGTTGAATAGACCACTGGATGATTATATGTCAGCTTGTCAAGGTTAGTATATAAATGATCCCGCAGATAAGCATCTAAGTCATTCTTGACCTTGGAAATAGTCGTTTGACATAAACTTTATGTCTAACTGTTGAGGATTAAAATTCTAAAAAAGTGCTATGACAGCTACTGAGCTTGCACGTCAACAGATACAGATACATCTCCATGACAACTAAATTGAGTTGGGATGGTTTTGTCAAAGTACCAAAAGAGTTTCAAATACATTTGCTTCATTCAGAAAGCTAACATGAGCTTGTAAAACCAAGAACATAAATAGTGAAACCCTATCTGCTGACAGAAAATTGATAGTAACTGATACCAATGTCAGTATTGTACATTTCACCCTCCCATGTATTATCACTTGAATCGTACCACTGCATCAACATTTTGTGACTGACAGTGTCTCAATATTATAATCACTATTTCTTTCCATGTGTGAGTGATTTTGGATGCTTGGTGTATTTTATGCTGTGTGGTGTATTTTAATAGATTAAAAGATGTTCATGGACTCATTGGAATATAAAACCTCCTAAGATCATACACGAGACCGGCACATCTGGGAGCTTTGGCTTGCAACATGTTCCTGATAAAAGACTGTAAATTGATTAGTCTTACTTAGCTGAATAAAAGCCTATTTTTATGTATATAATGGTGCCAAATGACACTGCCTACATACTCAACCTTAAGTATACATTTTTATATAAGTGATGTTATTTATGAGTTTCGTGAGTTAATACAGATACATCAATGGACAGGGCAGGATTTCAATTAGTGGATCAAGTTTCAGAGGGATGTGATTTTGGACCGTGTTGTTTTTCCATTTCTTTCATGGGTGATTTGAACCTTTAGCCCAGAGCTACAGAAGAAATCTAGAGGCCTAAACTTAGCTAATTTATTTAAAAAGTAAAAAAAATGTCAGCTGATGTAAATATAAATAAGATATATTAGCACTAGTTGAGTCAGATAAATGTACAATTAGCTGAACTGAAATCAAATTGCTTCAAGAAAATATCAAAGAAAAAAGTACTCTAAGAATATTATTTGTGTTCAAGTGTTTCTTCACCCTGTGGTGATCAGTGTGAAGTTGACTCGTGATTCCTTTCATCATTACATAACTGGATAAGAAATCACTAAAAACATGGCACAAAATCTCAATTGCTTACATAACTAATCCAAAACAGCATTGTCTCTTTTCTGTTTTCTCTTTCTCGCCGCAGCTCTTGCTCATTTTCACGCTCTTGCTGAAATGTTCATCTTTGCCTTAGTTCCAAGTCAGTGAATCCAGAGGGCTTGTGAAACTGCCAAGACACCGAGTGTGATTTCTACATCTTCAGTCCCCACACCACTAGGCGTAGGAGACTTCTCTTCCTGCCAGTATGAAGGTGGGCGAGCAGCAGACATGAAATAGAGACAAGGGGGGGAAAAAATCAGAGTTTCAGCCTTCTACCATACTGCTTGTCTTTCATCCCTCAGTCCCTGCATGCAGCTACATAGAGGAGTGGGTGATGTGCAGGCACCGGTCCCAGCCAAAGCCCCAGGCCACCATCTACAAAAAAGGAGAGTCGAACCTGGGAATACAAAGCAACAGTTAGCAACAGGAAGGAGATAGGCTCTACACCCTTGTGATTATATAATGTAGACAACAGACTATTCATAGGTTCACTGATTTATCTATTTTCTGGGGTTTTGATACAGTGTGGTGCAACATATCAGGATTCATACAGCATTAATCCCCAGGCTAAAACATGCCATCAGTTTTCCCATCATACATAGTTCAGTTGCGGAACAATCCACATGTTGATTAGCATTACAGATCTCTTGTTGGCTATTACAGAGACGGAATAAATTTTCTACTTGGACACTGTTGTCTGTGTGTTTTTCTTTTGGGCAGAAAAAGTAGCATGATTATGCCAAGTTAATGTCACTGCTGCCAGGACTGCAGCTAAACTGATGGATTTTGAATGACCAAACCAGCATCAAACAGGACCAAAGTGACATTTTCAGGTATGTCAAAATACTGTTGCTAACTGATGTTAACAGTGCACTTTTCCCCGTAGAATGTTTGTTTCGTGGCTCGTTCAATAAGCTAAGATGCAGGACAAGATGTGTGTTCATGTTTGCAAGTTAGATAAGAAGCAGATTTTAGTAGGAAAGCTAATGTGGGTTGTAGTTCAGAGTCTGTGGCTCTTGTGTTGTGTAGCAGGATGCTATCAGGCTCAGTGTGACCATCTGCTCTGCCTGTAATAGAAATCCATGATATGATAGCAAATAAAATACTTGAGCGTTTAGACTGTTTGTCTGACAAACAAATAATCTGAGGACATTACCTTGGGCTTTAGAAATTGCGATTGCCTTTTTTTTTGACATTTTATATATCAAACAACTAATTGATTAATCAAGGAAAATAATCAGCACATTAATAAATACAAAAAATGTTAGCTGCAGCCCTATAGTCTCACATGAGTAGTGCCATCCATTAAAGTGAGAATTGAAAACTAAAATGTGATGGCCTTATTTAGAGGCAACTATTATTAAAGAACCCCGGACACTTCTATAAAAATTCTAGTTTACAGCAACACCTGTAAAGCTGAACAACAACACTTACTGTTCACTCTTACTACTACTGTCACTGTATGTTTATGGAAAAAGTAACAACATAATTCCACTAGCAGCACAATTACTTTCAGAGTCTCAAAAAAGTGCCTTAACAACAATGAATACAAGAAAAAAAATCAATACATAAAATTAATGAAATAAGAGAAAAGTTTAAGGAATCGAAAGTACATCAAAATCTCCATAGTTTAAAATAAACAATCACAAACACTGCAAATTGTTTGGTGAGGAAGACGAAGCAATGGAACGATATAAAAAGGAATTCTCAGCAAAAACCTGTGTTTTGAATATCCCACTGTAAGCTTGTAGGAAACATACGGAGCATCTGGATGGACAATTCAGAAGTGGATCATGCTTTTCAGAGTTTCTATGGAAATTGGATAACCACTGACATCCGTTGTAACAGAAAAATCCATTATGCAGAAGCAAGTTACAAACATTTACAAGCTGCCTATCAAGCTTAAATCTTTGATACAGAAACATAGGTTTTCATGGGAGTATTCCTTTAAATTATTGCAATGTCTGTGACATTACAGACATTACATTACGTAAGTAATCCGCTTACATCCACAGTAATCAGATTACATAAGCAATCAGATAGTGGATACAGGTGTGCATTATTAGGCGCTCCAGGCAGTGAGTGACTGGGTAAAACTATTCTGTAGTTAAATTACATTCTGTTAAATTTGGTGTACTGATGTCTGTGTGTGTGTGTCCATAGAAAATTGTGATTGTCAGTAGTAACGGAGAAATGGTATATTAATGATAATCTATATGCTTTGAAAGCTTAATATCAGTCTAGCTCATCCGATGGTAACCTGAACAGATGGCATGTTCCAGTTAAGTGAGGCTGAGAAGGTAAAGGCCAGTCTGTAGTGATGGGAAGGAGAGAGCAGGTGGCAGTTTACTGTGAGGCTGCAGATTTAATTGTTTGTTTTACTCCTGCTAATTTTTTTTGTTGTTGTTGAATTTCTCTGGGTCCATTTTTACCTTATTCCTGCCTAACGATGCTTCTTAAGCATCCCCTAGTTCCCATTGCCATACCATCATCTGTCTTGTTGCTACACTGCTGCTGGCACTTGTACTCCATGGAAAACCAAAGTGCCCTCAAGAGGACCTTGGACAAAGTTTAGTGGTATCACGACCACCAACAATCATCATAGAGGGCAAAGCAGGCTGAATTTCATCTCTCCTCTCAACCACATTGTTCAAAGGTATTTTACTCATGACTCTTACTCTTTCAGCTGTTTTGCATAAGCGTCCTTGAGCTAAATAAAGAAACTCTGTCAGCTCCAGAAGATGCTGTTGTGTGGCTGACCCTGCCACTGACCTCTCTGAGTCAGTATCATATGATTTGTTCCAATACAACTAATGCTGAATCTCTTATTATTATCCTGCAAATGAACAGGCCACACACACAATACCTTGTACACTGTACGCTCCAGTATCTTCTTCAGGATGTGACTCCACATCTCTGCATCATTCTGCAAACTAAATCCAGGCAGATGCTTATTTGACAGTGTTTGAAATGTGCTTCTGTATAATCACATGTATATATGTTCAACAGACAGGAGACTCTGCATTCCTTCATTCGACATGACGGTTTAGCTTCTTGACTCACACACTGACTTCTGCCATTTAAAATCTCTGATGGAAAAAAAGTGATCAGTCTGGCAGAAATAGTCACAAAGCAAACTTTTAAGAGAGAAAATCAAACCCCACTGGGTCAGTTATTACAAGCTCATGCTTGGTCAGAAGTGAGATAATAAAACACAGAAACATATCAAACATTCATAAAAGCTTTCTGACAACAGAATGTTTTAAGAAGAGATTTCTAAAGACTGGTCACATTTGGTCACTAGCTGAGACCTGCAGGGCCCCATCCACCCATCTTAGTGAACACCCAGGCACATAGGGGGTTAATAATAAGTCCTTGATGTAGGTTGGGGCAAGGCAATTTAATGTTTTCAAAGTGATAAGCAGAAGTTTAAAATCAATGTGCCAATGTACCGGAGTAATATGTTCATATCTCTTAGTGCCAGTTCAAATCCGGGAAGCAGCAGATAAAGGATGTCCCCACTTCCACCGCTAGATGGTGCTGTTGCTCCTCTGAGTCTCGGCGCTTCTGAGAAAGTGGAGGTGCTACACCTCCTTCATTGTCTGAGTAAAGGCACCGGGAGTGGATCCAATCCCGTCTCTGCCCTGCTCGCTCGCTCGCTCACTCAGTCGTCCGCCATGGCGACCGCAAAGAGCCTCCTCTCCGGTACGAGCAGCATCTGAAACTCAACCGGGTCTCTCTCTTTTTTTTTATTTCTTCCACCACGGCTGTACGTGGATGTAATATCTCCTTTCAGCTGGGAAATACGTAACGTGTGGATAAACCCGCATTTCGAGAGAGAAGAGAGGGTAAGAAAAAGCCAAGTCCTCTCTGTGTGTGCTGTTAAGGGAAGTGATTCAACTTGTTTGAGGAGATTAGGGTTAAGTCCTGGGAGTATCTTTGCCGTATTGTTTTGTGATCCTGCGGGTTTTAGAGGGGAGGGAAATAACTATCACTGTGGGAAAATCTTCATATAAAGCCGGTTAACTGTCCTGTGTGTCCTCCGCTGTGCGTTATTGCGCAGATATACATTTTAGCTGTATGGATGTGCGCAAACGCTGCAGTCGCTTATGTAGCTGAAATGCTCCATGCTTGTGTGTGTGTGTGTGTGTGTGTGTGTGTGTGTGTGTGTGTGTGTGTGTGTGACATTTAAATAAGCCAGATGTCTCCTGTAAATGTGCGTTTTTTTTCTATCTGGCACTTACAGTTTGCAGAGGCTGTCCAGGTAAGTCCATACGGTGCATTAATGTCACATGTACTAGCTGATCATGTCCTGAGGATTACAGCAGCCTGCTCTATTAACCTACATTGCATTAATGGTGTGAACACACTAGCAGACCGTATGAGGCGAGTCTACATGGAGGGAAGGACCTCACTTCACCATTTTCTGCACTATTTTCCTCAATCATCATTCATGCGGAGGCTTTTAAATGGCAGCCCGGCTCTGGTTACAACACGCATGCATCTTGCTTGGTTGTCATTCTTTTCACTTAATGAACAGATGTCATGTTGTCAATAATTCAGTGGGAACTTATAGTGATTCACGCCAATGCCAGCCACACCCAGGTATCAGTGTCTGGAGAGTGGTTTTGCTGAACACAGAGGAAATTGAGCCCTTTTTCTTTCAGTGTTTTGGGAGCTTGGCACAGGTAGACAGCTGGCTGTATCAGCCCCCGCCTCTGGCCATTCAGCTGTCACTAAAGGATTCCAGCTGTGCAGTGTTGGACCGCACTGAGGGGCCCTTGTGTGCCCCTGCACACAGAGGAACTACTGTTACAGCCCCCGAGACTCTGCAAACCAGCAGTCACAGCTCCATGTTACACACTTGTGGGGAATTTCAAGCAAACAAGTTCAAAGGCAGGGTGATTTACCATGAGAAACACTGAGGGGTCTGTAAACGTCCCTCTGGTATAGTGTACTACGCCATGACACTCATGGCATTAGGAACACGCTGCCAGCTGTGCAACTGGTGACTGTTTTGTGTGTTTGTCTGGACCTGAGTTACCTATTCATAGGAACACTCAGACCTGCACTCATGACTGGTTGATTCATGATCCCTGGTGCAGAGGAGGGTAAGTGTTGGTTGAAATAATCACTGCCTACTCTTTCACTGCCCTCTGATTCACTGGTGTTTTATTTGAAGGGTGTCTGGTTGCGCGGCATGCATGTGCAGGTCATAGAAGCCACGAATTTACAGAGTCGACATGAAACACTCGCCAATAATTGAGGCAAGGGCAGCTGAGTGGTGACGGTGTGAGGATTAAATGTCATAAATAACTGGCGCTTTTAAATGAAAAATATGCCTGTTTCCATTCACGCCCCTGGTGACCGCATTAGGTCTGGTTTCCATCAGCCCAAGGGAGCGTTTGTCTGTACTTAAGCTGGAAAACCCCAACATCTCGCACCCAGTGCTCTGTGATGTGCACAGACTGGTGCAGATGATCAGAACATGCTCTTGTGGTTAAATGGTTAAATATGCTTATTGAATCCAAATCCTTATGAATCATGTAGAATTGACCCAGCTTTAAACATTTTAAGTAACGAAAGTTCATTAAGAACTAAATCTCAACTTGATATTATAATATGTAAAACTCAGGTAGATTGTACATTTGCATTTAAGTTAAATGACAAATTGCCCTTCACTGGTTTTTAAAAGAGAGAAGATAAGTAGGCTACTCGATAGGAGATACATTTATCTTGGAGCTTCACAAATTTGGATACTTTGGAACCAGATCTGAAAAAGGAACCAGCTGCTGGAACACAACTCTAGTCATTACATCTGAAACAGTCATCTATCAAGCAGAAATGACTCCAAACACTTACTGGTTCAAGCTTAAATAAGAAAGATGTGGTAAGGTGTCTTTGTGAATCGAGTATCTCTGTATTTAGACTATTGGTCGGACAAAACAAGCTAATTCAAGATTCTCTGGAGATTTATGACAATTTTCTGGCACGTTATAGGCTAAACGATTAACCTGTCTGAGTATTTTTGCAATTAATCAATACTAAGAATAATAGTTACTCGCATCTCGACTTGTGGAGTCTTACTTTATTCCTCAAATCCACTCCAACTACAGTCTGCAGTGTTTCTCGGGAAACTTTTCTTGTGCCTGTCCTCAGCATCATGCAGACCATCATCAGACAGACACTCTGAATTTAGTGTATCCACTGTCCTTGGCCTATTTTACTCTGCACACTCTGCTGAATTACATTCTCCACTCCTTCGAAAATGCCTTATTCAGCTTCCAGCTTAAACTTGGCAGCAGTCATTCACCTCTGCGGCAGCTGAACAACTGCCCACTGGCCTCAACACTCTGATGAACCACTTGGTGAGTCTCGAGATGACATCAGCCAGCTGGAATGTGCAATGAAGAGAGAATTAAGCAGGACAAGAAGGGCCTTGGGGGATCTTGCTGTGTGGATACATGAGGGGGGTGGATAGTGGTCTGCGTGTGTGTCAACCAGGAATGAATGAGTCAACAACTTTGTCCAAACACAGTCCTTCACCTGGGAAAAACACAAAGAGTCATTCTGCAGATTATTCCAGGTTGTGCATGTTGACTTTGATTAAAATATCAGATATCTGGATGCAGTATGGAAATGTGTGTATGGTTAACTATTCTATGCAAGTGTTTGGTTTATTTTTTGTAGTCACAGCTGGATCTAATTAGATTCTGTACTGTTACTCTCCAAATTCACAACACATTCAATTCAGTGTCCTGGTACCTATTTGAATCGACGCCCATGAGACCAATTCAAACAATTAAATATATGTCTGTGTGTCTTTGGCCCTGCTGCTTTGCTTTTACGACTTTTTGTCATTTTATTGACTCTTTGATTTCACACTCAAGCCTCGTGATTCTTTTGTCAAATCAAATTAAGGCTGCCTGATTTGTGCTTCGAAATCAAGAACATGCTTAAGTCTTTTCTTTTTTTTTTTGTACAATAATTGGCTCTCCCACAGGCAACAATTATCAGCCATTAGTGGAGAGTGCAAATACCGAATTTGCAATTACTCTGTTAGTGTGACACAGAGGGTTGTGCAGCCTGTACTCTGGGCCCCGATGCATTACTGTGCCACTGATACTCTGTAAGAGGATGTTTCTTACAAGTTAGATCCATTTTTTGCAAATACTCTAACTATTATACTTGTGTTCACATGCATGCAGCGGCAAATGAAAGAGTGCATGTATGTGTGTTCCTGACTTTTCTGTCTTGGCCTCTGTGCAGGCTGGGCAGTGAGCAGCGCAGTGCATCATGGCAGAACCAGAGCTAGAGCCAATGGCCTCTGGAGCAGGGCCGCGTCTCGGAGCCCCGGAGACTCTTGGCATCAGTACGTTGGACCCCGGGCACAGACCGCCAGCCATGCCCCCCGGACGACACGTCACCATCAGGGTCCGTATGTTAGATGACACGGAGGAGCTCTTTGACATCTCGGTGAGTTGTTAATCCCTTCTTGCACAGGCACGTTTCTCTGTGGGATTTTGACTCTTAGTAGCCAAGAAACATTTTCCGTTTTCACCATTGCAGCAGCAGCAGCAGCCTGGTAACAGGTTGGCATGGCAACTGCATGATGGTAAGTTGTTGAATTCATAGATGAAACCGGAGGGATCTTTTTCCTTTCCTTCCAGTTTATTGTGGTGGTCTTTTCCGTCTGATCTCTGCTTCCGCTGAAACTGTCTGAAACGTTCTCTACTGCTACTTTGTCTATTAAAACACTGGTTTCATTTCCACTGTGACCTCCTGACTCTGAGGACTGAGGACATAAAAGGACACACTCCTGCTCTCTTATGTAGTGAATGCAGGCAGGAAGACAATTATACCTCTTAATGTCTTTCAATGAGCAGAGCTGCCATATAAATCCCATTCATGATCTCAGGATTTAGAGGATTAAGTTTCTCATCACAGATCTAAATTTAGACATACTGGTATCAGCCATTTGCACAGGTAATGAAAAATGTTGCTATAATTAGATACTGATTGTAAATGACCTATTATTATATACTTATAATACTTAAAATCCAAAATAAAGACATAGTAAGTTACACAAACTGAATTTGTAGACATAAAGCAGACAATTTGCAGATATCATCCCAACTCTTGTAATTTTGCTTTTACTAACTAAAGGGTTAGACTGGTGTTTTCCCACGAAAAGACCAAACCGAAAGTGAAATTCTTCTTCTAACTGGTATTACCTGTTTAGCCAAAGCTGGATGTAGATTATTCCTTTGTGCCATAGACCTCCATTACTGTCCAAAAACTATTAAAAACACATAAATAAGCCACAATGTTGCACTGAGTGACATGTACCTCAGTTTGAGTCAAAACCACATACATTGTTCTACTGCCATACATGCTCACTAGTTGTGTAATCATTTGCAGCTGTGTCCAGAACACATGCACTATTTACTCCTGTTTGAGTACTGTCTGCTAAAAACTACAGTGCCCAGCTGTTTTCAGAATTACTGAGCCTTTTTACAAGAAAATATAATGAACATTTGAAAAAATAGTCTTCATTAAGAACTAATGGGCTGAGAAAACAAGTAGTACATACAGAGTAGGTAAGTTGTATCAAGAGACGCATAAACGATTTGTTGACAGTGAGAAAAAGGCAGAATGACACCAGTTTTATCCCTTAAACAGATGAGATCATGTTGGGATATATGCCACACATTTCCCCCTGCATTCCTTTGAATTTGTGGTGTTTTGGTAAGATGTCCTCAGACCTTGATTTAATGGCAGAGACGTCGGGGTGGAGTAAGTGAAAAGACTGTTATTTGTCTTAGAATAGAAGAACCAGCCATATTCTGTGACCACAAGCCTTCTTGCCTGGAATAGAGGAGCGAGATGAGCAGATAGTGGAAAGTGGAAAGTGGTGATGGAGAGAAACAGATAGAGCGGCAGGCACAGAGGAGCCGTTTAATGTGTATGAATGGGGCTTGGCAGTAAAGCTGCTGAGTATTACTGACAGTTAGTGAGTGTGCAGTGCGGGCTGGATGTGTCCTCCTGGCTGTTTCCCAAGGCATATGGGTAAATGTTGTTCCTTAAGCAGGCAGCGGAGCTCCCTGTGCATGACTGCTAATCTTTCTAGTGGTATCATGTGTTGTATTTAATACTTATGGTTCACTAGATTCACAGTAAGATCCCGTCTGATTGCCCTCATTTAACCCATGTTATTTTGTGTGTACTTTGGGTTAGATGAGGCATTAAAGCCTGATTTGTTTTACCTCATCCCCACATTTTTTGGGAATATTCAGCTCCACAGTGTTGTTAGGACAGCATGCTTGTGCGCTCCCTTTGGCTTTATCTTTTCTTAGGTTAGAACAGTCAGTTTACCAATACCAGCCTTTAAGAAGTGAATATCATCCAGCCAGTGATTCTTAGCTCTAATACGAGGCAGAGCTGCAACAATTAGTTGATTAATCGATAAACAGAAAATGAATCGGCAACTATTTTGATAGTTGAATAACTGTTTTAGTCATTTTTGAGTAGAAATGTCAAATATTCTAAAACACTCCAATTTTGAAGCTTTTCTGTGTCATATATGACAGTAAGCTGAATTTCTTTGTGTTTTGGACTGTGTTTTTGACATTTGAAAGGCATTTTTCAATATTGTCTGACATTTTAAACAAAACGCTTGAACGATTTATCAAGAAATAAAGGGTAAGTAAAATAAGTAGTTTACATGTTGGAGGTTTGCTGGTTGTCTGCAGCTCTTCATTAAACATCATCATCACTATGGCTGTTTCTGCTTGTACTATTCCTCCCTGCATTATCTCTAACTGATTCCCTGAACAATAGCTCCAAATATCTCAATAATTTGTTGTTGACCAGTTTTTAGTGGCACTAACAAAACTTTGGTGAGGATCATGTTTCATTTCCAGTAAATTCTTCACAATAAGTCTCCCATTATGAAGTCATTTAAAAGGAAATGTTGGGTTTGCATCGGTGGCAACTTAACATTACTTATATATGGCTGCCCATTGGCAGGCTTCTGGAAGCTGGCCAATCAGAACAGAGTGGGCTCATTGGGAGGGGGGCTTATGGAGGCAGGAGCTAAGACTGCCTGTTAAGAGACAGAGGCTGAACTGAGGGGCTGCATAAGGGGCCAGTATGAGATAAATAAGGAGTTTTTTAAACTGTGAATCATAGAAAACTACTCTAGTGAAGTCCACAAATAAAAAATATAGAACTGGATATGTGCATGATAGGTATGTACGTGAAGCAGAGGTTTTCTACTAAAATTGTTATTGGTTCTATAAACACATTGATTCTTTGTACTTTTTGACTTGAAACATGAGATTTGTATATATACAACAGTTTCAGGCTAGTCTGTCTTCTTTGTAGCCTGTATCAGGTTTCATACAGTGTAATACCCATAAAAAGAAACACCATAGTGAGATACCTGTGTTGTTTTTGAATAAATGCTGCATAGGATATGACCCTAGCCCTTAGGCCATGACTACTAAGTTGACACTCTTGTGGAAGTACAGTAGCAGGGCCATGATGTTGTCACTGAGTTAGATAGAGCTTTTGTCACTGCTCTGCTGAAACAAGCTGGAGATGCTGCTCAGGAGAGGGTAACAAAAGGCCCCCGCTAACAGAAAGCTGTATTCAATGCTCAATTGAACACACATTAAAGCCTCTATCTCAAGTCAGCACTTGAGATAAAAAACTCAGCAGGCTTGATATTTTGCCCCGATGTGTCAAAGGAGTTCATTTTCCTCAGTCATAGACTCACACTCAGGGTGGAAAGATCTGTTTTCCTCTTGAAAAAAAATTATGGAAAACTGGAAAAAAAATAGTTTTTTTCACAATTCACAATTGTTCTCTGTCTTGGATTGTGTAAAAATGTTTTCTATTACTGGGTGCTTTAAGATTCAAAAGACAGAATGGATATATTTTGCAACAGAAGTATCTAGTTGCTGAAAAGTAGTCCACTTTGAAGGCATCGATAACTCACAAGAATTTGGCTTGGCAAGGACATTTGGAGGCAGGGAGTGAGTTGCTGAATTTTAGCTGTAACTTTTGTTTTACCCAGTTTCAACTCAAAAATCTCATTTTTTTTGGGTCCAGCTGAGGCAGGGATTACAAAAACATACGTCAACTTGGCTCAGATCCTGCTGATATTAATCTTTCCCCCGCAGCAGTGAAGTGAGATAACTGTATGGTCCACAAAACACATTTGTCAAGCAATTATCTAGTCTTTTATGTCATAAGAGGAACACAGAGTATTGTTTGAGACGTGGTTCATCCCGGATGATGTTCTAGTCAAAGTGACTCAAGGCAGGAATATTTTATGTGTCTCTTTAAGAAAACATAAAACCTCCAACCTCCCCCTATACCTGATACTGAAGGCTTCAGTTACTGTTCCTCTGATTCAGAGGGTCAAGTTTCCACCTCAGCGGGCAGAGTATCAGATGTTTGAGAAACAAAAAGGGGCCATCTAGCCATCTCGTGGGTCACATACCATGCTGTGGCCTACTTAGCATACTTGCTGTGAACACACTTGTGTCAATGCTGATGATGTTCGACTGCACAAAACCTGGACAACAGCAGATTGGCACTGATCAGACGGCACACTTAAGCCAAAATATCAGTCTTGTTCCACCTTTTCATTATTTGTGTCTCATGGAGTTATTTAAAAATGAAACTGGACGGCTTCTGTCCATTTTGCTCATGCGAGTTCAGTAGAGCAGGAAATCCAGACTGCAGCCCCCAGTCTGTCCTGCAGTCCTTAGGCTAACATAGACTGACGCAGTCTGTGCTGATGTTTTGACGTTTATATTTGCTGATGGCTGGTGGAAGCTCTGCAGAAGTTGCCTATGAGGAGGGTGATTGCAGTGTGGATTTAGAAGGTGGGGGATGGGATGGTGAAGGCAGAGCAGAGAGTCATGCTCATTCCTGTGAATGAAGGAAGCAGTCAGGCTCCATTAGCCAAACCTTACTGGTAGAATACCAACGAATACAACCTAACATGGAATATTCCACTTTCTGTGTAATACTGGCGGTAGAAATTCAGACACACACTTATCCCTTTTTTTCTCTCTCTCTCATGTTGCACTAGTACTTCTGTTCTTCATCTCTTACTATAATGAGCCACTGAGGACTGCTATCTGTCCTCTCCAGCCATCACTTTGTCCATTACAGTTACGGGACAGCCCCTGCAATAGGCTGCTGAGCAGGGAAAAATCCTGAACTCGTTAATTACAAACCTCTTCCTCTCTTTGTATTTTCATTTGCTTTCCATACGAGATTTGAAGAGATTTTTACACAGCGCAGTCTCATTAGACTACAATATATTACTTTTTGCTTTGCTAATTACCAATGAAGTCAACAGCAAATTAAAAAGTGCACAGAAGTGAAACCAGTTTTTACACATTCACTGACCGTGCAGAACATAGAGCAAAAATGTTCTCAGTACTGTTTTCTGAGCACAGCACGTAATAGGTGGGGAGCATCAGAGCGGTATTGTGGGGGGCTTTGATGCTCTCAGCAGCAGCTTTTGATCAGCAAGTTCAGATTACAAATCAGCGGATATAGATGAACACGTTTTTGGACGCCACTCTTAGCTGTGTTTGCACTCAGTTGACCTCTGATAATCCATCATTATAACAAATTATACTGTGATCCGTCTAAAGATACTAGAAAACACTGAAACTAGCCCTCTCCCCACACTCGACCGCAGCGGGTCTTAGGTCAGCTTGTTGACTCACAATGATATTAGCTACAGAGTTCATGTGACAGGGTGTAATTCATCTTTTACTGAGAATCAGACTGTGCTGTCCGTGAACTCGATGCTTCATCCCCAAGATCAATAGTTTATCACTACCGTTTCCGACATTTTTCAAAGTAGATCCAGAGCTGTGCACATGAGTGAGATTTGAAGTGAAGTTACCACAAATCTGCCACTGACTGAATTTTATATTTGGCCATAGAGGAGGCATCTGATGCTTTTTCATTCTCCCCGTTCCCATAACTAAAGCATGTTTATAGCCAGAAACTGGGCAAAGAAACCAGGGCAGCAGGGACCACCCAGGCTAAAAGGGGGCCACGCTACAAAAGGAAGGACCTCCAAGCTTTAAAGCATGACTCTCACACCAGTCCAGAGGGCTTACCATCATCCCAACACTCGACACTCTTTCCCCCCATATGCTGTCACCCATTTATTGTGATGGGAAGCAATTAGAGCAGCCTCAGTGTGCCTTGTTGTCAGCTGAATGGCAATGAGGTCCTGACTTAATGAGAAAAACATGATGAAGGGCTTCTTTCAGCTCTGTCTTCAACAGCTTCAGTGTGATTGTCCAATGACTGACTAAGCTATACTGAAGAAGAGCTGAGGTGTTACTGCAGGACTGTTTCCACCTGTGGATCAATGCCCAGATTCACACAGAGACTCAGCTATTAGAGGTGCATCAATACCTTTTTTCTAAGCGCCAATTTGAATACCAATTACTTCATTAATTGCACTGGCTAATGCAGAGTACTTATCAAATTTGACACCCATTCCATTGTCATTAGTACGCAATACAATTAATTAATTACACAAATCTGTGTTTCAGTTATGTTTTCAGTCTCACAATGTAAATAATCTACACACCACAACAGAAAAAGCTTATTCTTAGTTAGGATAGACATAAAGGAGCTCTAAAACCAATACTGAAGCTACAACAGCTGAAATGATTAATCAATTAATTGATTACAATAGATAGTTGACAGAAAATTACTGTTTTGGTTTTCCAGCTTCTCAATTGTGAGGATTTGCTGCTTTCCTTTAGACTGAATACATTTTGGCTTTGGACTGTTGGTCAAATGAAAAAATAATTTGATGGCATCAAGTTGGACTTTAAGAAATTATGATCATAATTTCTTTGCTATTTTCAAGCATTTTATAGATCAAACTATAATAGATTAAATGAGAAAATAATCAGCAGATTAGTCAATAATGAAAATCATCAATCATCATGAAATCATTACTTGCAATGAATGCAACACTATCAGGGATTTATGGGAATGCTGTGCTTGTAAGAGTAAATGCTAGTCTGTTTATCATGCGATAGATTCATATATAAACCATATATTCTTCCATTTTTGCTGGTCTTTTAGTTTTTATTTAAATCACGAGATTAGCTATGTCAACTTTTTATTTTTTTTGAAGCAGTTTGTATTTTAAGAAGGGAAATCACCCCTTGTTAGCGAGCAATTGTTGGTATTTTGTTTGTTTTCTCTGTTACTGGGAAGTTTTAATCTTGTAATGAGAGGCTTAAACACTAACTGTCAGCTTTACAATCAACATACAGTCGGTATGCAATCCAAGCTCACATATATGTGAAGAAAAAGAAAAATTTCGTCTTCGTCTTCTGCAACATTGCTTCTGCACGGTGAGACATGTTGGCATAATTGAAATTCAAACCGCATATTATTTGTGAACGTTACAGACCCCCAAAGGTTCTCAGTATCTCATGTTTCATGTTGTGTATTTTCAAGTATGACATGTCGACTGTTAAGGAAGGCAGAGCTCAGAGGGAGGGGGACAGTCTAGTCTCGAAGCAGTGTACTAAATCCTGTTAAACTCAGAGCTGTGGTGGGGACACGGTCTGCTTCTCCAGCCTCACAGCGCTTGAGGGGGAGAACTGACAGAGGTGGTGGTTAAATGATTTGGGCTCAGAGGACGATTTGGCACCAATATTTCTTGATGAGTTTTCATTGGCCAAATATGAGTACAAATGGGATTCGATTGGCTGTTGCAGTATTCGGGAGAAGGGGGCAACAGCTAAACAGCCCAAAGCCAAAAATCTATCTACCTTTTACACCATGTCAATGGGTTTTCTAAAGAATAGTAGACACACACGTCCAATAAACTTCAAACAGGTGCTGGACCAAAGAAACGGTATAACAAAGAAAGATAAAGACTGTAGATCCCTGAAGAAGAGCATGTGGCTCGAAATGTCACTGGTGGATATCTAAATAAACTGCATCTAAGGGAGCTACAGTGTGCGGACCTTCATCTTTCTTTGTTACAGTGAGTTTTCTAAACCCATTACTGTCACTCCCCCATTCTCTAATAAGAGTCATGCACGAGTAACCGTAAGATCTATTTAGATTAACTGTGCTGTGACTCTTGCATTCCTCTAATGTAGACGGTCGGTTTTAGGTTCATATAGTGTGACTGTTGTGGAGACTGAATTTTAAAGGCTAATTTTACGGAGCTATGGGATTAAACCAGTAGAGAGATGCATGAAGATGGTGACCATGGCAATCTCCCCCTCCCCCCTTAGAGTGAGCTTGAAAGTTGTGAAGGAAAGGATTGTTAGAGACAGTGTACAGATAAATAGCGCCTCTGATTTTTATCTCCCATGTCACCCGGGAAAGTGTTTGCAGCCTGGCTTGGGAGACAATCAGAGGGAGGCCTTGATACAGCAGGGAGGTTGGGAATTACTAGCATCCAGACGTCTGATGTTCGTCACTGCTGTCTGTTCTGCTAACACATTGCATTTGTTCACTTTTGGAAGTCTTAAAATAGATAAAATTGTTGTTTCTGCTCTTAAAGACACTTGCCCCAATCGCATTGTTCCAGCCTTTTTTAAATATATTGTAATTCTGTCTTAGAAAACACTTGCAGCTGCTTAATGTGGCTTCCTGCCATTGGAAGGAATTTGCCATCTACCATCTTATCCCTCTGCTGCTGGAAAGCACCTTGTTGGCACGACTACCACAGCCTTTGAGCTCTATATTCCCTCTGATGTGCCAGCTTGGATTCTAAGATGATGCTCTCTCTGTGAACATACATACATTGCTATGAATTTCGTCTCTATACGAGTTCATCTTTGAAAGGCCACATGGAATCATGCCGGTCGACGTGTGGGTTGCCATGGCTACACATAGAGGTGGATGAGGAGCGTCTGAGCCGGTTGCCGCGTTGCAGAGTTCTGTCTTCCCCTGATATCTGCCGGGGAGGAGGGGAGGCTGGAGGATGGTGGGGTTGGGGGGGTTGCGGGGGGCGGGGGGGGGGGGCAAGCGTCTTCATGCAGAGCATTAATGTGAGTGTAGCGCGCTAGCATGGGGATACGCTGCTGCACACCAATTATGACTAACATATTCAGGAGACACAGCCCACCTCGCTGAGTGCTGTGGTTACGTGTGCGAGTTGCTTTTTTTGTATTCAAATCCCCTGACTGCAAATATGACTGACAATAAGTTTTGAGGGATTATTAGCTCATCTTGGTTTCATTACTGATTGACCCAGTTTCCCCTGAAAGATGGTATTGTGTTTGAGATGGCAAGGATTTGGGGAGGGAGGGGGTTATATGCTCTGTGTCACCATAAAAACAAAATGGAAAATTTGTGTGTTTGTGTTGAGCTAATGTTGAGTCTTTTTCTGATTTTTTTTTTTTTTTTCTCTGGTGAAAGGTACAAATTGAGGCTGTAATGTGATCATGTCATTCAGGCCATCATTCTTGCACTGACTGTCTGCTGTCTGCCAGAAAATATTCTCATACTTTCCTTACATGAACTCTGAACCCTTGGTTGCCTTTCTCTCGTGGCATGAAATTGAAATCCCGCAGCGGGATGTAAGGGGGGTGGTGGTTGTTTTCCCACGTACGGCCATCTTCCTCCCTCACATCCTGAAATGTAATTGGGTTGTGGAGGATGAGAGCCACAGGAGATGAGCAACAGTGGGAATTATGTGGTGGCTGATGGCTGAGAATACTAACATGCTAGAGAATGAAGGAAACCACATTTTGATTTGACTCGTAAAGATAAACGCCATTTTCATCAGATCACTTTATTGAATCATCTACTTCAGTGATTCCAAAACAGGGGTACTTGTATGGAAACAGGTAACTGCAGTTATTAGGGGGGTAACTGGAAAGATTATGGAGTAGCTCAGCTAATTAAAAAAACAATGAAAAATATAAAAACATTTTGAAGGAAAATCAAGGGGAATTGTGTTAATTCTGATATTCAGTACCTTTATTTATTACTAATTGTATTGCCACAATAACTGCTTACCTTCCAGCTTCAATAGGCAGACTGCCTCAAATTAGCAGAGCTGCAACTATCAGTTGATTAAGTGATTAGTTGATTGAAACAAAAAGCAAAAATGCCAAAAAAAATTGCTGGTTTATGTTGAAATAGCTTCTTAAATGTGAAGATTTAATGCTTTTCTTTGTTGCACATGCCGGTAAACTGAATATCTTTAGGTTTTGGACTGTTAGTCACACAAAAGAAGGCCTTTAGAAGAGGTCACCTTGGACTGTAGGGAACTATAACTGAGATTTTTCACCATTTTCTCACATTTTATGGACAAGACAATTAACTGATTAATCAAGAAAATAATTGGTAAATTAATCAAAAATGAAAATAATCTTTAGTTACAGCTCTACAAATTAGTTAGAAATTTTGCAAAAAAAAAAAAAAATCAAAATGGAAAGCTAAAAGTGAAACGTCCAACTTCTGCCACTCCAGATGGTAGTGGTATAACTTGATCAAACCTACTGAAAAAGTAAAATGTGAACAACACTCCACAAAGGCCCTTCCATTTATCAAAGGGATACAGCGAAGGGGTAGTTGAGTACATCTGACAAGGTTGTGAGGCAATGTCGAACAAAAAAGGTTGGGAACCACTGCTGTACAACAGTATTTGTGGTTTAGTGGACACACCAGTTTAACTGTGTGAAATAATGATCATCTGTCAACAGCCTGGGTTTTCCCAGATTGTAAGAAGACTGGAATACACTGGTGTAAATACTGCAAGTGAAACACAAGCTGTTATGTAGCCTGTGTATTGTGGTTGTATTGATGAAAACAGAACTGTATCTGTCCGTGAGACATGTGTGAGATGGATGACTGAAAAATACGACTGAAATGCCTCCCGTGTAGCTACTGGGATATTCTTAACAGCATGCTGCACTTAGATGTCCACCATGCATCCGTAACAAAATGCTGTGATTCCCTTTCAGAAATATTTGTTACATCTTTCCTGTGAGAGATACTGAAACTTAAAGAAAACCACTTTTTAGGAGAATGTGGAACAGATGACCATTGTTTGAATAGGAAATACTTTCATTATGTGTCTGCTCTCCATTTCCCATAAAGACTCGTCACAAGCAAACTGCTATAAACACAGCTATTGTAGTACGATTCATGGCGTGACAATCCTACCTAGAAACCCCATTTACTTTGCATCATTCATGCCGTTTCTTGGAAGGACAGACTGAAAGAGCTACTGATGAAAGCTGTCAGGTTACATCTGACGAACATTATGCTGCATTGCTTTCTATACTGTGCACAGGTGCTTTGGGAAAAAGCGATGCCTGTATAATAAGTCTTTCTTGTTCCTATGGTAACCAAGATGGGTGTCTCTTTGTGGAAGATCCTCATGTTTGTTTGGTTCAGACAGCTGTGAAGCGCCAGTCGACTCTATCTGCCTGCGTGACCGTTTGCTTGTGTCAATTCACAAAGAAAGGACGAGACGTACGCAAACGTTACCTGTGATCTCTTTGTAGGGTTTTATGACGGATGCATGAACGTGGATCCTCTGACTTTTCATGCCCATGCACATGCATTATTCCATTGAATGTTACCCTTTGATGACAGCTTTCTGATCCTTTTATTAAGCCCTTAAACTGTGGAGCTGTATCCCACTGACTGTAGCAGCAGGATTGGTAGACATCATAGTACATGATGGGTGTGGCTATGGTGCTGCTCCTAGCCATCTACCCTTTCTCTGTGATGTCCCCCAGGACTCAAATAAAGGGCGAAATCCTCGTGGGAACCGGTACGCCTCAGCTGCACAGCAGCTTCACAGCACCGCTGCCCCTCTTCAATGAATTATGAATTTCTCATTGAGATACAGAGGCCTAATTAATATGTTAGAACCGATAGCAGTGTAATATCATGGGATTATTCTTATCCTGTAGTGCCTTCTTTTACCTTGAGTGCTCTGGCCTCACCTTTGCTGCTCTCTTCTCCTGAACCGTCCTCATCTGTTAGAAAGTTATCAGGCTGTGCTGCTTCTGCTGCGGCACATATGCCGCTCTCTCCTTTTTGCATGTTATTTCCTGCCACGCTTCAGCTGTAATTAAAACAGAAACTGACGCATTTCTGGATACGTTTTTCGGTCAGTGCTGTAGCTTTTGCCTACAGTGAAGTCACTCCCTTGATGCTTGACATGTTGCATATCAGAATTCCTTTGTACCTGTGCAGCTGAGTCTGCCTCCCACTGCTGCTTGGCGGTAATTGAATTTGGGGTCTCTTGGGCAGATAGAGGAGATGTGTGGGAGGGAGAGTGAGGATGAATGAAGCACAGATTGAAGGAGGGGCATCAGAGAGTGTGTGTGTGTGTGAGAGAGAGAGAGAGAGAGAGAGAGGGAAAGAGAGAGGAAAATCTCAAACCAGTTGCCCCAGCTGCACATATGCCTCCTGGAAAGATATTGACCTGACATCACTACCCCCCCCGCCCCCCACCATTATTAAAGTGGGAACTGTTGCATAAGCTACCAGGGAAAAAACCAGTAGAATCATCTGTCCAGGGGCAACAGCACACCCAAGACTCACATAGCTTTACTCAGGTTTTCTCTGTACTCTTATGGCATGATTGGGCTTCTTTTTTAAGCTTTAGACCAGGCATCCTAACTGTTGAGCTTTTCTCTGGCTGTTTCTATTGAAAAGTGATGCGCGGAAGTTCAGCTCTAAAAGAGTCAAAGCTCTTGTCAATGGGTGTCAGTGTGGGAATGCCCCTTAATAGATATCAAAGGATTTGTCCCAGGGGACGTCCGCTTTCACAAAACCAGTGGGGGTTGGTCTGTTCTGGTCGTTTCAGTTCTCTGGAGTGCTTCAGAGTATCTGTCATTGCCAGGGTTTGTAGCATAGATAGCTGTTGTCAAAGTCATAGTCTGTTTAGCGTCCTTGTTAGCCAAAGAGGGTCAGCCATGTTAAGTGCTGACACCCTGTGTTCAGTGTACACTGTGGAGCTCACTTTACGGTTTGGGATGATTATATTTCGTTTTAAAGCACAATGCGATCATGGTATTATACTGTGCACAGGTTGGATTTCTTGTGGGGCTAATCATCTGTAAACATGAATAATCTGCAGATATTTTCGTATTTTTAGAGTAGTGGGATTAGGGATTGGCAGTCTAATCATCTTGTTTTTACGTTTCTGTTGGAGACACTGGTCTGTGGTTTTAATGTGATTCGCTCATCTTATTTCATTTAAACCTATTACAGAGTAATGTTGTCAGGGTGCTCATTCACGTAAGCTTATTTGACCTTTCTACAGAGAAGCAGCATGGAAGCGTTTAGCCTAATACAGATATATTTGGTTAGTTAACTTACATTCAAATGACTGCGATGTAAGTGAAGTGATAACACTGCACAACGTAATGTGAACCATGTGCTTTGAGTTTGTCAAAGTGTTGCTGCTGAGTAACCAATAGTAGGGAGTTTTTTTTAAAATTGTGTTATCCCATGTTGTGCTTTTGTTAATTATCGCAAATATGGACACAACACACTGAAGGAGAGGAGAGAGACGACAAAAACAACAAAGATCAGAGACATGGGTCATGGATCAAGTATTAAAGCAATCAGATGAACAAAAGATGTTATTTTTAAAAGTGAAACATTTTAAATCTGTCAAATTTGATCAAGAACACAACACAAAGGTTAAATGTGAAGGCACTGTATCCATGTCAGGATCTGGGACAAATAATTTCACAGAGGTGATTGGTTAGTAGGCCAGGCTAATGATTATTTTCATTATCAATTAATCTGTCGATAGTTGTTGGTCCATAAAATGTCAGAAAATGGTGAAAAATCTTGATCACTATTTCCCAAAGCCCAAGGGGACATCCTCGAATGTCTTATTTTGTCCCCTCTAACAGTCCACAACCGAAAGATATTCATTTTACTATATAGAAGACTAATTAAACCAGAAAATATTCACATTTGAGAAGCTGGAATCAGAGAATTTCTTAAAAATGATTCCAAACAATTAATTTATTATCAAAGTAGATTGCAGTTAATTCAATAGTTGGCAACTAATCGATTAATCAACTGATGGTTGCAGTTCTACACATTTTTGATCCGCTCTTCTGAGCTGTACTTCAAGAGCCAGGTAACCATAATGCATACTGTAGGTTACCATGGAGATCTTCCCAGTCAAAAAAAGTGAGCCAGCATTGTGAGACTACAAGCCTAAGTTGGACCCAGCGTTGACTTGCTAACCTCACTTGATAAGACCAACCCCCCAGACCTGCATTTGAACCCAAAACACTTGAATGGGCACACTGCTGATGCTTTAAACCTCTTACATGCAGAAACACTCATGTTCACTTCTCATCTATTGTTTATATGTTGTTAAATTAGTCAGAGTGGGTTGTTTCAGTCTCTGAGAGCCCCTTAAACCTCAACACTAAAGCAAGAGTCCAGTGCACCCGTTTCCTGAGCCAGATTTGTGAAGGTGTCACATCTTTTCTACTCGGCTTAAGTCCCACTGACCTTACAGCAAGTAGAAATGGTGTTGGGTGTGCTTGAGAAGCCTTGAACAGGGTGTGGTGTTTGCACCCTATGTATTTTAGCTTCCAAAAACCTTGGTTATGGTCACATTTAATTATAACGTTATCAGACGGAGAAATGGAGCTAAACACTCTGCCACTAAATGCAGAGCACACATATATAATGATTAAAATGGCAACATTTATGTGGAGATAATTACTCGCTATTTAGTCTTAAACACATGTTTCCATCCTGCTCCAGATGATTCCACTATATATACACACACATATATATATATATATATATATATATATATATATATATATATATATATATATATATAAATATATATGTATATATATACATTTTTTTCCCCTCAGAGATTAGGAATCACATTTTTCTTACGTTGCCATGGTTACTGGTCTTGCTCTGTCTACCAGTGGAGAGGAATTGGTATTCTGTAGTCACAGAGGCCTAAATTCCGTCTGGACCCAGTGGCCTGCAGACATGGAGCAACAGCTGCCTTCGTTGAGGCTGCGCCTATCTTGCATTTGTTTGCCGCCTGGTGTTTGTGCCCCAGTTCTCCACCGACAACCTTAAATGTGAGATTTCACCCCAGGACAGCGTCCGCATTTGTCATGCAGTGGAAAACGGGTGCTAATTTTCTTGCTGCAGGTTGTTTCTCGCAGAGGGCTGAAGGTTAAAACTGTGCTGCATTAAAATGTGATGTATAATGCTGCACTGAATGTTAAGTGTCAAAATTACTTGGCATCTGCACCAAACCGTTCAGGTAAGTGCCTCAGAATGTTTCTGAACCCTATATTTCTCAATGCAAGTCTCCTACTGTACCATCAAGCTTAGTGCTTTACTTGAGTGCCGCTCAGTTGCACACATACGTCGACACCTCTTCTATGTCAAACTGCAGTCGACCCAAACAGAGGAAAAACACAACAGCAACACAAAGTTAGATATTTTTTATGAAATCATCTCATTTTTATACAGACATTCATGGTTCCCAGATGAATGCCACTGATTTTTGTGATCTTAACTTTTCCCTTTAGTGCCACCACGACGTTGACATTTGTGGTTTTGAGTTAAATGTCTTGACAGCTATTGGAGAGAGAGAGAGAGGTGGAAGTGGAGGAAGAGCCTTTTATAGCTGGGTGCCATTGATTGGAGCCAAGCATTGGTCACCGTGGCCTCAAAAAAGTCTCAGAAGTACAAATCTGTCTCGATTGGAGCATCAATAAGGTGGTTGTGTATGTGTGTGTCTCATTAATGTGTTTTTTTGCTGTCTCATCCGGTGTGTGCCCAGAGACACTAAGACACTAGTTTCTACAGTCTAATGAACTCATAATTAAAATTCAGTCGGCGTCTTACTGTACACATCAGCGGCGGTTGTTTCAAACAGAAAGTGCTTTCCTGGCCGTTGACCTTAATCCTTGTCGACAGGAAGTGCAGCCATGGTCTGAAGCTCTTGTCTCTACATCTGCGTGCCCTAAGGTCAACTATACTCTGACAGGGAAATCCCAGCACACTCCCCCGCACTGGCCAAATGATAATTAGAGGCTCACTGTAAATACAATAAAATGCTTAAATATGATCTTTGATTTATGGATTTTTGGCCTCTGAGGATCCCTGGAGTGTTTTTGCAGCTACCGACTAAACTACTTTTTAAAACAAAGAATTAGCCTATGTTTGGTCTGTTTGTACGGAGGCTTTCAGACTGTGTGGACGGTGTGTTGTTGAAGATTGTTACTGTACAGTACATCAGAAAGTGGGATGGAATTCAGCCATGTTTGATAAAGCTCAAGTCACAACCGCTATCATCACTACAGTAACTTACTCTACATCACAGGGCCGAGGCCCTCTGGATTTGCTGCGCAGAGGGCTAAGTAGTTTAAGGCTAATCTCAAGGAAGCCAATTGATTGGCCTCACCAGTAAAGCAGCATGTGCAGCTGTCATTATTTATTACTGGTGGAGATTATGGGGAAGGGAAGGAAAATGCGGCGGGACAGTACTGACACATTCCTCAAGAGACTTTTCCTGCTACCAACCCTAGAAAAAAATCTCTTTTAACACCACCCAGACTCCCTAGTCTCATCTTCTTCACAGTGTGTCCCACTCATAAAACCTGCGGTGGTCTGGAGTGAGGTGGCGAGGCAGAAAGCTGCTCTCTCAGACTTTGATTCAGGCTGTGTTGATGCCACACTTTGTCTCTGGACAGTAGTTGGTTCCCACAGTGCTAAATCATGAGTGATGTTGTCAGTCAGTTAAAGGCTTTTCTCTGGCACTGCAGCAGTTGAAAACCGACACTGCGCATTAATCTTCATCTTACTCATCAAATGTCTTGTGAAATGTCAGTTTACTGTATTGAACCTAACTGATTTATCAATATGAGTCAGACTGTGATTAATCAAATAAATGGAAGAAATAATTCATCAGTAATTGAAATAATCATTAGTTTCAGCCCTAATTAGGAGTGGTGGATTCAATTATCTCTCATGGATGGTAGACTTTAGAGCCAAAATAATTAGTTGATTAATCCATTAGTCAATTGACAGGCAACTATTTTGATAATGAATTGTTTCAGTCATTTTTTAAGCAAGAATGCCAAAGTTTTGTTGGGAGAGTTTGATGCTTTTCTTTGCCAGAGTAGATTGTATATATTTAGGTTTTGGACTGTTGGTCAAAGAAAACAAGCAGTTTGAACATTCAACCTTGGGCTCTGAGAAATGTTAATGGGCATTTTTATAGATGGAATAGAGGGGAGAGAAACTGGGAATTACATGCAACGAAGTACCGCAGCTGGACTCAAACTGGGAAAGTTGTGGTTCATGGTTGGCACATTAACCTTGAGGCGAGGGCGCCCTATAATGGCGATCTTAAATTATTTTCTGACATTTTATAGAAAAAATAAGTAATCGATTCATCTGGAAAGTAGTCTGCAAATTAATCAATCATGAAAGTAATCATTAGTTGCAGCCTCAGTGGCTTTATGTTGCAATATTGATGTATTTTGTCATATCTATACAGAGAATCGTCTGGCAAATCAAAAGAGAAACTGTTGAAGGATAAATAACCAAACAGTCTGTTTTTGGCTAATGTAGCTACATGACTAATGGAGGGATGTCATCACACAGATGCAAAAAAAACATCAAATCCCATATTGCCACAAAGCAGTCCTGCTCGTTAATTTGCAGCACTGCCCACAATGACCTAACCCGATCAATCATATTAAGAGATAGCTACTTCAGTATAAACCATATGGCAAAATGTCTGGTACAGTATATAAATCATCATATAACCCAATTCAGTCCTACTTGAACTCTCTGTTGTTTTGATTCTTTAGTTTGTTGCAGATTTTACAGTATCTTTTCATTTGTATACAGTACCAGTCAAAAGTTTAGACACACTTTCCCATTCACTTGAATGAGAATGTGTGTCCAAACTTTTGACTGTTATTGTACATTAGGATTATTGTTGACTTTGGCTGTGAATTTGCCAAGCCAGGATCTAAATCCATATTAATTATGCCGTTGCTTGTGCGCCATATCTTAATAACATCCCATAATATTACTTTCTCCTGATCTCGCAGCATCACAGTGATTATGTAGATCAGTGTGCATGTTCCAGTATTAGCATGCTGCTGCTTACAGGCAGGGTGACACATTAACTTATACTTAATTAACATACCTTGGATATTAATTTTTCCACAAGAAAGTGTCCCATCTGTTTCGTATCTGATAAATTTGTCCGGGTTTGAGGCTTGGCCAACCTCTCATCTGTCTAAGCCAGTGCCCAGATTACTGATGCAACAGCTGTTGGTCTGCCTCTTAAACTTATCTCCTGTTAATTTGAGATTTCTGATGTTGTCTTACAGCTCCAACACTGTTCATACTTAATAAGATTGCACATTAGCAAACTAAATATTGAAACAGTGGGGTTAGAAACACGTGCCCACCCAAAAATAGACACGTAGATTTCAGCTTACGGTTCCACAGCTCATCTAAAATTTAGATCTGAGAAGAAGTGGCACACTCAGTGGAGACGCAAAATGATCCTGCTGTGTACTGGCTGTGTTTACTGGGAATAGGTGCATGGAACTGGAAGGCAGCCCTGCTCGGTTTGGGCTTGGACTTGGTGGACTGTGATAAATTGTGAATTGGAAATGTGACTTTTTCAGGTTTGTAGTTCTTCCAGCTTGTTATGCAGAGGACTGATGTGGACTGAGTGCCATTATGGAAGCTGTTCTTGTTTTTCACTCAGTTTTTCCTCCAGGTCCTGATTTTTATGTCCGTTTGAGAGTTGGGCTGTTTATTTCTCAGATTAACCTCATGATGCATTTGTACACACATTAAACATCCGCCTGCTATACTGCCCATACCTGATGTTACTTTAAACTGTGTAGCCCACTTGATAATCTCTTTAATTAGCTCTCTGATGTATTCTGTCGTGATGCCATCTGACCTGAAGAATTACCTCTTTAACATGTTTTTTGTATTCAAATAATATATGAAAGACTTGTCTCCTTCTTGGCCTGACCTTGTGGGAGTTGCCTTTCACAGTTAGACTTAATTAATCTCTTAATTAACCTATTGATTGCCTTCACTTTCACAGTTACTGTGCTCTACAGTATTCACAGCTGCATGAGGGAATTCGCTGTTTTGTAATACGGCAGGTGGTGGAGATCACACATGCAGATGAAAACCGTAGTTGCAGCTGCTTGCTATATTAGTTTCCCCTCAGTTTATTCGCCACAAATGTCAAAATGAAATATGTTGATTTCAGAAACTTGTTACATGCGGCTCATCAGGTGATTGAATCGATCCATGAAATAAAAAAGAATATAGAAACAAAATACTTGACA
Organism: Thunnus maccoyii; assembly: GCF_910596095.1. Taxonomy (NCBI): domain Eukaryota; kingdom Metazoa; phylum Chordata; class Actinopteri; order Scombriformes; family Scombridae; genus Thunnus; species Thunnus maccoyii. The sequence continues at coordinate 19,134,513 of NC_056543.1, read as the reverse complement.
TAACTTGATATTAACTTTCAATCTGGAACAAAACTCTTCATTTCTTTCTTGAATATCTCCTATGGTTATATGGTAATAGGAGTTTAACATGTATTATGCAGTTCCTCAGTCTGCCTTTATCTAGCTAAACTAAACGTGGATTCTCTGCCTAAATGTGAAGTGATGCATCCTCCCCCTGAGTGACAGTAATCCCCCGCTCTGGGAAGGGGCTGCTTGTGGAGACTAATCTCAGCATGGGTCCAAAATTTGAAGCGCTCTGAAAAGGATTCAGGCAGATGAAGGGAAAAAAGAGGCCAATCTTTTTGGTAATTCCAGCTGCCTTAAAACCCCCTCTTGCCCTCTGCTTATTTTAATGATTCTCCAAGTTGAGCTCAGGCATGAAAGCATTTTGTGATGTCTTACATCAGTGTATGTTTAACATAATAGCTTAACTTAGTATTTTGCAGACATGTTGGCATGTTTGTTTGAATCTCTGCTGCTGCGGCTGCTTTGTTACTGTCTCCACTAACAATGCAAACCCACAACTTTTAGATCTGTCTTCTGATTTATGATGCTCTGAATAACAGTGGGAGGTCCCCACTCAGAGCTCTGCGCTGGTATTCAACAGCACAGCGGTTACTACGGGACACTTAATTATTCTTTATGCAAAGCAATATGTATCTAGCAGCAGCAGGCTCCTAGGAGGGCAGGCGGGCAAAGTGGGGGGAAAAATTGTCCCGAGAAGGGAGGAGGAGGAGGCGGTGACTGTTGAGGGTTGCTACCTCCATCTAAGCCTCAACCCCTATTGAATGCAGGGGACATTATTTTCATGGTTGTCCTCTCGGGGCCTGGAGGCTGGACTGCTGTGACAGAATGACTCTGACAGCTGTGGCAGCCCAATCATCACTTTTCCATTCATTTTTTTTTTTGTTGTTGTTGTTTTTTTTTTTATCTACAGCTTGGGAAGAAAAAAAAACAAAGGACTGAAAAGCAGGAGGAATGTTGATACTTTGTTTTCCTCTAAGTATAATGACAGTAAAGCTGTCCTAATTACGAGCACACGCTACTACAAACATATGCGTGGTCACACATCCATATGTGCTGTGAGAGCGTGCAGGTAATTTGACAGGATTAGCAGTAGGTTTGCCTCCCTCCACCGTTCTCTCTTTGTCAGCTTCCCGCTGTAGTCGAATCACCCTGGGAACCTCTGCAGCACATGACCTGAATCTCAATGAGGTTTAGCTGCCACTGACCTCTCTGTCCTACCCTTCCCTTACAGTGCATATACCTGCTCACACACACACACACACACACACAAACACACTCACTTACACTTGCGCACACACCACAACACATGCAAAGATGCCTGCATGTTCTGTAAGATATTTTAAATAGCTGTGCTTCTGCTTTAATGCGACAGAACCAAAGGGAGTATGGGACAGGCGGTCACATATATTTTTAATAACAGCACCAGGATGATACTGTGTGAGAATGTATCTGCTTGCTACTGTACTGTAAGCAGTTCTGTAATCTCAGCCCAGCAGAAGAGCCTTGGTTAACTTAAAAGTATCTAAAATCATTCCCGAGGTTTTCCACTGCCACTGCTGCTGCAATGCAGAAGTTTTGACCGGTGAAACTGCATCTCCTCAAGTAACTTTTTGGCCTCCAAAAGTCAGTCCCAGAATGTTTTTGATATCGCTTCATGAGTCAACACATCAATATTTTGCTAAGCCTATTTGCCGTCTTATCAGATGAGTACTGCAGAAAGTAGGATCTCTAAAAATGACCTTTTCCCACTTCTCCATTTGCGTATTCCCTTCTTTAAAATCACACAGTCTCTTTCATCTTTGACCTCGATCAGCTTCCTCTGATGTGGCTGAATATCACCACTGAAAACCTCCCACTGCAAGATGACTGCTCCATTATCTGTCAAAGTACAACAGAACCCACGGGGGCCACCGGACCCAAGATGAATGAAAACACAAAATCAAGTCAAATTGTTAAACCTTTAAATCCCTGCTGATATCCAGTCCAACAGTGGCTGAGCAGTTGGCTCGAATGCCATCATTAACTCCTCCAGTGCACCACTACAAAGACTCAACCGGGCACGATTCCCTTTGTTCTGTCTGCCTATCTGGAGCCTTAAGGCATTGGCAGTCTGTTTACCACCCATGCCACCCACCCCCCACGACCCCAGGACTGTAAGCACTGCCTGGCCTGGCTCATTGTGGGTGAAGTGGACCATACCAACAACTCCTGGAGGGGAACAGTGGAGGGAACACAAGCCTACTTTACACCTGACCTTTATATGTTTTTTGCTGACAGGAGCTTACTAACAAGAGGTGGGGGTTGAGGGGGGTGGGGTTATTTGGTCTACCCTGAAGTGGAAACCGAAGCGGACATGTGTGCAGACATCGCTGTCATCTTTATTTAGCCTTCCGCTGTCAGCTGGAGCATGTGGAGGTCGGTGTAGCGATGCGAGCATGCTAGGGCTCATACACATGTAAACAGTGGTAGCATTCTATGAGCCTATATTGAAACCTAATGAGCCCAGACAGCCTCTTCTTGCACGTCTGGCCTGGAACTGAGACCGCTGAATCAGGATGCATCGTCTCACTCGGGAATTGGCTGCCCCTATGCAAACTAGCTCCGGCGCTTTCATAGATAGAGGTCATAAAAAGGGAGATTGGTGGCATTTTCTTGGCATTGTGGTTGATGAAAGAAATGTCAGCTGCTGAGCATGGTGTTTCCTTAAGATTGTAACCTTTCCGCTGGGGTAAAGGCCGAACGACATGTATGGAGAAGCATGTTTTCGGCTGTGTGGCGGGGTGAAGAAGTCAAAGTCTCTGCTTTGTGTACACAGTCTTGTATTTGCACACAACTGTGTAATCGTCCACAGGCAGATAAATAACATCAGATTTTACAGTGTGCGTATTTTTACATGGTTGTCATGGGGGGTGATTTGAAAACAGATTTTTGTATTGATTGTTATAGAGCAGTTTAGAGTCTAGATGAATAGGGAGTATACTGTAAAAAGTTGCTATTATAGTAAGTATTTTCAAAGGTTCAACAAGGTAGAATTAACAATAAACCATCTTTCTGAGGTGAAGTTTCAAGCTAGGAATGGCAATGTTGGTTGTTTGGTCTGGAATTTTGTCCAGTCTGAAATATCCCAACAATTATTGGATGGATTACCATGAAAATTGGTACAGATTTTAATATTAATATTCCCCTACAGGATGAGTTGTAATAACTTGTGTGATATCATTTTCATCTTGTGCCATCATAAGCTTAAAATTTCAATTTCTCCACTACTTTGATTTATGACCAACAATTTTTCATCATATAAATATGGCAAAATTTCAATGGCAAAACTAATCCCATTCCCGTCAGCCTCAGCTGTACTTTGTGTTTAGTACTAATTAGCCAATATTAGCATGCTAACATGATTAACTACCACTGAAGATGGTAAACATTTTATCTGCTAAACATTAGCATTAATATTTTCATGAGTAAGTTCGCAAGCTGACATTAGCATTTTGCTCAAAGCACTGCTGTGCCTTACATGTCTGCTAGCTTGGTTGTCTTAGCATGGTTTTTGACAACATTTGGCAGTTAAGTCAGCAAAGAAACTAATGATAGTATCATACAGCTGTTAGGCATTATCACTGGTAAAGTGCTATTTTGTGACACCCTGACTGTAAACTTTGACTACACGGCAAAGAAAAAACACACAGAAATGAGCTAGCATTGAGACAGCTGAGTCTTTAAATTAATGTAGTCATCTGTAGCTGGCCAAGTGGACACTCTGTCTACATGCTTTTGTGTGATTTAGGTCTGGAACTTTTGGCTCCTTTGGTCCAAATTAAGGTCAATCGTAATGCTACAGAGTACAATGATATTTTAGAGCTTCAGTTTGGGGAACATCCTTTTCTGTTTCAACATGACAATTGCTGTGTGCTCAAAACAAGCCCCATAAAAATATGTTCTTTTCAATTTGGGTGCATCACCACAACACCTTTGGGAAGAACTGGAGAGTTGACTGTGAGCCAGGCCTTATCAGCCAAAATCAGTACCTGACCTCAGTAATGCGCTTGTGGCTGAATAGCAGCAACAGGTTCCAAAATCTTGTGGAAAGCCTTCCCAGAAGAGTGGAGGTTGTTATAGCAGCAAATTAATACACATGGTTTTGTAATGAGATATTCAACAATCACGTATGGGATGTTTGAGTGTCCAACATCTCATGCAGTGTGTATTACATCACCTGAACATGTTTGGGTCTGTAATCAGTCGTGACCAGTTGTGTAAGACAAGTTGCTCTTATGTCAGGTTCCATCATTACATTATTGCAACTAGACTTCAGCGACTTTAGAGCGAACACTGTGTTACATAGTGTCCTCTGAGTGCCTGCGTCATGATGACATTCAATCTCAGCGACTTGTGCTTCATTAACGACAGCGGTCTTATTGTGTCGGCTACAGCAGTGTCAAATGGCAGCACCATAACTCCGGGGTGCAACAGCTGCATTTAATCAAGCGCTGCCCGGCTCTAATCAGCCTCTGCCTTACCCATCTCTGCTTGGCTCATGGTCATTTTACACTGACAGCAGATTTATAAGGCTGGATATTAGAGTGCTCCAGTGAGACAGACACACTCTTTAGCCCTCACTGTACTCAGCTCACTTTTCTCTGCTGTTTCTGGAGCCTCTACAGAGCACATTTGTCCACATCGGTGCAGAAAACATGAGACATATAATTCATTCAGGGGCTGTTTCGACCTGCTGGCTGCAGAAGTCCATTAGGAAGCAATGTGTGTGTGTGTACGGGAAGGGTATGTTTTTTTTCCCTCCAGCCTCCTTGAGGACTCCCTCATCAGCTTCATCACCATATGGAAACAGCTGGTCCTCAGTGGTAGGATGCCCTCTGCACTGCATGAGGCAGCCTGGAGAGAGACACAGTAGTAGCGCTTCTCACAGGAAGGACTGTCACAGAGGAGGAGCAGTGAAAGGAGGGGGGAGCTTGTTTGGGGAAGATTATGGATGCGGTTGTGGAAGTGTAAACCCTCTCACTAAGCTGGTAGAGCTTAAGTTTTTATTCTCCAAGCGTTAATAGGAACACAGACAGTGTCATTCTTTGCCTTTAAAACACTGCATTGATTCACAGGCGGGCAAACCCTTTATTTGGTAGGATGTTAACTCGGCTCAGCTGTATGAAGGGGATTCTTTAAGTAACTTGTGCCTTAGCAACCCACTGTCCTTTTGTGTAGAAGTAGAGGAGACACTGATCCCTATAAACATACTCAGACGCAGCTCTGGATCATTATCCAAGCCAGGGGGAACTGCTACTATAAACACTCACATTCTGTAGCTGTGATACGCTCTGCACTGGTGCAAACCAGTCACGAGGAAGCAGCCAGGCAGAAAACTCTCCCGTTGTGTGCCTGACAGAGCTCTGTGTGTCTTTACAGCGTGCACAACAGAAGAAATGTTTCTGTGGAAATCCCTGACATTTATTTGACCTTACATGGGAAAGTTACTCTGCATCCAAAGATGCGGTGGCTTTTTAAGGTTTGTGTGTGGTCATAGTGCAATTATTTGTCAGAAAGTGGGCGGTTAAATCAGTCTTCAAGTGTATGTGTGTACTGTATGTGGGGTGGGGGGAGGATGGGGGTGATCAGGGAGTCTCTTTCCCCATCCTGATACTGTAACAGCCTCAAAGGCCGTCAGTCCATCATCGTTGACAGCAATGACACTGAAATCACAGATCAATCTGCCTTTAGCTGCAGCAGGTACGATGGAGGCTTTTTAGTGGCCAACTGAGCCCTTGAGAGCCAGGATGGGATTTAGAGTTGTCATCTATTTGGGTGACAGGGAGTTTGAAAGGTCTACAAAGTAGAGCTCTGTTTTGTTTCTGGCTGCTCTTCGTCATTGGGGTGTCCTGGAGCTTGGTTGTCTTTCATTTACATAAATATCTCCTGGTCGACTGGTTGGTCGATATGCTCTAGTCCGACTAAATTCTCATTGGTCGAATAATCTCTGTGTTACTTTCAGAAGAAGAAAAGTGTTACATCAGTAGCCCTCCAGGATTAACCCATTATTTCCTGCGGCGGGAGGAACAGACTAACAAATTACCTGTGAAAACGGGGGTGTATTCAAAACACCCCCGTTGTTTTCACAACTAATTTAGACTGCTGGGTCTAGCTGTACTCAATGTTTACTGAACGTACTGAATGTGTACTGAATCAGTGTTTCTTCTGTAATAATATCAACGAACCCCCGCAACTAATCGATTAGTTGAAGATTATGTACGATTTCAGTCGACCAAGATTTTCTTTGGTTGACTACAGCCCTGTTCAGATTGAAAACAGGAATAGTTACTGTACATGGTCATAAAAACCCAGGTGAGTGTTATTTTAATTAACATTATTTGTTTATTTTATCCTCTCATTCACAGCAAAAAGCCTCAGGCAAGGTGCTGTTTGACCTGGTGTGCTCCCACATGAACCTTATTGAGGGTGACTACTTCGGCCTGGAGTTTCAGAACCATCAAAAGATGATGGTGAGTGAGGAAAGAAAATGAAAGGCAAATCTTTTAAATCTCAGAATTTTTTTTTTGTTTAGACGAGCTACACATTGATGCTTTTCTTTTTTCCACAGGTTTGGGTAGACCATATCAAGCCCATTATCAAGCAGCTCAGACGTAAGTGTTTCAAAATGGTTTACTGTTACGTTTTCTTTTAGCAGAGCTTTCTCTTTGAATGTCTCGGAGAAAATAGCCATCAAATCAGTTAAGAGTACTTACACAGTATGATCCACGTGACTCTCTCTTTCAAGAGGAAATACACTGTGTAATTTGCAACCAAGCAAAGTCCACTACAGTGGATCTATTTCGTGTTTTTACAAAACTCATCTATCCCACACAGGACCGAAGCACACAATCCTGAGGTTTGCTGTGAAGTTCTTTCCTCCAGACCATGCTCAGCTAATGGAGGAGCTGACGAGGTGAGCTCCTCTCTACATAATTAAACCCCTTTCATCTCTACATCATGTTTGTCTTCCAGTTTGCATTTGACTCCGCATGTACTGTATCAACAATAAGTCTATGTAAATGACCTCAGCCGTGACGGAAAGCGATTGTGGAGGCATAAATGAAACATGTGCTCCGATTCCCAAAAGATTTATTCCCTCCAGAGCTATGCAATTCATATGTCATGGCTGCCACATTTCTGATTTAGATCTCTGGAGATTAGTGTGGAATTAATGATTTTCTGGTTTGTGTTTCCTCGTTGCAGAACAGGCTCATGACTTGGATGTTTTCACAGTCAAAGTGCAGATATATTGGGCATAAAGAAAGTCATGTCCCTCTGCCACAGTTGTGTATATACTGTGTATACTGTGTTCATGAAGCTTGTTGATATTAGCAATGTATATTTTTTTATCATTTAAACCAGCTTTTATTAAGACTATATTGGTTCCTGCTCTGGCTTGCAGCCAAGAGAGGCAGCAGTATAACACATGACATTCAGTTAATGTTCAATAACTTATTAAATTACTTCACTTAACTTATTTATTACTGAATCCAAAATGTGCACTTAGGCCAACTTCTTGTGTGTCAAAGAAGGTCTTGCATAACCTTGAAAGAGCCTGTGTATGCTGTATTTAATCAGAATTTCAGTTCTAGTTATTCTCTTGGATACATTACATTACGTTACATTTGAATGCAGCATTACATGGTGTTCCTGAGATGCTCCAGAGGTTCTGAGTCTGTGAAAACCACCTGTGTTTTGTGTCCAGGTACCTTTTTGCCCTCCAGATCAAACAGGATGTTTCTTGTGGACGTCTGACCTGCAACGACAGCAGTGCCGCACTGATGGTCTCCCACATTATCCAGTGTAAGTCCCATGACTCATGACTGTTTCCTCATTTAGCTCAAGAGACCAAAGAGTCAACTGATCAGATAACTGTCACAGAGCTTATCATCAAACATTGTCATATAGCACACTGTGCGCCGTTGCGAATTGATTATCTGTGTGTTACTATGGATACCTTTCAGTCGGATGTCTGAACATAATCTTGCAGAACTGCTTCAGAGCAACCGCACAGCATGGTGCATTTTCATAACCTGACATTTCTGTTACCATGGGAGCTCTCCCAATAGTGATCAAAGACGACATGCACGCTGATGGAGATCATATAAATCTTGTGTCTGCATATACAATAGGAATGCAGCAGAGTGCAATTTTTGTCACAAAAACACCATATTAGGAAATATTTTGTGGAAGAATGGTGGTGCATCCTGTTATTACATTGTTTTCACAGCTTTTACTACAATAACATGTACCTTTTCCTTTCTCACTTTTCAGCTGAGATTGGGGACTTCGAGGAGAGCCAGTGCCGGTCACACCTCCTCAACAATAACTACATCCCAGATCAAATGCCCCTGATTGATAAGATCATGGAGTTTCACTCAAAGAATGTGTGAGTTGCCAGGCTGGGCCTGAAGTACTCTTGATTCGAGACTGTGTCCTGTGTCGATCCTAAAATAAGGCATTACTTGGATCCTGTAGTAGGTTTTTTTTTAGCTCTGTTCATAAGGTCACTAAAGCCATGGCTGAACACAAATTATTCTATTCTCTCTTCCTGTGAACAGGAAAAGTTGTTTGAGACCTTGTGCATGTCCCGGGGGGAAGTTTTATTATACTGGTGACCCATTCAGGAAAGCAGCCATCAAATGAATGGGTTCTTTCTCAGAGAATTACATGCACTTGTTTATATCAACTTTAAAAAGCCAGTCTTTGTATGCTGTTGCATGGCTTCTATATTGAGAAGTGGATATGAGTTTGTCTACTGCTCTATCAACAACAGCTTGTATTGCTCCTCACTAAATACTGAAATCTTCCTCCAATCCACCAAATGACTCAAACAGCAATTGTCAGCTGAGTTTGTAGGTAAAAAACACTGATTTTTCAGAGTCTATTCTCAGGTGTCTAAAGCACGAGTTTCTATAAAGTGAAGTTTGTTATTGAATTTGGCACTTTTCACTCAGTACTTTTCCAAGTATCTGCCTCTAGTTTAAGAATGGTGTGTTTTTGAGAGTACTGGAAACCTTCCTAATCCCCTCCCACCATCCTCCCTCAAAATGTCCTCATCAGTTCACAAGTTTGAATGCGAGCCAAAGCTTTGCCAACCCTTGTCTCACCTCTATGTTACAGTGGGCCGTGCCAGAGATGGACACATAGTGGGCGGCTGCTACATGAAAAGAGCTCCATTAGATGCGACTGCTCTCTTTAGGCTCTTGTGTACAGAGATCCTACATTATAGCCGTACAGAAGATCTGTCATTAAGCCACCTTTGCTTTTTTTACACTGAACCAAACAAAGCCAGCATAATGCCGCCCCTGCGTGTGCTTTTCCATAGCTTTGCCGGCGTTCCAGATTCAGAGGCGTGACGTGTAACATAACAGCGTCAGCTTCCTGTCAGCTCCTTGTCCCGCCGTGCCAGCTTTCCCTTTTACACAGTCGTCAATCCAGCTCTGTGACTACCTCCGTAGCCAGCTTATTGATGGAGCAGCTCAGCCCCCTGACTCCATGTCCATACCGTTTATACAGAACAGCGAGGTGGAATAAAAGCGCAGCATTCCCACCTTCAACAGGCTGCCCCTCCTCTGCCCCTTCCCCCTAAGGCTTTCTTACAGTAGTTGATAACTGTAGCTGCAGTTCTGCTGGCTGGGTGCCATGCTGAATTAAATCTCTTATTAAGTGCCACACACAGGAAACAGGAAGGCTTATCCACTGATAAGAATTTGGAAAGTTAGTTAGCTTTTGCCACCCCTCCCCAACCTTCCACCACCTCTCCAAAAGCTCGGATAAATATGAGAAACCTGAATCCACTCGGACATGCCTCATGCCTCATTTCACCTCAATTTCAGAGACACACAGCAGGATGATGAGCCAGGATTTAATTTATTTGTCCAAAATTTGCTGAAAGGATAATGAAGGCTGCAGTTTGCACTGAGCAAGTCAAGGTGTTAAATCCTTGAAGCAAGATTAACCCTTTTCTGCTATCTTAATTCACTGCTGCCTACCCTACTGTAGTCTTTTGCGGAACACATACACCTTTCCAATATGGATTGAAGGATAAGACTTGTGTTATTCTAAGTTTTTATTATTGTCAACAAATCTCATGAAAACACCATAAGCAACAATGTGTCACTCTGTCTCTCAAGACTTTCTGACATCATTACTCTGTTTCTGACTCTCTGCACTGAGCTCAATAGTCTCTCCTGAAGACATAAATCCTTAAAAAACAGGTCACAAATATATATAGTTTCACTTTTAAAATAGGCATAGTACTTACCTTAAACAGCTGGGCACTGTAGTTTTTAGCAAATGTTACTCAAAGAAAACATTAGTACATTTGTTGGGGACTATTTTCACCTGTGGATTAATACACATTTGGTGCAGCAGCAGGTCTGGGATTGACTCAAATATGCTACATTGTTTGCGTTCAAAGTATTGAAGAAACCTGCCGCACAGTGCAATGATGCATTTTTAATAGTTTTCAGACAACAATGGAGGCCAGTGGCACCGAGCAGATAATACTGGTTTTAAAGTATAAAAAGGAATTGTTGCTTTTGATCTTTTCATGGAATTTGTTGACAATAAGTAAAATATAAAGTATCCCTAGGCTTATCCTTGAAATTGTGACTGTTGTGTTTTGTGTTGCTAGAGGTCAAACACCAGCAGAATCAGACTATCAGTTACTAGAAGTGGCGCGCAGGCTGGAGATGTATGGGATTCGCCTCCACCCTGCCAAGGACCGCGAAGGTTCAAGGCTGAGCCTTGCTGTGGCACACACAGGTGTTCTGGTCTTTCAGGTTAGTCACACTAGTTTGTGGGGCAACACTTCGTGGATTTAATGATGGATGGTGTAAGAGGTGCCTGAGTTAAAGGTTAATAACATTTTTCATCATTGCAGGGACACACAAAGATAAACGCCTTCAATTGGTCTAAAGTGCGTAAACTGAGCTTCAAGAGGAAACGTTTCCTCATCAAGCTGAGGCCAGACTTAAATGTAAGTTAACTCGCTGAAACATATTGTGTACAATACAAAACCCATCAGTAGTCGGTGTTGTAAGTTATGTCTTTTATGTGTTCCCCAGAGCTCATATCAGGACACTCTGGAGTTTCTGATGGCCAGCAGGGACTGCTGTAAAGTCTTCTGGAAGATCTGTGTCGAGTACCACGCTTTCTTCCGTCTCTTTGAGGAACCTAAGGCCAAGCCCAAGCCTGTGCTGTTCACACGAGGCTCCTCCTTCAGATTCAGGTAGTGAGTGCTTGCATTATGAAGCTGCTGTCAGTCTCCCGGGACTGCAGTCACAGCAGCATCTGCTCATCACATTAACAGTCTGGTACAGCTTTGCCCGAACAGCTCATCATTATCTCTCCTGTACTTGTCTCTGTAGTGGTCGCACACAGAAGCAGGTGATGGATTATGTAAGGGAGTCTGAGTTTAAAAAGATCCCGTTTGAAAGGTAAAGGGCTCCACACACGTTTGACATATTTGGTCTAGGAGAGGGTGCTCAGAGTGTATATCACTGACCTTCAACATCCTGTCTGCCAGGAAACACAGTCGTGTCCAACACAACAGTCGGGTCCAACACAACATCCGCTTGTCGCCTTTGCCTTCACCACGCCACCATGAAGTGCCAACAGAAGTGAGTGGCTCGTATCACCTTATGCATCTCATTATGATCATGTTGTTAATGGTACCCTGTGGAGTTTTCTTAAAAACAAACAGTTATTTTACAGGGAAAGTTGTTTTTTTGTTTTTTTTTTAACTTAAGACCATTGTTTTTTTTAATGTATTTTACAATCTGCATTGTTCAACAGAGTACACTCTTGGTGTTTTGTCATTCCTGGTCATATTTTCTGTACATAATATTATGTAATTGTACAGGAATGGAAAATGTAAAAAAAAAAGAACCATTCATATTTGTTTTTTATTTTTATTATTAAGTGTCAAGTGAATAACAGGGAACAATGCCCGAGGCAGACACTTCAACACTCCCTTGGGCTTCAAGGCAGGGTCAGATCTTGGCAGTATGTGATGCAGGAGAGTTCCTGAGCCTGCCAAGACGTACAAATAAATGTGTAAAGCCATCTGTTTAAGCCCTCTTTAGAAAGGGCTTCATACTTCTTGACACCTCTGCTCAGTACCTTCGGGTTCCTAGTTGCATCTGAGTGCTTGGACCCTGATATATTTGCTTACAGGTCTAATTTAAATCCATGTTTAAATTGGCAAGCAGCTTTCTTCTTCCCTGCCTTTTGGAAGTATAGCTACATTTATTGGCACATTATCACCACTAACTGTCGACAAGGAAACCAGCAGGAAGTTATTTGTGCCAGCACTGTGCACATATGTGTACATGTACATATGCTAGTAGAGCACAAGCTACAAACCTGGTCATCAAAACAGTGCCTAATGGCCCCACAGGGGGTCAAAAACTCCATGGGGTTCCTTCATGTAAAAAAACTAGCTTTTAGTTACTACTGGTAATTGAACTGAACATAATCATGAATAAAATGTACTCTGAATTCTTTGATTATCTGCCTCTTTCTGTCAGAGTGGTGCTCCTGGGGATGGAGTTGACTCTCCTCCTCGGCGTCATTGGCAGGAATCAGTGCTGGTGAGTGCAGAAGACCCTCCTGCATCGCGGACAACAAGGGCGAGCCCATCTCTCCAGAGAAACGGCCATGAGGACAGAACGGGGTCTGTGTCCAGGACCGAGGAGATAAGAGGCTCAACACGGCAGGCCCACCCAGAACATCTGAATACAGGTCCAGCATCTCAGACTGCTAGAGGCAGCATCTCTTCTATCGCCCACATTGACTGCAGTGATACAGATAGTGCATATAATATGGGCAGGGACAAGGCTATTTGGTCGAATCACAGCTATAGGGAGCACGCCATGCCTCGCCGTGGTTCTGGCTCTGGGGGCATAAACGGGCCTATGCAGGTCCAGCAGGAGCACTCTCTGGGTAGGATGCGGCATAGGGACTCCCCTTCTTCCTCTAAACCATCGTTCAGCATGAGCCATGAGTTGGACCAGTCCACCAAGCAGTCATTCCAAAGGTCTCACCAAAGTCCTCTCCCTAGCACTATGGTGGACATCAGTGGTCATAGTAGAGAAAGGCATAGCAGCAGCTCTCATATAGTCCCACAGATGAGTGTCTCCACCAGACCTGCCATGGACACCTTCCATCAATCAAGTCCCCTCAGTCATGCTGAGCAGAACGGCTACAGCTCTGTTCCCCCTCACTTTGATGAGGGTAGGTACTCCCCTATCCCAAGCCGCTCTCCTCTCTTACAGAAGCTACACAAAGTACGTCACCAATCTGACACAGACCCAAACCAGGGAACATCCTTGCCAGGGCAAGGATCGCGTCCTGTCCTGTCTCGGGCTGAACGTATGGCTGCTCTTGAGCGCCGCATGGTAGCAAATGGCCTCTCAGCCCCAGGCAGAACCAGAACCAGTCTGGGGAAGAAACGCTTAGGGCAGGCTGGTGGCCCACATGTGGGAGCAGTTCAAATGAATGATTGCTCTACTACTAGTGGTTCAGAGTCCAGTGAGTCTGAGGTGGAGACCAACAGGGGCAACTGCAGCAGCCCACTCATGTTTGGTAATCCAGTGGAGACCAACTCCACTTCCCCTATACCTAGAAACAAGTTTTCCTTTGGCAGCCTCCAGCTGGATGAGGAGGCAGATGAGGACGGATGCCATGCATTTAGTGACGAGGAAGGCGGACAGATATTCAGCTGTTAGTGCACACAAACCTTCTCCACAAGAGAGTTTAAAAGGTTTTTCTGGGTCAGGATGGTGTAATCTGGAAAAAGTGCCCATTTAGGTGACACATTATTTCTGTCAGGGAGGGCACTCAAATCTCCACATTCCTACCAGAAGCACAGCCTAGCTTTAAGTCTCTCTTTCATTGGGAGGTGCTGCCCTTTGCAAGATTGCATAAAGGAAGGAATTTGTTCAGGGTTTTCTTGTTTGTCGAGTAGCGTTATCTTTCAGCCTCCCAGTTCTTTGATTGTATTAACATGTCCCTGCAGAACAATACAAGTGCCATGTTAGGATTTAACATTTAATTGCTACTGTAGTCGTTAAGATACTACAGAGATGCTAGATAATGAGTCTGTTTTGCAGTTTTTAAACTTGAGGATGATTAAAAGAGAAATTATCATTCCAGTTGCACTTTTTCTCACATTCTTTGAGTTTACTGGACTTAAAAACAAAGTCTACAACACTGTTTGTAGAGTAAGAGTTGTTGAATGCTTGGTTCAGTTTTCTATGTCTAAGATGCCTTTTGACTTCCTATAGGGAAATAAACATACAGTATCATTCCATAATTGTCCATAGACATAGACAAAGTTGGTTAATTTTTATACCGTTTTTTGCAAATGAGCTTTGTGCTCATTATCAATCTATTGTGGAGTCTTCAAAGACCTGTGGATGTATAATTATGGCAGTAATTTCGACTTTGTAGGCATTTTTTGCAGCATTTGACTTGTGACTGGAGTATGTCCTGTTTTATTTGATATTGGAGTGGAAATTAATCCATATGCTGCAAATACCAATTTGAGTTTCTGATTGGTGTTCAGTATTGTTAATGTTTACAGTAGTCTCTGCTCTTTTCTTACTTGAAACAGAAACATCCATTACGTCATGATGTAGTCACAAAAGTGGTAGGAATAGACAATAAATACAACAGTAGGACTTCATACAATCCCCAATATGTTTGTGAATATTATAAAATTGCATTAGAGACCAGCAGTGGCCTGGTCAGCCTGAGGTGAAGGGAAAATGCTGTTGCAGAGGTAGTTTAGCCACTCAACAACAATTTATAGCTCTCACGCTCACTATTGATGTCCCCCTCTGCACTTCACTCATGCTCGAGTATCTCTGGCAATCTGTGTAATTTGATATCATACTCACAAAGTCCTCTAAAAGCTATGGTGTCCACATATTTATTTGTTTCCAAAGATTGCAAAGTCTGCAATCTTTTTGGCAAAAATAGCACTGCACTTTGATATTTTTTAGTTTCCTTTTCAGTTTTCTTTTGCACTTCTGTCTTCCTGTTTGTGTTGTTTCATCTGTTTTAGAAAGTGATGATCTCTATTTCACATTTCTGTTCTTTCTGTTTCTTTGTCCAATGTAAGCACTTGTCTGTCAGCATGAAACTGTCATATGTATCTTGTCTTTTTTTGTTGTTGTTTTTTTTTGTCTCCAAACTGCAAATGCATGTAAACCTGTTCTGTCACTTACTATGTGTGTTGGGGGGGGGGGGCAAGATTACCAGTATCTGGGTTTCCATCTCTGCAGTGATCCAGCTAACAGTTAATAATTCCAGAGGAGAGAGAGCAGGATGACAGGAGCTTGGGAATATGCAGGAAAATAAAGTCAGTTTTTAGTATGTGTGTGTGTGTGTGTACTGTATGTGTGAAAGGCAGTTTAAGGGCAACACCTCAAAGCACCAAATCTCTTGGCTCATCCATCACTGTCAACTGCTTTTGCGGTGCTCCCAGACATTTTTAGCATTGACGTCGAGCAGCATTTTTTATAGTGAGATTTTGTAGTTTATTCGTATGTTTAAGTGGCGCCTACTTGGATGGATAGCTATTCTCGACAAGACTTTTATATTAACAACTGATTTAAGGTTTAGATTTCTAGATTAATAGATTAATAACCATGAGCACTAAGAAATCTATGAAAAGATACTGTTTTTGTGAAAGTTACTGGATCACTGCAATGTGAGGGAACCCTGTCTGGTGCACAAAGCTCTCCCATAGACTTACAATGATTGCCAGCTGTACAACGAATTTTACAGCAGTTGGAAAATGGGTAAAATTGATAATTTAACTCTAATCCATTTTACATGAAACTGTGTGTTGGGTTGACTCAAAGTCACAGGTCTGTGGGTGAGATTTGTGTGTGTTTGCAACCACTGGTGTTTCCAATGCATGCTGCACTAAACCAGGCGTGGTACACATCATGCTGTTCTGCTCTTGCTGCTCTCTGCATGGACTGTATGTGCTGTAATATACAGTTAGCACTCACTGTCACTTCACTGTGATTTCATCATTTCATATGACAGATTGTAGAATTCATGTTAGCAAATTTGAAGACTAGAAAACCGTGCACTATGATCAGGGACTACATTTCAAAACAGCGTATTAGTTTACAGTATTTTTACAGCTCACTTTGTCACTATTACGGGTAAACTGAATGTAAAACCGATTAGTATTCATTGACTGAATCTTCTTTATGTTTCCTCATTACCAACAATAACAGAATCACAGTGTCACAAGGCTGTTTATTCAGATCTTAACATTCGTAATCTTTTTTTATATTTAATTTTTGGTAAGACCTAGAACGTACTGCATGAATTCTTATTTTTCTACCCTTCCCCCCTTGTCTCTCTCACTCAGTCTCTCATTTGTTCACTCACTCCAGATGCTCACTGGACCTTTTTATGCTGCTTTTCTCCAGATTTATATTAATCTAACAATGTATATATGTCACACTAGAGTCAATAAAGATGACCTTTATGAAGTGAGATTTCAGAATCTTCTTTGTGTGACCCCAGCAATGTCATCTGGTGAACATTGTAGACTTTTCCCCCTCATCCTCCCTGTAGTGTAATGTTGTAGCGTTGGTTGGTCCTCTGAATGACTGTAGAGGGTTTTGTTGCTTACACTCATTTGAAGCAATCTTGTAGATGTTTGTATTTGTTTGAGTTTGTGGTTTCCACTCATTCCCTCTGTAGTATTAAAAATAAATCCCTCCCAGAGTTGAGCAAATTGCAGCCCCGGAGTTGCACTGGTCTGTGTACATGTAATTGCTGCTGTGTTTTTTTGTGCCGACGCACCAGACGACATCAGAGAGAGGTGGGCAAGTTTCTGCTAAAACATAGTAAGTAAGCTCAGTGGGCATTGTGGGTGTAGATGACACAAAGTAAGCTGTTCCTCTTGATCATCCTGCAGTATGTGTCTCAGCTTGTGTATTGATTGACGTTGCACAAAGGCTGTCAGAGCTGTCTGGACTATAGAGTGAGTCATGGCTGATTTTTCACTTTCTAAAGGCAAGTCCCCAGCAGAACATCATTATGTTTTTCTGTGTGGCTGAGGAAGACTGATCCTGGGTCAGACAGCTTCTGTAAATAATTGGTTAGTAAAGTCTTGCAGAATGAGTGAAGTTAACATGTTGGATTATGAATTGAAGCCAGGTTAATGACTGATTATGTATACCTGACTCCATATGAATTCTCAGAAAGTGCCAAAATTTACCCATCTGACACTTAAAGTAGTTGAGTGCAAATGCTAAGAAGAGTTTTGTCCAGACCTGGTATATTGTTGAGTTTTCATGCGTGCTTGAATCACTAATTTTTGACTTTTCTCCTCTCACTGCTGCTACAAAATGCCCCACGTGCAGGAGTGGTGTCCAACAGCCCTCACCTGTCTGCATCCTCTGGTCACTCGCACAGCATGGTCAACGGTCAGAAGTCACTAGATCTGTGCAGTCACAGTCCAGACGGCCGGCAACCTTCACCCCTCACCAGCCCGCTCCTCAATGATGCCTGCAGTGTTCGCACTGACGATGAAGACGAGGTTCGCAGGAAGGTTTGTTGCTTAATAAGGAGCCTCTGTTAATAAAATCAGCAATAAATACTCTTATGAGATGCTTTGTTGTATCAGTTCTTACATTTAAGCTAATTCTGTAGTTAAAGCTACTGTCATATGCTCAAAATAGCTCCAGACCTAGACTACCTGTCCTAAATAATTCTCCACTGGGACTGAAGCCGAGTATTTTCCACTAAATCCACTCCGGGAAATAGGACGGGTCATACAACAAACGAAGCACCAAACACTAGCTGAACTGTGTTTTTGCTCAGTGTCCTCTCTCTCTTGTTATGCCTTTGCAGAGGTTTCCAACAGATCGAGCCTACTTCATCGCAAAGGAGCTGCTGACCACAGAAAGGACGTATCTGAAGGACCTGGAGGTGGTGACCGTGGTAAGACAGGCCAAGTTTGCACGCCAGCACGTCGCTCTACTGTTTGTTGTCTCCTGCGCTGTCCTCTGGGGAGAAAACATTGATTATTCCGGTTAGCTGCTCCATTACAGAGCACCCGCCAAAACACAGGCAGGCAGTGACACAGGAATATTTTGGCAGATGCGATTAAATTTTTTTTTATTCATTCACCACACTCGCGCTCTGAAATGCATTTATCTGTCTCACTCAAGGCCGTGAATACTAAACTGTGTTTGTGTTTAAAGAGATAGATGGATACAGCTGCATGTTCCTTCTGCATGCGACTCCCTTGTTTCAGTCCGCTCCTTTGGATTTCAGTGGCAGAGTACAAGCATATGGACATCATTTAATTTGATCATATCTCAGTGGAGATGCAGTAGAAAACAGGATATTAAATGTGCACCACTCCTTCAACTGCAAACGAGGAGGACGTTTTTAGGAGGCGGTGCTGCTGTTGTCTGATCCGATACACGCATGTGGAGAAAATGCATCACTCCTGTTTTTCACCGACTGTTTTAAAAGCTGCAGCCTTTTTCATCTTGTAATTTTCAGAGAAGCCTTTAACACATCTCATAAATATTTGGGTTGGCTCTTGTCCTTGTTCTTTTTTCAGCCGTGTGTGTGCGTGCTGTCTCCCTTCCCATACACTGGCTGCTGCCGGTGAAGTCATCTGAACAACAGCTGGTGCCCCCCCGGCCTTCTTCTCAAACCCTTCTAGAAACACTCGCTTTTCCAAAAAACCCACTTCCCTTTCCCATCACGTCACTTTAATAAGGCTATTTTCTGTCTGCTGTGCCCAAACGCACAAAATGCAACATTTGGTTTCAATCTGACTTAATGAAACAACAGTGTTAAGAATGATTGGCTATTGATTCTTCCATTCATCCTAGGGCAATTAAAGGATTTAAGAGACCTTACAAGGCTGAAGTGCAACAGCAGAAACAAAGACAGAAGGATTTTGGAGGCATCCTGGGAAAATCTTCATTAGCATGTCATTGATCTTTGACCATTTCTATGATCTTGAACAACCCTTTACAGGCTTGAGACCAGAATATCTGGACTTGAGTTACCTGATGTCATCAAGAGCTAACCATTGTACTGCAGTTTAATACTTGATTTGTCCACTTTTAAAGGTTTTCATACCTATTACATCCAAGTAACTGGTCACTTTGTTCTGAACCAGAAAATAGTCTAAAATAGCTCTGGCATTGCTCTTGGTAATTGCGGAATTCCCTTTCATTTCAGAGCGGAGAGGTTCTGGACTCTCAAAGCCATCACAGACCAACTGAAAGATTAAAAGATTTCATCTCTGGTTTCTAACTTTACCCAAGAGATGTTCACGGTTCATAATTCTCTGAGTTGCACCATGTTAAATTGCTTGAGTGCTCACTATATGCTTGTATTTTTGATCTCAGTCTTTCCAGAGCGCTGTAGGGCAGGATGAGGCGACTCCAGACTCTCTGAAGAACACAATCCTCTCCACCTTCGAGCCTCTGCACAAGTTCCACACAGGCTTTCTCAGGGAGGTGGAGCAGCGGCTGGCTCTGTGGTGAGACTCTGCCCCCCCACCGCCCCCCCGATTTGTCCCCGCAGGGTTTAGAAGACATCCAGTGATGTGTTGGTTTGGTTTTGATCCGATTTTTCACAACTTATACGCCCCCTTTTTAATGAGTTTTATTGGCATTTAGTCTGACAGGGCAACTCGGTCCCTTTAGATGACCTTAGGAGCTATCGTCTCCATGGTAACAGTCATGCTGCACCAATGCTGGCCTTTTCTTGCCAGTGGGTTTCTGCTGTCTGATCTCCTTAATGATGTTGTGCTTTATCTAACACACACTGAATCACACACACACATACACACACACAGACATGCACACAGTGATGCATAAAGCTCGTTAGGCTGTCAGAATTTACAGCCATTAAGTGCAGACATGTAGTATTTTTATTTCAAAGCCTGTATCCAAATTAAAACTGAAAGTGATATTAGAGTCTACTCTGCTGATAGGAACCGCACTCAGATGTGCATGTAAATTATCTAGCACTGCATGTGTCTCTTTTTTCATTTTGCATATTCAAATATTAGTAGTTATGTACCATTGTTGTTGTGATCATGATTAGAAAGCTGTGTGTCATAGGTGAGGAAAGGTGTTGTTTTACAGACAGATAGAGAAATATTTCACCAAAGATCTGTTAGGCTACTGTTATAATGTCATACCAAATAATCAAATATTCTGAATGAATCCGGTTATGGCAGCACATTAACTCTTGCACCCTGTATAGGGAAAGTCATGCTCAAGGGAGACACCTGCTGGTGGATTTCTTTCTTAAAGTTTTAAAGACCTCTCACCAACTTCATTGGAATTTTTCTTGTGTAAGGTGACACTTCGCTGAATAATCAATGAGCTTTAAGTGCTTTTGTGTAGCTTAGTCAATTAATTCCCTGTCTACGATAGCTCTATAAAGTTTCAGAGATAAAAACTGCTGATGTTTATCTGTTTTAGGGAAGGACGTTCCAATGCTCACATCAAAGGAGACTACCAGCGCATTGGAGATGTCATGCTGAAGAACCTTCAAGGCTTGAAAGTGAGGCACTACTCTATGTTAAATTCTGCTATGTGTCTGTAATTACAGTAATGCACTGATGCTCATATATGTGCACCATCTTCTAACTTAAATCTGTCTATAGCCGCTGACAGCAAACCTGCATAAGCAGTCTGAAGTTCTGGTGGAGCTGGAGAAGGCGTGCAAGGCGTCCCGCAAGTTAGAGGGTCTCTGCAGGGATTTTGAGCTGCAAAAGGTCTGCTACATCCCCCTCAATGTCTTCATTCTGCGGCCTCTGCACCGCCTCATTCACTACAAGCAGATCTTGGAGCGTCTGTGCAAACACTACCCAGCTACTCATGTGGATTTCAGAGACTGCAGAGGTAGCACGCTCACGCTTTGTGTTTTCAAAGAGGCATGTTTACCAAGGCCTTCTAGTGCAGCAGAATAACCAAAAAACATTATACTGTCTGTAGCCGCTCTGGCAGATGTGTCTGAGGTGGTGGACCAGCTCCAGGGAAGCATAATCAAGATGGAGAACTTCCAGAAGCTTTTGGAGCTGAGGAAAGATTTGATTGGCACTGACAATCTTGTTGTTCCTGGTCGGGTGAGTTTAAAGATTGAGGTTTTTAACTCTATATCTGACTTTTTCAACATCTACTTGATATTACATTTTATACCAGTAAAGTACAGTCTGTGTCTAATGAATGACTCATGTTTTCTCTTTTCTTAGGAGTTCATCAGGTTAGGCTGCCTCAGCAAACTGTCTGGAAAAGGCCTACAGCAACGAATGTTTTTCTTGGTAAAGCCGCACTCTTTGAGACTAGTTCATGTTATTGATCTAATTATTTAGCCGAGTGAGCCCAGTGGAAAAAATAATCACGCTTTTATCATATACAGCTATAGATCATGCAGTTGGAAAGTCTAGTACAACTTCAAAGGTTCTTGTAGGGAAAAATAACACATGTTGCTCATTTATATTCACTGTTTATTTCTTCAGCGGCTCTCAGATCATTAACATTTGTATTACCATATGGTCAAGTTTATATATTTTGTAGTTGCTATGACAAGTTGTTTGGTGTCAGAACAGACAGAAGCATATGTGCCTCCTTAGAATTTACTGGATATATACATTATATACATTAAGTTAATTTGAGCCGAAAAAACCCTCATTGCCATTTGTTTTGTAAGACCGTTCATTAACTTTTCCCTTTTTTTTGTCCCTCTCCTCTCTCCTGCCTTTCTGGCGATAGTTCAACGACGTCATTTTGTACACGAGTCGAGGGATGACGGCGACCAATCAGTTCAAAGTGCACGGGCAGCTGGCGCTCCATGGCATGACAGTAAGTGTCTCTCAATTGAGCGCAAAGTGTTTCAAACGGCTGTCACCAGTTTGTCATTACTGAAAATAAGCTGCATCAAACAGCTGAACTGCAACTCTTTCAACATCTGCCCCCACCCCAACCCACACACACACACACACACACACACACACACACACGACTTTATTTCAGTATGTATACATGTCCTTCTCTCTCACTGCCTTTTCATCCTCCCTCCCTCCTTCTCTCCCTTTCTGTCTATTTTGGTCTTTGCTGTCCTAGATACCGCCGCTCTCTAATGTTTTTTCTGTGTTCTTCCACCAGATCAGAGAGAGTGAGGATGAGTGGGGTGTGCCTCATGCCTTCACATTGGTTGGACAGCAGCAGTCGGTGGTGGTTGCAGCAAGGTAAGAACAGCAGTTTTCAACCCACAGAGGCCTTGTACCTGGATCTAAAGTTAACTCAGGGTGGCCATGTGTGCATTTCTTCCTCTGGAATGTCAAGAGTTTGGTGTGGAGTCATT
Organism: Thunnus maccoyii; assembly: GCF_910596095.1. NCBI lineage: Eukaryota > Metazoa > Chordata > Actinopteri > Scombriformes > Scombridae > Thunnus > Thunnus maccoyii. Next base: position 19,112,058 of record NC_056543.1, on the reverse strand, counting down.
TGAGAACTGTTACACGTGCGCTCTCTGCACATGCTGTTGAGTTATCACAAATAATCGCAAACTTGCAGAAAAACATTTTTACATTTGCATTGTACTATTTTCACTGACTAAAAGCAAAAAAATGACTTCTTTTCTTGTCTTCAAACTAACATTTTGCTAATCCGGTTTCCATGAATAAGCAGATGGCGGCTTAGTGTCTGTTGGCAGGACACCTGGACAAACATGGATCAAACACATGTTAAGGGAACAGTTTCTAACCACCCGGCCTTCCTGCTGTGACATCATGCCTGTTTTGCTCCTCAGACGTTCTGAGCTTTTTGTCTATTTGTGCATTTCTCCCGGTAGTTCTTTGACAGAGATGGAGAACTGGATGGAAGACATAAAGATGGCGATAGAGATGGCAAAAACCAGCAACGGGCCTTCATCTGACCTGCTTACCAGCAATCTGACTGACAACAGTAAGTAACTACATAAACCTACTGTTGAATATGACATGCACACTTTGTCAGGCCACAGGAAGTAGTGGTAAAATTATTTGTTGCTCGGTCTAGGGGATTTAATTACCACCTTGCCTTATGGCTGTACCAGCTATTAACAAGCCACAACATACACTGAATGCCTTCATTTGCCAACAACAAGAAGGGATGCAGGCCTTACCTGAACCCAGATGAGCTCGACTTGTTCCCCGCAGCGCCACATGATTGAGCCGGCTCACACGCTCTTCTTGTTGCCAATCATACACTTAGCTCAGTTTTGGTTTCAATTCATTTAGATTAACAAGTGAACACAGACAGAAACAAAACAAAAATACTGCAGGGATGAGAGTTACCATTCATCGTCCTTCACGGTTGCAACAAAACAGTGTTGCGCTATTAGCAGCACGCTGCTCTCTCTCCCTCTTGATTTCTGGCAAACAATCAAACTGACAAGCATGCAACTATGACAAACCTTAATTTGCACTGCTGCCCAACAAAAGGATAAAAAACTTAGAAAATACAGAGGTTTTGATGAATCTTAAAAAATGTAAAACAAACTATTCCCTTCCTCAGCTTGATTTTATGAATTACAAGCCGCTCAGTGACAGCTTTGCATCGATTTGTGAATGATCTCACGTTGTCTGTGTTTTAGCGCCCTTCTCCCCTCATCACCCTGCTCATTGTCTAGCAGTAACAACCTCCTGACTTTCCCAGAATGCCCTGAGGAGTCCTCGGTGGAAGCTGAGTCTGAGGACGACATGACAGCGTCACACACCTCCCTGGAGAGGCCCGCCCCTCACCGTGGTAACACCATGGTGCACGTGTGCTGGCACAGGAACACCAGTGTGTCCATGGTGGACTTTAGCATAGCTATGGAGGTACCAGCCAAACCTCAACCTCAGACCTGCCCTTCCCCTCCTGCCTCGTTGTTTTTCTATTTCTGTTTATGAGTGTTTGCTGTATCTTAACTCACTGTGATAATGTCTCAGTGGGAACAGTATCCTCCTGTGCCACACTCCCATCACCTATTTATTTCTAATCTTAAGTATATACGTTAATGACTGTGACCTGATACACATAAAGAATTTTAAAGGCATTTCATTTGCTGTTTACTTATACGTTTTTTTTTGTTGTTTTTTTTTAAAGTGGTAAAAATCATGTCAAATAATAGATACATGTGGGTGCAAATGCAATGTAGGTACTCGTTTTTTCTTGGGGGACTCTGGTACATTATCAACAGATCATTTGCATTTTCATCCAAAAAAAAAGGACTTTCTTTACTTGAAACTACAGCATCTTCTTGCAGCAGGAATTCAACAACTTTTCTGCATGGGGACATAAAATTCAGCTGAAAATCTGTACATACATATTGTTAAAAACTGAAAATGATAGGCCTGAGGGATTTTGCATCAATATTGTTTGAGCTGTTTTTAGATCAGTCAGTCAGTCACTGTATGCTAAAGCTGTTTATTCTCTCCAATTGCAAACTCTGCGAGGATACTGTTCCCACCTTTCCCTCCTTTGGCTAACAGTCCTTATCTTAACTCACAACTGTGGCTTTCCTGTGTGGTTCTTTCCTTTTTCTCTCCCCCACCCCTCACTTCAAAATCTCTGATCGTGTGTAAATAGAGAGGAGCAGTACGTAGATGCGCTAAACATCCTCATCTCACACCACCAGAACTGATCCTGTTTTGGGATGTAGCCTCCCTACAACCCAGCCACGCCCTGATCTAGTTCTGCTCTTCCTCTGTAGCTGTAACCACGTCCTCTTCACAGCTTTGCCTGGACACACCGCCGGCCTTCGTGTTTATCCCTGCCACTGCATGCTTGTGTTTCACCTACTCAGTCTCTGTGTTTCTGTCCTTCCCTTCCCTGTCTGTTTTTTTTCTCTCTCTCTGTCTCTCCCTCTCTTTTCCCCATGCGTCTGTGCGTTCCTCCGTGGTAGAGGACCCTAGTCCAGTCAGTGAGAATAAGGCCCCCTCGGTGGGGCCCCCCAGTGGCCAGGGACCAGTGCCTCTGTGTGTTATCTGCTGGTACCGTGTTCAGAGCCTCTCCTTTAGTGAATCCTGCAGGAGTCTAGAGGTAAAGGAGCCAGGCAGACAGGAGAGGCCCCGTGTGTGTGCTTACTTGAACTGCACCGTACGAAGACAAGTTACAAAGTGCTTTATAGAAATAAAACATGGGATTAAAGTTGATGTGGTGCCTCATACTGTACAGATTAGTGACCTCTTGATTGGTTTTATAGACATTTGTGATTCATAGCTTCAAATTCGTGGCACTATGATCATTAAACATAATGTACAATAATAAGAGCCAACAACTGTAGTTCCTGTTTTATAATTACTATATGTTTATCTTTTTTTTAAAGCAAAAGTAGATTTAAAGTTTATTTGGAAGTACAAAATAAGAAGGATGAGGCTGGCCATATACTGTATTTTTGTGATTGTCAACAACTGCCATGAAACCACCAAAGCCAACAATGTGTTTGTGTTTGTTTCTGACTTACCTGCTCTTCTGTGGCACTCACCCACTGAAGATGTAAATCTTTAAAAGCAGGTCACAAATAATTAACTTTCTTATTTTTAAAGAGGCTAAATACTTAATAGAGCTGGGTACTGTTTTTAGCAAATGTTTCTCAAATAAGAGTAAATGGTGTATTTCTGGGGGACTATTTTCAGCTACAGATTAATGCATCCAGTATTTGTTGCTCTAGTGAGTGTTTCTGGCAGCAGGACGGTGTCTGTAGGTCAATAAACTACAGTTCCCATGTTCATCCTAATAAAGAAACATGCACCCAGTGCAACAGTGTTTTAAATAGTTCTTAGACAACATTGGAGGTCGACTGGCACAAAGTGGTATGCTAAACCTGGCATTAATGACAAGCAGTACTTGTTACTTGGATCAATCAGTTGGCAAGTTTTAGTGTTTTCTTTTGATTTGTTGACAATAAGAAAAATATAGAATATTACAAGACTTATCCTTTAATTTCATGAATCCCTTTTCCACATTTTCAGTCAAAAATCCAAGTATGTTATTAGTGGTCTTATGATGTTTGCAGATTTATAAAGTTGCAGATTTCAAACTTGCTGTCTTTTGTATTTGTAGAATCAGTTGTCAGGAAACTTACTGAGGAAGTTCAAGAACAGCAACGGCTGGCAGAAGCTCTGGGTGGTCTTCACCAACTTCAGCCTGTTTTTCTACAAGTCACACCAGGTGATGAACATTCACTCTCAACCTCCTGTTTTATATCCAGTGAACACACCACAACCTCTTCCCCACATTAATATCCCTCCTCACTCTGCGCCAGGCAAAGTGTTTACACTTCCCTGCCCTTAAAAGCATCACATGTCTGTGCAGAATGTCAAATCTGTCCGCTACATTAGAGATGAACAAACTTTCCCATGCAATTTTTCATCTTGCTTCTTGCCTGAGAAAATGTTTGGTGAATGTCTTTGAGCTACAGATACTGTTAGTTTTAAGCTTCCATAGACAAGTTAGATTATTTTTCAGTCAAACAAAGCGCCACCAGCAACCCCACTGTAAATTAAAGGCTCTAAAATTCAGATATGGAAGATTCAAAAACTGTGTATCAATTAAGTAAAATGCCAATATAATGTCAGGGGCATGTTTAAAAAACAAAGGGTTAAAACTAATATAGAAAATCATTATATTTCTGTTAGAGGGGAGAATTTTGCAAGAGAAATTGAAAATGTTTTAAGACAGTAAAAATGTATGATTAGAATGACATGTTTGCATCATATGGAAAGTAATAAGGACTGTAAAATTTTGTCTGATGTTGCTTTTGGACATCAAATAGGTTGTGTTTTGTAAAAAGGGTAGGTGCACTCCAGTGTATATCTTTCAAGTTTTCTTTAATTTTTATCTCAGTTGTGTAATTATTTACATATATTCAATTAGAATTCTTATCTCAACTCTGTCTTCAGGACGATTATCCACTTGCCAGCCTTCCTCTGCTGGGTTACTCCGTCACCATCCCGTCAGAGTCTGAAAACATCCACAAGGACTATGTCTTTAAACTGCATTTCAAGTCCCACGTCTACTACTTCCGATCGGAGAGTGAATACACTTTTGAAAGGTACGGCTTACCCTATTGTACAGATTTTTAAGAGGTATTTGCAGCTTTTGTTGATCCTGGATATCAGAGAACTGATAAAAAAAAAAACCTTTGTCTGCCCGCAGGTGGATGGAGGTCATCCGCAGTGCAACGGTCCCCTCCAGTCGAGCTCGCGTATTGAACAGCAAAGAGTCCCATCCTCACTGAGTTGGCTCACCTCGTTTCCACACGCCGTCTCCCTTGGGTGGCATCTGCCCTTCCTGTTACCTGGACTCTTTGCTTTTCTTTCTACACATATCTGGGACATTTGTACATGTGTCCATGCACATTTGGTGCTTTTTAATGCTTTAATGGTGACATGTCCGCTGGTTTAGACTGCATCAAAGACTGCATTTTTTGGCATTTTTACTCAACTCTGAAACCTCTTTTTAAGGATGTCATTTTATACTGTTTTCTAATGGTCTGAACCACTTCCTATCTTTCTGGTTTTACATGTTGTCATTGGTTGTTTTTACAGCAGGAACATGTTGATATGAATATTCAGCATTCTTTCGTCAATAGTTAAACTATCACTGCATTGTCATAAAGTTTTTGTCTACTTGTTCATTTTACTGAAAACGGCTGCTTTGAAAATGTCCTGCAACTTCAGTGCCAAACTGATTTATATCAATTTGCTGGACTTTTTAATGCTATTTTGTTACATTGGGGACGAGGAGTGTCTCCTATACTGTATTCCATAAAATTTAAAATCATGTCAAACAGGCCACCCTTTAAAAATCAATGCTCTGTCCACACCTGGCCCAGCACAATGTGTTCTTGTCAAAAAAAAAGATGAAAATATAAACTATTTTGTTGTATTATTGACATAATCCTAGGATTGATCAATAAGTGGCTGGGGTAGCTGCCATCAACACTAATGCCATTTCAAGTAAATATTCTATTTGCTGATCTTTGTTGTATAAATACGTCTCAGTTTTGCTTTTTTTTAAATTAACTCTGTATGAGAAAATGTGAGACATGTTCATAATCATTGTATTATGAAGGTAAGTGTAATTGAAAGCTTTAAAGATTATGTGTGAAACTAAATAGAAACTTTCAGTTCCAAGCGCCGTTGCCCTCACTGAACTTAGGCTGCTCCCGTATACAGACACCAGATCTTTTTATGGGTCTAAATGAATGGAAATATGCATTTGACAGGGTTTTGCAGTGAAGCATATGAGATGGAAAACCTCAGTTCTGCTTAGAAATGCAGCGTTTTTCCAGACAACAGAGAGCTCTTTGGAAATGAAAGCAATAAAAAAAAAAACTTTCAAACTTAGACTTTTGTTGCTTGTGTTGTTTTTTAGGATTTGATGTTTTTAACAGAATCACATCAGTTCGCTGTGAAAATACAGTGAGGCAGCTCTTCAAGTGTGTTTACAGCTGTGACCTACAGATGGCATCATTGATCAAGATGTTGGTTCAGTCGAGCCACAACCACAATGTCCTATAAAATGTGTCGCCAATGTATAGTAAAACCAGTAAGCAATGTTTAAAGCCTTGTTTTCTCTAGAGTGTCCTCTCACCAAAATATGTATTCATGTCATTAAGTAATTCTCCTAAACCTACATTCAGCTCTCCATGTCAACAGAAGGTTGACGCCTCTCCATGGATGCACAAAATGGTAAAATATGATATCAGCTTACTGAAATCTAACCTGATTATCCAAAAGGGAGTTTCCAACACTGCTTACGTGCACATCTTTGTATTTCTCAGTCTAGTTCTAGAGAATCTTAGTGATAATCACCCCATGTTATGTAAAAAAATGTGAGAAATATGAAGATTTTGTTGACAAAGGAAAGCAATATCAAAATGACATGTATTCAACAAAGAAAAACAGTCAATGCTGCTGCTTTTATATAAAGACATGTCTGTGTGTGTGTGTAGTAGTAGTAGTAGTTTAATAGTTTATTGCAGTTAATGAATGTAAAAGATCAGCTCTTTCCTATTCCATACAGCATCAAATAATTAATTGGAAGTTAAAGAAAAAATAGTTTTCCATCATGTTTTTCTTTGGTATCAGACGACTATGACTTATGAAGTTCAGATTTGGTGTTAACTTGTCACACCTTTGAAATAGAAGTCTGATCTCTTATTACATTATATTATATGATATTAACCCATCTAGTCCTGAAAATGTGTTCTAGTGTGAGTTCAAATGTGTATTTAGATGCCTG